>NC_046228.1:24170304-24478346 GCF_009819885.2 Catharus ustulatus | reverse complement strand
TGCGATAAAGCAGGACATGAAGTTTTTTCTGCAAAGCCTTTAGTTATGCCCTGGACCCCTCTGGTTCTCATAAACTAGGGGCAATACCCTGCACCCCAGACCGTACAAACCAATTGGCATTTGTTCCTTTGGAAGAAATCTGTACATGACAGTGTTCTAATTCTTAACATGGTAGATAATAACCCATCTCTAACATTTGAAGGGTTTTAAAAATTGATTCCCCTTTCCTCTGAACCTAAGAGAGCAAAAATTAACACAGACTAGCAGCTGAACTCCTACTCACTGCCACGTCCTTGATTCAAAATACATTAGCAACTAAGTAAAAACAAGGTAGACCTAGAGAAAGAAGGTTTAACAATTTCATATGTTCAATAATTTCATTTGGAACACAGCACCTTTAACAGCGCTGGCGTGTGCTAGTGAGCTGAAGCCACTTTCCTGAAAGATGTTCCACCTGAAGGCATGAAAGACAACCAACCAGCATGGGAGTAAACCATCAAGAAAAGATTTAAATTATGACTTTCTATACTTACCCTTTATATTTCCCAGGGTAAAAATGTGCAAGACCTTTTGCTATGGTTTGTAAGGTGAGAACTAAGATTACACTGGGACATCCACGCATCCCATCATGTCTTTATTTACCTAGCAATTCACTTTTGACACTTTCAAGGAATGTCTCTGACAGTGTTTTTGTGGATAAATGTTTTCCACTTAGTGACAGGGATACTGTGGCAGAAACAGTGAAGTGGACACACATCAGCTGGAAAATGTGTTTCAGTAGCTACACAGTCACATACACACTCTGTAGCTGGCCCTGGCCTACAGCCTGGACTGAGACAAGCAAAAGAAAACAAGGTGCAATCCATATTAAAGGTGGGAAAATAAACTCTATGCTTTTTTCACTTGTTCATTAATAAACATATCTGTTCATTGGCTGTCTACATTTCTAAGCAAATATGACATTCCATAAGATAGAAATATTGGAAAATTAATTATGGAGCAATTACACCCTTGCAGACTTCCTCAGTTTTCATTTTAATTTTTCATTCAAAAAGTTATTAGTGTTAATGATAGCCTTGGCTAATCCCATCCTCACAGGACCAGGTGGTACATGTTAACACTTCCAAATTAACAGCTGTGTTTCAGATAGAGACACTAGTAGGCTTGTTCAGCCCTTTACAAGAGAAGAAGTTACTTGTCTCACTGCATCAGACAGGGTCAGGCCAGTACTCGTGGGCTGGCACCAGTCTTAACTTAAGTGGTTCATTGTAAGGGTCTGCAGTAGTGTTTAGGCCAACACAGAGTAAAAATAAAATTACAGAAATTTTTCTTGCCTGCTAACCTGAAAGAATGATATAGTTCAATATATTCCAGTTTCACACCAAGAAGCATGGTATACTTTTCCCTAAGGCATGCTTGCCTACACCCTTCTGGTTCATTTATTTACTGTAATCATCACTATAATTTAATTTTTTTAAATTTAGGATTGCATTGAAGAAACAAAGAAAATGTCTTGCTAGAAAATTCATGTTTTGCCTTCAGTTGAATTAAACTAGACTAACATGAATAGGGACTTGAGGAGGGACAAGCAACTGTACACCAAGAATTGTTTTTACACAGGCTTTAAAAGAGAACTTTTTCCTTTGTGAATATTTCCTTTTTCTTGGTGGGTGACTGGAATGTAGTGCTTCTACTAAACAAGACATACATGTGAGAGAGACATGTCTATCAATTGTATTAATTGAGGTGAAAAACACCCCTGGATTAAAAAGGAAGAGGAAAGTTTTTAATATTTTAAAGCAGTTCTAGTGTTCCATTAGCAGTGCTAACTTATGTAATATTACTGTCATTTTTTATCTATGATTGACAGATGTACATATATACAGAAAGGTGTTTTTTCTAGAATTGTTTAGTCTGTATTTACATCTTGACCAATATAATTGTTCTCACGAAACCATATACCAGGACCGATGTAGTAACTCTAATCCCAAACCTGTACAGTACATATGTGTTATAAAAGCTGACAACTTTTAGGCCCTTGGTGGGATGGTGGAAGGGAACAGCTTCTTCCTGCACAGAGCTGTAAAAGGACTGGCACTTACTGTCATTCCACTGCCTGCAGCAGACAGCTCAGAAGCAGATGGTCCTGGCAAATCCTATAGGTGTGTGAGGTGTGCTGACTGAGGCAAGAATTGAGCCCTTGTGTGAGACAGAGATCCAAGTTTCACAAAATAAAAACCTTGTGTCTTCAGTTATCTGCAGTTCATTCCTTTTATTCAAAGAACTCCCTGAAACTTGCTTGGAGAGTTTCCAAGTCTGATATAAATATTGTGCTGACTCAAAGTACCTAGGAAGCAAACTTCCCTGCAACAGGGTTAGTGCCAATTAAGACTGGCAACTAATTCTAGGCTACTCTAAAATTAACATGGCAGTTCAACATGGATAAGGTATATACCCTCATGAACAAATAAGTAATTCTGTTATCCAGACTAATGGAAAGAGGGGATACAACAGTAAAAGCAATCCCACAGACAATCCTGGGTATGTGAAGAAAGCATTAAGAAGAAATCAGTGAGAGTGCAACACTGACACAGGCAGTAATGGTACGCTCTGTGATGGCTGGGGTGCCAGCAGGTTCCCATATGGAGAATAAAATACTGCTTCCAGACCTGATCTGACTTAAGGACAACCCCAAAAAGCAGTCAAATACTCCATTAATCAAAAGATAATTGTAGATAAAATCCCAGTTTCCAATCCCACCACAGCCACTCTGTTTGCAGGTCCCAACAGTTCCCTCTTGTCATTTCCATCTCCTATCTACCACTATGGCCTGTGCCATTCACTAATCACCATTTCATATACCTTTATCTCTGGCATTCCTTTTTGTCTCCTGCAGCTGCTCAAAGCCTTGTTCTACTTCAGCAAGCAGAGTTTATAGTTATTGGAATAAAAAATCTGGTGGAGTTCCTAGGGAAAAACAGAAGTGCCAAACAATTAGGCACTACATCTGTCTCCTGGAGCTTGCAGCACATGGATTTGGTGAGAGAAGTAGATGGGCAGAGATACTATATGCAGTAAAGGGACACACAAAAACATGCAAATTAAACCCTCCATGCATTTTCAAAAAGATCAAGTAAACAGTCCTCCTTTCCCTCCATGGGTAGTTGCTTGAGGATTTTTATTGCAATCTTTAACACCAAGGCCTTTAAGTGGCTCCACAAGTAGCACCTAACTTATTCTTCAGCTGGAACAAAGCACTGAGGCCACTTAGCCCTCAGTAAAGGGTGTCCTATGGCATAAGGCATGTTAGAGGGATCCCCAGGTGACACAAAATCCCTGGGCCTCCCCTCTTGCCTGCCATTTCTCTGGCTGCAGAAGCAAACATCAGCAGCTGTTCCAACTCAGACACTTCCAGGTAAGGCAGATGGGCTGCCCTGCACACACTTCTTCCTAACTGCTGCTGCTCTCCTCATCTGTTCTACTCTTTTCCTTGGACTCCCACTCTTGTATTCCCAGGTCAAGCAAGTGAAAAGGGTTAGGATGGGCTAAGGAGAAAGAACAAGACACTTCAACTGCTGTTTTGGACATGGATGCTGAACTTTTAGATCAGTACTAGAAACAAGGAGATACTGCCTTTCAAAACTGAAATAACAGAACAATTCAGATGACTGTGCTGCAGCTGAAGAAGGTACAGGAAGCTTTGTAAAACAATACAGAAGGATCAAACCACTATTTCTCACACAGCTACTCAGATCCAGGGCTTATTTCATGCAATTACTCAACAATGCACTGACATCTTAACGGAGAGCAACAAGAAGGCCCCAAGAGTTGAAACCACAAACTGGCCAGGTGCAGAATAATCTGTGTGCTCCAACAGGATCTGTTACACCAATTATCTACTTGGTGGTTTGAGACAGTCTTGCAGGGATTGTGCTTCACATACTATCTGCAGCAAATCGTTACTGCATATGGTATATATTCACTAACAGTCTACATATGGATGAACTATACCTTCACATCCATATATTTCCAAGATTTTCTATGCCAGCGCTATAGGAGGAACACAGGAATTTTTACTTTTGTACCTAAGCACTGGGTTGCAGCTGATCCTTTAGATAGGTGCAAAAATCCATGGTGTTACACACCCAAGCACAAACATTTCCCAGACTCACTTTCACTAACTTTGGTTTATGCTACGTTTCATTGCTGGCAGTGGAACTGCTGCACCTACATAGCGAGCACAAGCAGTGTAACATCCATAACTCACAAATGCCGCATGCAGATGTGCATTCACAGTTTACAACTCTGCTGAAATGCCTTCTCATAATTCGGCGAGTGCTTGCACAGTTTCCACCGCATAGCAAAATTATTTCATAATAAGATAAGAATCTCTGCTGCAGCAGATGAAAAACATTTGTTTGGAATATTCCAGCTACACTGCAGACAAATGGCCTATTGCATTATGTATATCCTGATTATAGAAACTGGAGAATACAGTGGGTTCAAGTCACCCATGTTCTCTAGTCTTATTGGCAGTTTTGGGTATTCGTTCTGTTTTCCTACTGAAGCCCTACCTAACCTAGAAGATGACTAAGAAGACAGCAATTCAGACCAACACACATTGAAAAGAACAAGAATCCAGGATATTTGTAGTAGGGCACATTCATTTTTAAAATACAGAGGACCATAAAAATTTTCTTACAAACAAAATTTAAATAATATATATAAAGGCTGACATCATCTAAAGGTATGAACATTGCAAGCAAGAACATAAGTACATTAGATTATGAAACAAGTCCTGGTCAGAATTGGAAAATTATGTTCCTCACTCTTGCACAAAGGCCGTGGGAAGGCTGCAGCCACAAGATGTCCAGATCACTAAGGGGACAGGCTGAGTGAGCAGTTATGAGGAGATTTTGGATAAATTACATGATCACCCACTACTTGAACAATAGGACTGAAACAGCTAAATCCTGTCTCTGTGTTTGCCTTTGACTTGTTTCAAGGCTTCCATTTTTCAAGTCCCTTAAGCCATTCCATTTATTAAAAGTTTGATGTTAAAGTTCCAGTTGTTTTTTTTACTTCATTAGCAGTACTCATAAATAAAACCAAGAGGATTCACAGATGTTTTGGCAACATAAGGCTGATGTAAAATCCATGCAGTTGATGTTACTTATACTCCATCCCAAAATAATCAATAGAAAGATAATTGTGCATGCCTGGAAGATATTTCAAAGCCATCAGACTACCTTGTCGGGCACTTTTGTCGCAAGTATTTCTGAGAAGAATAGATGCAATTGACCTTAACACCTTTTTCTGTGCTTTCATTTCTCTGTTAAACAGACATTTGTATCCATCTTCTCCTCACTTGTCTATGACTCCCAGAGGTGAAGAGTGGACTTCCAGTGAAAAAATTGCTACCTTGAACTTAAGTGGACTGTAACAAATGTGGCAGCAGCGTTTTGCTAAGCTAAGAGCAGTACTAAATCCAGAAATGGGAAGGAACTGCCTGAAACTGTTTTCCAGAATAAACTGCACAGGAGACCAGGATGAGAACTGAACCTTAAAGAATGGGTGCTTTTCAGTTAAGCTCCTCATAAGGCATGCATTTGCAGCCTTTCCCTTTCCTGATATGCCAAACAAAGCATCTATTCAATTTACTCATTCCTCTGCATGGTTACTAGAAGCCACCAGGGCTACTGTCAAGGAGTAATGACAGCCAAAAGCTCCCAGTGTTCAAATGCACCTGGTGGAGCACACGGTGCTCCTCACATCATAAGGGGTTGCTGCATTCATGAATGCAGCTGCTGCAATAAATGCACCTTAACACCACTTTCCCTTGCCCACAGCAATCTTTACTGTGTTGTCTAACTAAAGCAATCCAATCACTTACAATAACAGCTATATTCAATGTAAGGGGGAAAGGTATCAAAATATACCAAAAACTCTTTCATCCAAAACATTGCATCATCTTGACCCCTCTTCATTTTATCTCTGTTTTTGACCTCTATTGCTACAAGAACCCTGTTATTTTTCTGCCTGTTCAGAATTCCCATTTCCTTCACAGCATCTTACTAAACAGAGTAAACAGTGGAGCTGCCAAATAAAAATACATGTATTTAACTTAGCAAGTAAAAGAGGGAAGTGGTAAGAATAGAAATTGTCTTTAAGGAAGGAATTAGCATGCCTACAAAAAAAATCCAAACAACTCCACAACAACAAAACAAGCAGCTTCAGCCTAGTTCCCCCTTCTAGACTTTCTATCATATCCTGACTTTTAAAACACCATCTGCCAGAAAGGCAAGTTCCTCAGATGTCTTGGGGTTTGTCTTCATTTACCAGCAAACCATGGAAAATCCTTCTCCACAATTTATTAAGTCACTAAGCCTCATGCACCTTTTCCTTCTTTAAAACACTATGCAGTTGTGTGAGTATGGGATGCAATTTGACTGAATCCTTCTATTGTGATCTCAGTTGTGGACAGAATATAAAGAAAGAGCCTTTACACTGGTAAAAGTTTGTTCCTTCTCATGCTCATGCACACGTTTAGATGTGCCCCAAAGAGCTTCAAAACCAAGAGAGTGTACAAAAGAACTGCATTTGTGCTGCAAGGGCTTTGTCACTAAAAAAGGGAAAAAAAAGTAACCTCACTAAAGGAATTCAGTTTGATTCAGCTGTTCTAAGCTTGACCTTGCAATTCTGGAAAGTTAGAATCTTCACCTGCATTTAAATTCCTGCAAGCAGATAGCTCTGCTGCCCTAATTAGCAGCTCTAAAAAGTTGAATGCATCCATCTTTGGTGTTTGCAGCTGTCAACTGAACAGCATTTTCTGCTGTGTGCATGCTGACCCTCATTTTTGGTTGCTTGTAACGATGCCTTTTCAGAGCAGGGACTTTTCTCCTATCTTGGCAGAGACATATGGCTTATTACAGCAAACCAAGATGCCAACTTTGATGTTTCAAAGGTCAGATTTTTTTTCTGTTATCTAAGTAAGGAAGGCATTTTTTTCCCAAAACCATACTGGGAAGACACATTAATTTTTACCCTTTTGTCACTTGGCAAAGAGAACAAGGAGCTATGATCAAGTTTTTAAGTTACCTCCTGGGAGCCCCTTTGAAAACTCCTAGTTTGATTACTACGGTGCTTGTACCAAAGCAAGAAATAGCTGCCCTGTTCCACTCATCGCAGGGAAGGCAGCAGGGAAGAGTTTATGAACTGTAATTACCAGCTTACCCACTCGGGCTCCTTCCTAAAACAGGAATCATTCATCATCCTCTTTTGTGCTACCGACTCCTTAAAAGGCCTACTCAGCTTTAACTCCCGGGTATCCCACCGCAGCCAGGCTCCCCAAGAGCCCACGCCAGGGCTACCTAGATGGATTTCAAAGGGAGCATCGCGCCGCTCGCCTGCCTTATTTGGAAACCCTAACTCTGCACGGCTTGGCACCACCTCAGCAGCAGCGCAGGGCCGTAAACCTGGAGCTCTGACAGAGATTTAACGAGAAGGAACCTCGGAACGCAATGAACTCTCAGCACCAGCAAGAAAGAGAAATGAGAGTAAAAAGAGAGGGCGGGCTGACAAGAGCCAAGCGAAAGTTGTCGAGTTAAAAACAAGCCCAAAAGGGCCCAGAGAGGAACCCTCGGGAGGGCTTTGCGCGTTTGGCGCAAAAATCTTCAGGAAGGAGGAAAAGGAAGGCCGGGGAGCGAGCGAGAGAGCCGGCGGGACGCAGGCGGGCGGGCGAGCGGCCGGCGGCGCGGGCACAGGGCAGGGACACTGCAGGGACACGGCACGGACACCGCGGGCACCCCGGCCGCACACCCGCTCGGGCCGCGCTCGGGCGGGCAGGGCGGGGGCGGAGCGGCGCCGGGACGCCCCTGCACCCCCGCGGCGGCCGGGAGGCCTATGGGGGCGCGGCGCCGCCGCCGGAGCGCCGGCAGCCCCTCCCCGCCGCTGCCTGCGGGAGTGGGAATAAAGACAGATAGCGGGGCAGGCACCGGCCGGGCGGGCGGGACGGAGCGCGCACAAAGTTTCCTGCGGAGCCCGCGGGCGGCGGCAGCGATGCCTGTGCTGCGCGGAGCGCTGGGGCTGCGCGGGCGCCGCCGGCCTTAGGGCAGCGAGAGCGGCGCGGGGCGCGGCAGCGAGCCCCCGGCCCGTGCTCTCCTCCGGGCGGCCAGGAGGAAGCGCCCCGGGCAGGGACGGGAGAGCGGCACTGCCGGAGCGCGGGGAGGGGGACCGGCACCGCGGGGCCAGCCGCGCCGGCACAGCCGGGGGGAAAGATGAGCTTGTTGTCAACCATCGACACCAGCGCCGCGTCCGTGTACCAGCCCGCCCAGCTCCTCAATTGGGTCTATCTCTCGCTGCAAGACACGCACCAGGCCAGCGCCTTCGATGCCTTCCGACCCGAGCCCTCCTCGTCCCAGCACCCCGACCTCGGCTACACCAAGAGCACGCCGGAGCTGGGCTCCTCACTCAGCTCCAGCTATCTCAACAGCTTCTTCCAGCTCCAGCGGAGCGAGGTGAGTCCGCCGCGCCGCCCGGCGCGGAGCCCCCGGCCCCCACGGGCCACAACCGCCATGATGCCTCGGCAGCCTCCTGCCCCTTCCCCGGGCCGGCACCGGCACCGAGCCCGCCCGGAGCGGGGCAGCCCCGCTCCCCGCCGCAGGCTCCTGGCGCTGCTGCCGCCCGCCGGCCCCTTCCCTGCCGGCGCTGCTCGCTGCCCGTCCCGCTGGAGGGCCGGGGCGAGGCGCCGCCGCCGCGGCACTGGCGCGGCCGCCGCCTCCTCCCGCCGCCCGCCAGCGGCGCGGGGCGCCCGTGTTGACAGTCTGGTCAATGGTTACACGGATTTCCCGTGCGCAGCCGGAGGGACGGGGGCAGCACACACAAAAAGTGCTACATCCGTCGTAACGTGCAAAAGTACCGCCGCCGCCCGTCACCCCCCCCCCCCTTTTTTTTTTCCCCTCCCCTAAAGTGTTACTTAACTTAAAAAGCTTGATGCAAGAATACATATGGTTTATGAGAGATCAAAGGCAGGCACTATTGGAAAGGAAGAGATATAAACAGGAACGTGATAAAAACAGCGAAAAAAAGTTTTGTGCACGTTTCATAACTCAAAACAAGACTAAATGTAACCAAAGGGAAGGAAGCTAAAAAACTGGGGTGTGCAAAGACAATTCGCTATGGAAATCCCTGTCACAGGAAGTTGTTGAGGTCAAGCACTTCTGCATTGGAGGGATTTCACATGTGTGGAGATACTGCAAGGTGGCACCTCACACACCACAGCTCCCAGCCTCTCCAGAAACAGCCAACTCCAGTTTGGCACCCTACTGCGGGACTCCTGCCGGAGGCATTCAACAGCAGCTTTGTTTGATATGGTCAGATGGACTATACATCCCAACCTGCCACAGAGTGACATTTCAAAGTCCTTCCAGCACCTTTTATGTTAAACATCGACTCAAAATGTATTCTCAGTCAAAATACATCCTCCTGTTCTGTCAGAAAAGTTATGGAGATATTAATTAAAACCAAATCAAATTCCCCAGCTGCTCTCGTAGAGCTGCTAGCAGTTAAGAGCCAGAGTTAGACAAGTTTTCCTCTAATTAAAAATTCTTTCTTCTTTAAGAATTCAGCAAAGCACATCCAGTCTCAAAATAGGCACTGTTTTTAAGAGTATGTTGTTCGAAACCCGTTCAACCTGATTAAGTCTTTACTAAGCATGACATGACATAGGCAATTTAACAGCATCTAGACCTAACAAGCACATTGATTTTGCACAAAGATTAGTGGGCAGTGCAATTTAAACTATTAGCTACCTACCTGTTGATGACAAATTGTAGATTTTGCCCCTTTGTGCTTGGCTTACAAGCTTTATGGTACCCAGGTAGCAGCAAGCCTCCAGGAGTTTGGCCAGCATGGATTCCAGATTGGGACTCTCTGCAGGCCCGTGTTTGTGGAAGTCAGGATACGTTCTGCTCACAGCAGCTCCTTTATTTTTGGGGAGAAAAAGGAAGAAACAAGTAAATGGAGTCTGCATTCAGGAAACCTTTAAAACAGTCTCTGAGAAACAGTTTTCTCTTCCTGACAGTTGCCCGAGTTAATTTTCAGCTTCTGCTATACTCTGTGCAAGTAGGGGCTAATCCTTTTGTCACACTCCCTTTCCGCTTGGCTCATAGTTCTTTCCATTTTTTCCTCCTAACCTTTCTTCTTTCTTCTGGAAAATAATTTCCCTGCTATGCCAGGCCTTCCTCAGGCCCTGTCTCTGCCCCTGATCCAAGCAGTCAGTCCCTGTGCAGCCTCCCCCCAGCTGTGCTGTTTTCAGATCCCAGAAGTCACCTTCTGTGTGGATTCTATCATCCACAAGCTGTAACTTTTTTCTGCTCTTTTTAACCGCGTTACAGTTTCCTGAGGCACATGAGCAGCAGCAACAACTGAGACTGCCAGCTCTGTAGAAAGCCAAGAGCATTCACCACTCAGGAAATTAGCCATTTCATTCTATATAGATATTTTATTATTTTTAAAAGATAAAGCATGTTAGTTTGTTGCCATTTCCAGCCTGTGACGCACTGACTGTATGGCTGATGGAGACACTTCTACGTTTCCAGTATTTACCTGAACTCTGTTTTAGTACATAGTAGCCTGAAAAGAGGAAAAGGAGCACAGCTATCTCCTGTGGCTGGGAATGCATCTGCCCTGCTGGATATACCCTGAAGGAAATGGGGAACCTTTTAATTTCCCAGGCTAACACCGCCTGCTTATACAGCAACTTTCATTCAGGAGTTTAATGGTGCTAGAGATACTGTTGCTCAAAAGAAGTTCTGTCAATATGTTAGATGCTCTGTTCTTTCCAGAAACTGGAAACTAGACTGCTTTTTGGCAGGAATCACCCAAGAGTTTCCAACAATGTCATGCTCTTAATTCTTGAGATTCTAACATCTGTTTATTTGCAGATGCCATTGGGTATACACTACATATTTCAACGACGTAAAATTATTTCAGAGAGCATTAGTACTGTATGCTGTTTTTGCAGCAAGTGGGCTTATGCTATCTTTGGAACAACACATAGCTTTCCACAGTTAAACTGTTGACTGTTTTCTACACAGTGCTTGCTTTGGTTGGCATTTTTTTCCCCCCCTCACGGTTTTGTCCTGGGTTGGCTTAGCCTGGAGCCGAGCTGTTACAATGATTGACACATAGCTGTACACAATATTTGGAAAGTGACCTAATGAGGGTCCAAAATAGCAACAGATTGAGAAATGATAGGATCATAGGGTGTAAAATAGTTGTGTGTCCTGTATGTTGCCTTGCAATTGAAAATTTCTGGAGGAGAACACTTGGAATAAGAGACAGCACTTGTGAAAAGTTGCTATTATACAGGGTTTGCAAGTCTGCATGGCAGTGCCTGTGTATGTGACTTGCATACTGACCAAAGGAACAGGACAGAAAAAAAATAGAAGTGCCAGCACCCACAGAGTAGTCTTGTACTTCAAGATTTTTGTCCTCCAGACTTTTTCCACTACAATGGATGCCTTCTAAATAAACATGATGAACACAGCTGTTTGGTGCATAAAAGCCCATTGTACCAAGGAAAAAAAAGCAATAATAAAGGTTTAAACAGTAAAGCAACAATGAGTGTTTTGTTCAGTATGCAGGACTCATTTTGCAAAACAGACCTGCTTTAAACCAAACTTTATGGCAGCATTTGTTGTCCTAGATATGAAATAATAGCATGTTAGACCATTAAGATGCAATAAATTGGCCATTGAAAGGAGCTCCACCCTCATTATAACACCATCCATCAGAGCCAAGGATTTGAGGCTTTGTTATGAGGCTGGTTACATGGAATTTAACACCTTTGAGACACAGCCAGGTATCTGTGGCTTTGTCATTGAGGGGTATAATTGAAAAACTAGAGCGAGGGGGCAAGAGACTCATAAGGTATTTTTCTACACTAACAGGAGGCTATCCTGCCAGTCAATGCTGTCTTTGGTCAAGAAGAGTCAGCACGAAATTATCATAATATCACAGTTAAATGTTTTTCTCTACTCTGTGTCTTTCAAGAGTGAAATTCCTTCTAGAAGCCTCTGGCAGCCACTTTCTGGATCTAAATACAGATTTTGTTTAAGCACAAATAACTGCACATACTAGATGAGAAACTAATCACCATTTTCATGTTTCTGACTTGGAAACTTCCAGATCCAGTCCTTATAGGCAAGGGGGAAACTAACTGGGAATGAGAGCACACCAGCTAGTTCAGTTTGCTACAGTAAAATATGGATCACTTGCTTGGAAAGAAGGATGTGTATGGAGTTCAAAAAAGTTTGCAATGTACTGTGGAAAATAACATTCAAATTCTGTGAAACAAGCAGGTCTGAAGCACGGGGGTAGATTAGGTAACTTGCCAAAGAAGACAGTGACATTCATAGGCTAACAACAAAAACTGATGAAATGCTGGAACAACAAAAATGTAGGAAAGGAAATTGGCAGTTCTACAGAAAATATATTTTTTATCAGACAAACTTGTTGTCCAAATGTCTTTTACAGAATTAGGGGGATATGCACTAGACTGATACTTAACAAAGAAAGATCTGTTATTTGGCCTAGATGAAGTAATTTGAAGGATAATTACAAGATTTAAAAAAACTTCATTCTGTTAGTGTCAGAAGAATACAAGGATTACTGTATCAGATCAGGTCATTGCCCCCTAAATTAAGTGCAACATCTTTGAGAACTGCCATGATTAAAAGATTGAAGAGAAAACTAAATGCCTTTTAAGAGGCTGCTCACAACCAGTATGGTCTGAAGGCAAACTCAGAGATACAGGTTAGCAGAAATTCCCATATGCTCCAAAACATGCCCAATTTCTGTAATTGTGTTACATTATTAGTTATTCCAACACAGAACATGTTTTTGATCCATGGGTGCTTGTTGTGCTAGGCACTCAAGTGAGAACTTCTTGCTTTCTCACCTACAAACTGACAGAGTAGCACAGTCTACAGTACCTGAATGTGTCCTTTAATAATAATTATTATTTGATATATTTCCTAATTTTAATTTTTTCTCACTATTCTTTTTGAAAGTACCAACATTGGAGGGCCCTTAACCTTCTCAAAATTTTATTGAAAGGGCACTAGCATAACAATTCCTGTGTTGCAGGAACTTGTGCTCTCTGCCTCAGGATGACTGTACACTATCAGTATTTTGTGGGTGCCAGACAAGTAATTCCAAAATGCTTCTCAGGAAGTTAAATGTCAATTCTCACACCCGTCCTCATAATAGATTCCAGGGAGCTGAATCTCTTATGTTAATCAGAGGACAACACGCATTTGGAGATCTTGGCAACACCAGCCTCTGTCCTCCCAACACAGCCAGCTCCAGAGCCCTTTTGATGATGCTGCCTCAGCACACAAAGTGCAGCTTTCACAGCCCACTGTACACTGGTCTCAAAATCTTACACCTTATTATAGGTATTTGAGCTAACAACTATTGTGTTCCTAATTCCAGTTGGACATATGCTTTAAAATGCAAAAATTCAGGGGTTTATGTCTATAAGCATTCTCTTTTGCTTATCTCTGCAGCCGTGGCCTCCTGCTTTGCTACTTCTGTAGTCTTTGGAAAACACCCACATTTGCCAGGGAAATAAATACCTCCTGTGTGAATGTACTATAGGAAGTGGAGCCTGAAAATAAGATCTATATCTTGTATAAAAAGCGTGAAATTCAAATTATTATCCAAATTACACTCTTCCATTTGTATGACCTAGGTATGGCTTTAGGCTTGTCTGTTGTCCAGGATTAAATGTTTTGTTTGCGTGTTTTTGTAAGTGGCCAGTACTGCACGTAGCAGATACTCCTCTTACTCTGGACACTCGGGCTGAATTACCTAATAGCAATTTGATTGCAGGAAGAAATGCACAAGAGTCAAATTTAGTTCACCAAAGAAAGTGTTCTAAATACAATTATATTGCTTTTAATCTGACTTCCTTACCTAAGAACATTCCCAGAAGTAAAAAGAAAATGTGTTGAATTTTCTGCAACAGCCAGAACCTTTTGTGCTGTGTCCTTACCTACAAACTGCTCCTGCCCCAGCAAATGCTGCTGTAGCTCTGCAGCACACCTGCCCTACCTGAGCTTTAGCTAATTCAAACATGACTTTAGTTTATTTACAGTGAAGGTATTAGCCACCAGAGTAATCTGCAGCTAGTTGCTTCCATATCACCACCAAAACCATGCTTGGAAAGCTGGCAAAAACTAAAATATTAATTACTGACAGTAAATCAAATCTTCAAGAAGAGGAATATGCACTTGCTGCTTTACTATTGATTTCTTTCTGATAGGTTGAAAAAAAAATAAAATCAAGCAATAGAATATAGATCAATTATATTGATTATTCCTGATTAGCTGAAGATCATTACCAATTCTTTTGAACCACTTGGGATTTTGTATCTATGCAAACTCCTCATTGGGAGAAGCACTGGCATGCTTTTTCTGCTTCACAAATATATCCACATCATGACAAAAACCTGTCAGGCAGTATATAGAGAAGAAAACCACTCCAACCTATAATTGTAGGCAAAAGGATGTGGAATTCTTGTTACAATTATATTTTATACACAGAGCTTTCTTTTATGGTTATTTTATGCGTTTACAGTGTCTTCCATGCCAAAGCACCCAAACAAAGGGGTGATGTAACTGTGTGTTGGGTAATGATTTTTCATCCACTCCTCTTTTGCTCTGCAGACACAGACTCAGTTATTCAGAACAGAAAAGGAGAAGGCTGCAGAGAGCTGCACAAATGATCAGACAACCAAGTCTGACTTGAATCAAGATATTAATTTATGAAGTGTATGGAATGAATTAGATAACCAAGATGTGTACTAAACTGCTTTTATCCCAAAGCAAATCCCTCCCTCCCCCTGCCCCAGGCCGTTTTGGCTTTGTTGTTTTGTTTGGGGGATTTTGTGTACTTGTACAAGATAGGTAACAACCAACTTGTACTGATGGTCCTGTTACTTTGGTAATTGACAACTAGAAGATTGCATTTTACTGACAGATGCTAGGTGAGGATTAATGCCAAGGAAAGTTTTCTAGATCAGAGTTTAAATGCACCATAAAAGGACTTTGAAACACGATTTAAGTGAAATTTAAATCTAAGACCAGAGAATCTTTTCCATGCTGCTTTAAGAAGCATGAAAAATAATGATACACTGCAGTTGCCAAACGGTGCAGGCACAGATAATACAAAGCCAAATCATACAATTCTGGTAATAAGCAACTGTATCCTGTTACCCAAATTGGATGCATACATATAAATGCTACCTAAAAAGCAGTACTGGGTATCACCTTCCATTTTCTGAACAGATTAATAAAAGGTCACAATTAATACCTGTACCTCTCTCCAGTTTCTTTTCCCCAGAAAAAATGCCAACAGCCTGATGCCCATTTTGCTACCCTTTGGAATTTGTCCTCCTCTTTTACAAAGTCACAATGAAATGATTAAATTAAAATGGAGAGAAGCTAAGTCTTTTCCTCATGGTTTACTTAGGTTCTGTGTGGGTTCCAGAGTAATTATAGTAGATCAAAGCAACTAATTAAATTTTACAAAGCTATTCAAATGGTACAGTAATGCTGACATAATTCAGACAGACAGTATTTCTTAAGTGTAAAAACTTGGATCACTTCATTTTTCCTGCAGGTTGGTTCTTATTCTCAGAACCATAGCAAACAATTTGTGAACTACTAAAAGCAGAATCTAAAATTATAGACAGATTCACTTGAAGAAAGGAGAATAAATGCAGGGTTACAAGTCCTAGGCTTTCTCCATGCCCCTCATTGTCTAGCCAGACCAGAACAGCTGCAGGGAGTTTTGGTGGGTTTTAAGTTTTAACATATCACAAGCCTAGCCCCTTACTTTCTGTCATATGTTTTGGTGTAAGCAAATAGTAGCAAGTCCACTAGTTTGACTTAGAGGAGTTTTAAGGAGCTTCATGAAGACCCTTTATCTTAGCTCTTTCAACTGCTGCCTGGTCTTTCAAGCCTGTTACTTCAGAAATACATTTTGTTTCAACAAGTTTAGTTTGAAGAATAGCAAATGCCCTCATGATCCAGGACTTGAGCTCATATGCAGAGATAAATTCCTGCTATATTAACTGGCCACCTACACCTACTCCCTGCATGTGGCAGGATTTGGTGTCTCTGAACACAAGCGCAATACCATACATAGAAGGATTGTGGTGGGTACCTGGAAATTTGTATTTACATCTCATCCACCTAACTGCCAACCAAGCAGTTTAAGGGGATCAGCTTGCTCTTACAGATTCCTCTTCTTCTAGGAGTTCCAGGTATCAGTGATTTTTGCAGGGGAGTTGCAGCCTACATGTCTCCACACTAAGGGAGCCTGCTAGGCAACTGTTTTGTAAGCAGTCATTAGGGCTGTGGTTGAAAGGAAAGCAAAGTTGTTGCACCCTGAAAATAGAGGACTAGCAAGAGTTTTTAAGAGGGTTTGAGCAGCAGTGATCCTTGAAATACAGAGGTGTTCTTAGATAACCATCTTTTTCCAATATACATTGCAACTGAAATTAGTAGAATAATAGATTCATTTCTCTAACAGTCACAGCACGGGAAAGAAAAAAAGCCTAAAATCTATTCTGAAACAAGATTTGTCAGTTGTTATTTTATAATTTATCTGAAGCAGATTGTGATGTTTTAGGTTTGCTTGCTGAGGTCACACTTGAAGCTGTGCTGTATCACTGTTGATTAAGAGGGTAGCTTTAAATGCAGATAAAACTATCTAAAAGCTGGAGTCACAAAATGAAATTCCAGCCTGTCATTTAGTACATAGAAATAATTTATTTTCCTCGCTATATTCAATTTAATGCAAGTTTTTGTCTTCCCGTGAGCGCAGGAGCTGAGGCCCTGAGCGCATTGCGAGGGGCCCGTTCTGGGCAGATGATGTATTGTTCTACCTCTGACAGCGACCTTAGCTTTGCCTCTTCTAAACTTTGGCAGCCATCGCAGAAGTTTCTGTGCCAAGAAGGCATTACTGAATGTAAATGATATAAACAAAACTGTCTCAGACTTAGAGTTCTGTTTAACCCAAAATGGACATTTCTTAGTGAAACCTTTCATCGTACAAGAGCTGCACAGGAGGTAAATGCTTTCCTAAGTGTGTCTCGAACAGGCACATATCTATTTCCGGGTGTTATTTTTCTTGCGTTTGGAGTGTCAAAAGACCTACCAAACGAGAGGAAACTCGACTCTTGTTTTTCAGACTGCAGGTCAGATTGAGACAAGATTTCCTGCAGGAAGCAGAGATGTTAACAGAAAGTGCAGGGATCAAAACATGTCCACCCGTTTCTCCCGTCACTTCACAGCCTGCTCCTGTCCCGATGAAGGCCGTGTTTGGGCAGTGTGAGGTGACAGTGGGACAGAGGGCTGGCAGGGCCCTCCCCAGAGGTCAGGGAGACTCGCCTGCAGGCAGGGACAGCCCGGCACTCCAGGGCTCCTGGGGGATGTGCTAAACGACATGAATGGTCTGCCCTGTCCCTAATACAGTGCTCATGTGTTAGAGCTTCTCTCTAGCAGAAATGGGCACTTGTTGGGCATTCAGCAGATGAGGAGCCCTGCAGAACTCGGTGTGAGATTTACAAAGTTCCTTCTAGACTGCACGCCTCTGACCAGGGAAAATCTCTGTCCTCTCCCACACCTGCCTATAAAGGCCTTTTGTGAGGTCCCTGTGAAAAATGAGTGTCCTCACTGATAGCCACACAAACCCTTCCCCGAGGATGAAGTGAGGAGGATCACACTACTAGCAGAAAGCCAAAAGGCCTACCTAAGCTCCAGCAAGCCTGGAGATGGTGACTGAGCAATTCCTGAGCTGTCAGCATAACTTTACCTACAGTACACAGGGAGCAGGATGTTTTTAAGTTCTGAGAAACACCTTGAAAGCTCTGGATCCGAGTGTTAAAGAGCAGCAGACCCAGGCAGGGCGAGGTGGTGGCGTGGGACTGAAGGCACACGGCAGTCATGCACAGAGCAGCGTCTTGCACCCACCTGCTGTTTGCACTGTCTCAGCAATTACAGCCTGAGAGGCCACAGCCAGCTGAGCTGTCAGATTTGGAATAGCTAGATTAAGGAGATCTGTATGCTGGATTAAAGATTCATTGCCCTTCAGTGATTTGCTTCACAACCACTGGCAGGTCACCCTGCATTTGTAGCTGTCTCCTTCAGATACTGTTTCTGCAGAAGGAAAGGCCTAGTGCCATCTGTCTGAAAATATTTAGAAGTGGACATTAGCCTTATCAGTTTTACACAAACATGTATTTGTCTAAAGCCCCCCACAGAAGAAGGATGAATTAAGGTATACTTGGCTAGTCTAACTAGCCAGGAATGCATTAAGGTTTACTTGGCTAGTCTACATTTAATCGCGGTTTTATATGAGAACTTGAGTAATTCAGATTTTACTAAAAGTCAGGCCAAAGACTTGATTTTTTTGACAGTTGACTTAAGAGTTGACTTCAGAAGGAAACAGAAACCTGAGTCTTTTTTTTCTTGCTCCAGGCAAACATTTTCTTTACTGAGTGATGAGCTTGGCTTTCAGTTTTCCAATGATAAAATGTTACTGAACAAACTCTTAAGCTGTTTTTTTGTAAAAGTATCCAATTTATCAGAGGAGCTAAAGCAGACACAAGCCATACAGGAGCAGTTTTTGAGGTTTTCCAGTTCACCCTTGGTAATTAAACTTATCTATTTCTTCTGGCTCAAATTAATACAACTAAATTTATTACAGTATTTTCATTTAATCCCTCTGTTTTCAGAAGGCTTTGGGGTTGTTCGTAAACATTGATGATGATCTTAAAGGTCTTTTCCAATCTCAACAATTCCATGATTCTATTCTGTGATTCTGCATTGGAGGTTTTCTTTGGGGACAAAAACAGGGAACTGTTTTGACCACTTATGAGGAGCTGAAGCACAGAGAAGTCACAGATTTGAAGTGCTCCTCTCCAAACATGGTTTTCTTCTGGTGCAACAGTTGTGCTCTCACATATTGCATGGCCCCGTGATAAAGCTCACATCAAAAATAAACCTTAGGACACTAGCAAATAAGACAGCTATAGGCCCTGGGGTTAAGTTCTGTATATTACACATACTGAATTAATGAATTACTGTTTGGGTAGCTCAGATTTCCCTCTCCTCCAACATGGAAATAGCCACTGAGTGAGGGCAATGACTTGTCTATCTTACTGTTTTATCCATGACACAGCACGGGGACCACTCAGTTCTTATCTTTGTGAAAATCCAAGCTGATATCTTTAGCACTTTCTGATACTTTGGTGCAGGGCTAATGATTAGCATGGCTAGTCTGGTTACTGTCATACAAACTGGAAAATATTTACGGTATTTTCCATTTACAGCATATGAAAACCTTGCTTTTTCCATGCTGATTGCAGGGAATTCCAACTCCCTTTTCCTACAAACTTCAAACAGCCATGGCATCTGTTGACTTAAACTTAACTCTGCCCATTAAGACTGCTTTATTTTTGTTTGCTTTATTAGGTCAGCAGCATACTAATGCAAAAAATAAGTCATAAAAAAAATCTTTGCTCATTGCTTTTCAGTTATAGACTGTTTAATGTGGTGGAAGCATTGATGACTGGACTAGGTTGTAGGAACATTAAAGTGCGATTACTACAAATGAGGAGAGAACCATAAGCACAAATCATACTAACTTCTAGAGCATCAAACTGATGAACTGGTGGATATGTTAATCTTTCTCACTGCCTTAAGGGTCCAGCAACCACAAACTGAACTTGGGGCACAATTTTTTTTTCCAGATATGTCTCTACTTTTCCAGTCCATACCTAATAAGAAGATACCATTCCCACATAAACAAGTTGCTTATTAATAACACTAATCTGGTAGATGCTGAGACATAAATATCATGACTGAGAGACTCCTCTGCTCTCTGTGCTTTCTGGTCTCTGTTAAAAAAATACCTTTTTATGTAAAGCACTAGCTGTACATACCGAAGGAAAATTTGGAAAGTAAGACTTGCCTTATTTGCTTCAATGTTTCATTGCATATTCACCTTTCTCAACATTATACCATTGCTAAAAAACAAACTGAAGAGATAAAGCCAGTGTTTTGGGGTTTCTTTTTCTCTCTCTTGACACATGAATCCCAAAAGGTGTTTCTGAAAGGCAGGGATGCAGCCGTGGGAATCAAGAGCATTAGCCAATCATTCATGTAACTAGGAGTATCTTAGAGGTGAATTAGATACTGGAACTCCTGAGTCACTCATAGTATGTTACCTAACTGGAAATCAGAGTGAGGAAGCCTTAGAAGACAATAGCTGCCTCTTTCACAAAGGACGACACTGCAGCCTTACAGATTACGTGCCCTTTAACTGGAAACACTAGGCAAACAAATAACAAAGGGAACTTTGCTTCCCAACTCTACCAACAGATACAGTTTAAAGATATACTCAGCAGAGAGGCTACGTTTGGAAAATACAAGATTTTCAATTTGGTTCACATTCAATTAAATCAACAAGTTTCATAGGAAGGAAAAAACAAACAAACAAACTTGCATTATCAGCTTGAACCTCCCACCAAGGCAGTTTCTAAGTTTTACCACCAGGTTCCCCATCCCCCCAGTATGGCAAGATAAGGAAATCCTGAATTCATTGCAGCTGGGCTGATGAGCCTTGTAATTAGGACATGCAGTGTGGTCTTTCAGGCGCCTTGAGAGCACTAACCCTTTCACTGCCAAATCCTTTCTCTCCTGTTCAAGCTCTAAAACGAGACTCTCTTTGAGAGGTACTATTGTCTACCATTTAAAGAAATAGGTTGGCTTTGCTGGTGTTGCATTGTGAACACAGAGCAGTCATTGCTTTTGGTGAATTAATGAGAGGAGCAGTCTCCCTGCCACCTCCCAGATGAGTACTAATACACTTGAGAGCAGAGTGAGTCAGAATGCATTTCTTTCTTTCTCTTATTTTCTGTCTGAGGCCATCAACAGTCTCCCTGGCACTCCAGTCACCCCCCCCCGGACATCCCCTTTTGGTGTGAAGCTAATTCAAAGTTTTTATTCAAAACTCTTCTTAAAAATCCTCTTTGCAGCAGTGCAAACACTTAGTAAGGGCTGAATTGCCGTTCTGCTCAATTGAGTGCCCCAGAAAGGAAAAAAAATACCCAAACCAAAACTGTTTTATGTATCTCAGCAATATTCATTCACCCCTTGTCTTTTACAATGACAAAATGGAGTCAATCACCATTTCATCACATTCATTACAAGCCCTGAGCTTTCACTGTTTGATTCCAGGGGCTGGGATGAACTTTCCCATTACCACCCTTATTATATAACTTGGCTTCTGGAATGGCTTATTTCCTCATCTCTTTCTGAAGAATTAGAGATTTCCAGAGCTAGAAACAGGATGTAGCACCATTTGTGCTGGTGCTCTTTATAGCAACTTTCAAGTGCCAGATTGATGTGTTTTTCACATTGACTTTGATTCAAACAGATTTAAGACTATTTTCCAGGTCAGATTGGCAGGAACTGCTGGATCAGTTTGCTTGACTATACCCAGAGGGATGGGCTGCACCTTGGGATCCTCTAGGCATTTTCCAGAGGAATGCATTGTTCTTCGAAGTACCAGTGGCATCAGCAATGTCCATCTTCTCCTTTACTGTCATGTTCTGGGGTGTTATATTTGTTTTTTCCTTTTTTAACACTGGGCCTCACAATGATTATAGATGATTATATAGTTATGATTATATATTATTATTCATGGTGTCATGTGTGAACTGAATGTTTTGCTGTGTCCAGCTGTGGCATGCATTGCACATGTGCCCTGCCAGCTGAACCGGATGGTCTCTTTTAGAGCTGCGTGCCACTCTTTGGGCACAGAACCATTGGTGGCTGCTAAGGGTGTGATTTAGCATCAGTGCAGCCCATAGTCCCATGGGATGCTAGCCTCTGACACAGCTTCTGGCAGCCATGGCTGAAGGCTGAAACAAAAGTTTGTGAAGGTTTGCTGCCAGAGTGAGCCACCTTGTTTTTCAGTATTGACCTGAAACATGCCAGGAAGGGTTGTTGGAGGAGTGAATTACATAATACCCAGCTGTGGTTCCACATTGCTCCCTTTTAATGAGGGCAATAGCTCAGTGTAAAGGATATGTAGGAAAGGAAACAGTCATCGCTGCGTGCCATATGTCCAATTCAAAGCCCACTGTAGGCAGCAGATAGATATGTTTTGGTTTGTTACTGGGTTGGCCCTGGGGGCAAAAATAGCAACCTCCTGATGGGCAGTATCCCTAGAGGGTATTCCAGATTTTGGCAATAGGTAAAGGATTTGTGGCTTCACACATTCTGTATCCGTACTTTTACCCTTCTATAAAATCAGATAATAAGGAATTTGCAAAGTTACTAAGGACTGTAATGCAGGTGAAGTACTTTAAGAATCTCTTGGCAAGAGAATCTCTTAAAAAGTAAGATTTTATATTTTTCCAAGCATATATAAGAGAAAGTGGCTCCTAGGGAGACAAGAACTTCTTGAAGACCCTTAATTAATACTATTTTGGCATCCACAGCACTTCCCCTTCCTTTTCAAAATTTGATGCCAAGAATTTCTCATTCCTATAGCATCCAATAAATCCTAGAAATAAATTCCAGTGACTGTTGGAGGTATCTTTGGCTGCTTGATGGCTAAAGCAGCTAAAATCTTTTTATTCGTTTTTGAAATACCTTTTCCTTTTGAAATCTGTGGCTTTAACCACTGAAACGATGTGGCTGACTCTGGGCCACATCATCTTGCACAGCACAGAACTACACTACACTGGATGTTTTCGTCCCAGGGCATATGTGAAGTCCTATGTGAGATCAGATTCCCCTCTGCGACCTCTTGAACTGATCCTGCTGCTGTGCACCAGCTTGAGCTTTGCAGGAGGGGTCAGTGGAGTTCAGCATGTTGTGTTTGACTGCAGGGCAAGGGGGTGAAGCAGATTATTAGGCTGAGTTCTTCTGTACAGTGTACACCATCCGTGGTGGGATGGAATTCAGGGGTAGTTGGGTCTCACCCAGGTACTTGTGCCTAGAGCTTGAACAGGGTTTTTTTTGTATGCAGCTGTCACCCAGAAAACACTCACTGTGCAGGCACCCTGAATGTTTGAGATCTCTGAAATTAATTTAATTTCAATTTCAGATTTATTTCACAAACTCTAAATCAATTTCAGTGCATGTCTTCAAAATATATATAACATGTATAAACATATGAAAACACATATAAAGACCCCATTGAAATATTTTAATTCAATAGAATTAAAGCACAGAGGCACAGATTGGACCTCTTCTTACCTCACTTTTCCATAGGCCAGCAGTAATAATTCTCTGATGCTAAGAGAATTACATGAGCATAGCATTGCAGACCTAAGGTAACACCATGTGAAATGTGTCCCATCATGTGAGAATGAAAAGGACACTCAATAGCTGGTCCTATTTCTAGAGTGATTCATTACTATGCTAATTTTAAAAAGAGTTTTAATTTTCTTTTTGAACTCCATCATACAGTTTCTTTTGGACCTTAAGTGGTTAAAGTGAATTAATCCTTGTTATCTCCATTAGGGAAAATACCTATTTAGATGCTGATGGGTTTCCTGCTGTTCTAAAACTACTGAATAGCTAATTTGGAGCTACTGATTTTGATTTGCAGATTGAGAGAGTGAAGATCCTATTGAGGTGAAGTACAAACCTAGGTATTTACTGTTTATCAGGAAATGTTTAAATCACAGCAGGTTCCCCCTTAGAAAATCCAAACCAGATGTAGCTCAGTGCTTCTTGTTATTATTTGAACATGGGACCCTGTGTTGACTGTCTGATTAACCAGATTGGAAATTGGGAGTTACTTTGCATTTTTCTTGGTGTTCTTTTCCTTTCTCTGACTTCAGTATTCTTTACGTAAGTAGTTGTGGACACAAAAGGGTTCTGTTTTGTGAGTTGTTCTTTCAGCTTTTTGCCTGCATAATCTAACTGTACTATGAATGCATTATGGTCAAACACAAGAAAGCAATCATTGCTTAGTGCAAAGGTTGGACTAAGAGAACCATGGCAAGCTCAATAGTTTCCTCAGCAGTGAGGTGACCAGCTCCATTGCTGCCATCATGAAACCTCTTTATTAACAGCCCGTATATTGCTCCCCTCAAATACGTAGCTGCGTTCCTAAAAAAAACAAAGAATCGCTTATTCCCCCTGCTATTGTTATCTATCCCCTATTCAGGTCTCCCTCAGAACAATCCTTAATACAGTACTGTGTTGTGTGTGACTTACTTGTTTTCTTTTGCAGGCTCTGAGCAGCAGTCTCTACAAGAGTGCATCACCTTATGGCTCACTTAATAACATTGTGGATGGGTTAAGCTCCCTCACTGAGCATTTCTCTGACCTATCCCTTTCTTCAGAAGCCAGAAAACCCAGCAAGAGGCCACCTCCTAACTATCTGTGCCACCTCTGCTTTAACAAGGGACACTACATAAAAGACTGCCCCCAGGTAAGTAATACATAATATTCTGAAAAAAATTGCATCAAGATTTTCTTCATTCCTTGATTTAGCAACACAGAATTTGACTGAAATACTTTAGAGTGAGTAACACTGAAGAGCTGTCTTGACAAAGTGCCAAGCTAGCCATGAGTTCTTTTAATCTATTCTTTATCACAATGCTGATAGACAAAGTACTATATTGCAAAGTATTTCATTTGCCTTGTAAGTATTGCAGAAGACATTAATCTGGGCACAGGGCTAAGTAGATTCTGGAACTTTAGAAATGGCTACTCTGTAATTTTCTGGCAGCATTCTGTGTATTTGGCAATGGCACTTAATATGACAAGTTACATATGCTAAAGGAGAAGAATTCATTACATTCAAAGAGAACTGTGAATCAGTGTTGCAGTAATGCAGGCTCCAGGTATTTTGGGTGCAAAATCTCTTTTGTCCTGCAGAAGAAGTTTGCTGTACTTCACAAAATGTGATGGTCTTTGACTGCTGGAACTTTGCTGTAGTGGCAAAGCTGGCAATATTTATTTCCTTCAAGAAGAGGTATAAACCAGTGTGCACTAAAGCCACTCCCCAATCTACATTTTTTTTTTTGCCTGGGGAGTCCCAAGCATAGTGTACCAGATTTCTTAATTTTCTCAGGTGTCAGCTAGATGCAGTTGTGTTGCTGGCTTAAACTTCCACAATTTCAACAACATCCTATGTGAAGTCCCAAGGAAATTAAAATGCTGCCAATACTCTAAAAACACAGATGTGGACTTTACCATCATCCAGTTCATTATGACTTTAACCTCCTAGCCTCTTATTGTGTGACTTTCAGCAGAATTAACGTGCATAAAATTAACTACAGTTAATTTGCTATTGAGGTTGTCAGACACTTATAAACCCAAATACAGGCAAAAAAACATCTGCCAGCAGAGCAAGGTCAGCATAAAATCAAGTCTAACATCAGATGAGCTTAGAGTGCATTCCTCTTGCTGTTATGCGTAGACTAACTTTATCACTTTCACTGTATATCTTTCATTAATTCTAATGAAAGCTCTGGAATTAAAGTATGTTTGCAGTCTTGCGTGTGGCACTTGAAAATATTTTTACTTGTTATTATTTTGATCTAGGTTGAGTAAGATTTTTCTTTAGGAAAAAAACATGAAATTTTTTTTACTAGGAGATCAAAAGTACTCTGGTTTATATGCTTCAGTATTTAATCTACTTAATTTAGCATATTACACAAGAATGTAAAGATAGAACCATGTAATAGTATATGTTACTTAACAAGAGGATTGAAACTCCAACTACAAAATATGTGGCAGGGTGAGAAACTGCTGGACTGGGGGTAGATGGCTGTGCTTTGCCAGACTGTCAGAAACCAAATGAATGCAGCAGGTCTTTTAACAACCAGTATGAGCAAGCTGCAGCTCACACAGATTGTCCCAAGTGGATGTGTCAGTGTTGGAGCAGTAACGCATTGTTAATTTCATAGGTACAGTAATTTCACGAATACAAGCCGCACCAATTTGACCAAAATTTTGGTGGAAACCCGGAAGTGCGGCTAATATTCCGGGGCGGCTAATCTATTAACAAAATTCTAAAAGCTGCCAACACGGAAGTGAGAGCCCGCGGCAGCCCCAAGCCAAGCTGGAGCCCGGCCGGCCCCGGCAGAGGTGGGAAAGCCTGGCAGAGGCGGGGCCAGCAGTGTGGGGGGCGGGCGGCAGAGCCTGAGCCAGCAGGGCGGGGAAGGGGGGGCGGCAGAGCCTGAGCCAGCAGGGCGGGGGAGCCCGGGAGAACTGGGGCTAGCAGTGCAGGGGAGCATGGCAGAAGCAGGAAGGCCGACGGGTGGGGCTGCCTGGCAGCAGGGGAAGCCCAGCAGAATCGGGGCCAGCAGCGTGGGGGAGCCTGGCGGTGCGGGGGCCTGCAGTGCCGGCCAGGGCGAGGAAACGCGGCGGCGGTGCAGACGGGAGGGGGCGGCCGGCGAGCCCGGCGGCGGGGCTAGGGAACGCGGCGCGCCGCGGCCGGCGAGCCCGCCGGCGGGGCTAGGGAACGCGGCAGCAGGGCGGTGCTGACGGGAGAGGGGGGCCAGCGAGCCCGGCGGCGGCGGCAGTACCACCCGGCCAGCCCCGCCGAGCCGTGGCGCTGAGCTGGGCCACCCGGCCCCGTCGGCCACCATGAGCGGGCCGAGCCTTCCTGGCCCCGCCCCGAGCCAGTAAAGCCCGCTATGCCGCGATCCTGTTACTAATTGGCCAATTTGTGAAAGCTGCGCACGGATTCTCGCTACGAACAAAAGTGCGGCTAATATTCGGGGTGCGGCTTATCTATTGACAAAGACAGCAACATTGTCGAGGCACCGGGGGTGCGGCTTATAATCCGTGCGGCTTGTATTCGTGAAACTACTGTAATTTTATGGTTTGAGGCACTAGGGATTAAACATATTAATGAACACTGAAGACACACACACAGAAATCCAGGAGATATGAATAATTAAGGATTGTGTAGGAACACTAATTCTCTTAAATTGCACATCCTGTATAATTTTTTTTTTCAGATTTCATTTGTAAAGTCTTCAATTTCTCTGTGAACCAGGAAGTGGGAAGGCTTCCTACTGGCATACTCTGTGACTGTCCTGTGAGTTTGGGAGGAATGAGTAAAGGAACACAGGACAGGGAAACATCTGCTCGCTCACCACATGCAGTCTATGGTTACAGGCAGCCGTATCACATAGCCCCTTCTGAAAACTGATCAGGTTTTACTTGGGAAACATTTCAGTATTTTGCCCTTGCTGCTGCTGGTGTGGGAAGCTGCTCCAGAGCCTTAGTCCTCTCCTAACTAGAAATACTCCAATTTCTAGGATGAGTGTAACTCACGGCTTCTTTATAGTCATTTGTTCTCCTGCCAACATTGTCCTCCACTGAAATAGCTCTTATCCCTCCCTGGTGTTTATCTCAGGATGTATTAATAGACTGCAATCATATCCTCTCTCAGCATTCAATCATATCCTCTCTCAGCATTCTTTCTGTAGGACTAACCAAGCCAGGTTTTCTCAGTTTCTTCACAAAAAGTGCACAGACCCTCTATTTTCCCGTCCTTCTCATGACTGTTCTCTTGGGCTTTTCATCTCCTTGCATATGCACGACAACAAGCACATGTGGCATCCCAGAACAGAGCTTCTGGTGCCTTCTGCTGTGTCTGCATGTTTCTGTTTATGTTAGTTAAGGGACAGGTGATATGAAATTGATTCTACTTAACTGGAGATTTCTTCTAACACAGGCAAGTGCTTTCTGGTTTAATCAGCAAGTGTTTTCTTGAGAAAAAGCAGAGTTAAGCATTGACAGAAACATACACACTTTCCTTTTGTTATCTGAGTTTGAAGACAGTTCTAAAGAGGATGACTCTGTGTACACAAATTATGTTCAAAACCTTGAAAACCTTGTGCTCAAGAGGGGAATGCCAATGGCAGGTTTTTGTCATAAAGTCCCCATTTGTTACCACTGCTTTTGACAGTAACTGATTTCTTAATTTGAAAATTATATGCAGTGCTTAATATCTTGGGGGTTTTGATGCTTAGTTTTGCTAATGCTGTCAAAAATAAAAGTTGTTCAGCAAATCCTACCAAAAAAAGGGCTGTAGCTTTGTGTTTTTGAAGTACTTAAACCTGGATAGAGAAAAGAGATAAACTGATCTGGACAAAATGCATATCAGTAAATCATACAGAGTTTTTTCTTTTGTTTTTGTGAAACTGCCTAATAAGAAACGCATTTTGAAATGGGGTGTTTTATGAAGTTTTTTCTGCATAGCAAAGAAATTGTGTAACTATTCTAGGACATAATATCCTCCCTTAATTCTGCCTGTTACTACCACTGAAAAGATATGTTCTTTTTCTGTTGTTGTAAAAGTTGATGAAAATGCATGTATCAGTTCAGATTTATATCTTAAATGATGATCATATTCCAGGAAGTTAAATAGTTATAAACAAAAAGTGCCAGCTTTAGTATTTGAGTACCTCAGATATCTGCAATTTATCTAATATTGTGTCCAGAACTATCTGTTTGAAAATTGAAATGGGATTTAGCAGACTTTTTACCATGTAGTTTGTCATACATAGTGATAGAAGGTGTTTTTTTTGTTTAAGAAACTACCAGAAATAAGAGCAATGTTATGATTGTGATTCATAATTTCCAATTTGCTTACATTTGCAAAAAGCTGATTGTTGCAATAATTATGCCTGTAAAAAACCCAGCACTTATCTTTAGTATAATCTTTATTGCATACTACATTTTTTCCAGAATTAATCTGTGAGTCCAAGTGGCTTAGACAATAACACCTTACTGATACTTCTCTGATGTTCTTGTGCATACAGAATTCTCATTGACTTGAATGAATTGAAAAATGTGTAGAGAATAAAGGTTAAATGCAGTGTTCTTAGTATAGCACTGCTCTTAAATTATTCTTGACAGTGCCATAAAAAATAAACGAAACTTTCTCTTTAAATAGCAAGGAAGGGAAGGAATGAGAGTACTTTTCCTATCTGCTTTACTAATGGTTGATTGCATGATATATACATTTATATATATGTATATAGATCTGTCCAAACTTTGTATACTTATTTATGTACCCAAAGGTACTGTACCTATGCGTGATGATCATAGGGGTTTTTTCCTTACCAGGACAAAGCCAATGAGTTCTGGGCCAGTAATATTAAAGATACATGATTCTTTCTGACATTTTTTTTATATATCAGGTGCAGAAATTATTAGAAGACCTTTAAAAAAAGTTACATTGTCTCTTTTCACCCATTATCACTATATTTTTAAATCCTATAAAATATAAACTGTGAGTTCCTTTGTACCCAGTGTGGTCTGTACGAAATGAATCTTGCTCCTTTAAATTGTAAGAATGTTGTTGACATGGCTACTCTTCCATGATGTCATCAACCTGAACTCAGACCTATCGTATAAGTTTAATATTCAAAAAGTATAGAATAATGAGGTATGTTGTTAGTTACAGTCTATGTGGACATTTGTAAATAAAGCACCTAGTGCACATTCTAAGATGTTGCTGAGTGATTGAACCCTTGCCATTTTTCAGAAACCTACTTAGGAAAATAAATACACAAATCCTAGATCTCATTTATTGCTTATGTCACTCCGGTTGTTAATTTAATAAGCTGCAACGGAAGTCCAAGGTTGGAGTTCCTGCAGAGCATCTCTGTATTCAGAATTTTCAAACTGCTCTACCTCGTGTGTCTGCCAAGCACCAGTTCCATCTACTGGTGTCTCTATCCTAACTGTATTCGAATACTGTGCCAGTGCCAAGCTCATTGAAAAAAACCTTTCTGACAATTCCTGTAAATTTTGGCAGAGGCAAGGAACCCTTACCTCACGGTGATGTGGTGGGGAAATAAAATGGGCAAATATTACTGTTCTGCAGTCAAATTCCCATGCACTGCCAGTATTTATGCCAGTTTCTGGGAGACAGAGGAATGTTGCACAGTGTGTTTCCCAATTTTACATTGTACTTACAGAGGAAAATGCCATGTGCATGCTCACAGAAGTACAGACATACTCCTGCAGACATATATGTAATGGGAAACTATGAGTCTCTTTTTGCACTGCACGTTTAAATCTGTGGCTGCAATGCATGGCATGGTCCATATTAATGTGGCCAACAGTGGGAGTCTTTCCACTGCCAACAGTGATCTTTGAAGCAGATCCTGTAAAACTGAAATGCCTTGAGAACACAAATTCAAGTCAATAGGAGCAGTAGGTAATTGCTGTGGCTGCTTGAGTTTGCATAGATTTGCCTTTGTGGTTTCATGCAGGATGTGGAAGAAATCAGTGTCAAGCTGAGTTTAGTCCTTTCTTCTTAGTCCATGGCTTGGTCTGCCAGATCACGCTGCCCCGAAGCTGTCCCTCCCTGTGGTCAGATAGAGTGGATCTTTGGCAGCAGAGCTGCCTCAGCAGGCAGCTATTTGGCTGCAGGACTGGAGCAGCTCTCATGCCTGAAACATTCATCTGATTTGCCTTGTGCCTTATGGTTGTGCAAGGATCTCAAAGGTGCATAACATTTAAGGAATTCACAGCTGGGATTTCTCCAGGTACCAAAGGCTGACTAAGATGGCAACGAGGAGCAAACTAGCATCTCTACAAAATTGCAAAAAATTCAACTTTCTGTTTTTTAGCTCAGAAATCTTAATTTTTTTAAAAAAGCAAAACAAACACAAACTTCTTGGAATTTGTCTTCCTTTTAAAGTAAAGGTCAGATTTCAAAGAGCTCTGGAATTAAAGGAGATCACAGACCTTAGAAAATCCTAACATTCACTCTGAAAGTGTTTTTGACAGTTGCTACATTTTACATTTTATAATAGGTTTTTGGATATTGTGTGACAGCCTCCAAATAAATTTGTCTTTTCTTTATTGAATGGAGTAAAATATCATTATTGTTACTCAGTTACAGGATGAGAGGTTAATCTCCCCATTCTTCGAGGAATCTGACACCCTGTATGGGCTCAATTTTTCAGGTTCCACAATAGTTTCTCATCAGAGTATACTTGGTGGCATTTAATCTGGTGCTGTACAGGCTCTCCTATTTATGCTCCAATTCTGTTGGCCTAGAGAGTTTCTGAAGTATCTGTTATGTATAAAGCAGTATTTGAATCAACCAAATTGGTATTCTTCTTGCAGAGTTAAAGATGAAAATATGGGACACATAATAAAGAAAACAACAACTAAACTTAACATCATCTGGTGCAGAAGCATTGCTGTTAATAAGATCAGTGCTGACAGAGAACCTGTATTACAAGGAGGAAAAAGGTGTTAAATCTCTGCTATATGTAATAGTTTTCAAACTATGTGTGGCACTCCAGAAAAGAAGTCTATATGCCTAGCCCCTTCATTCTCTAGCTTTGAAATACATTTAGGTACATTGCTCCATTTTGTATTGTGCACATTTCTTCACCTACATACAGTTCTATAAGAAATTGTAGCTTTTAGGTGTTCATTCTGCAAATACTTATGGCACATACTAAAATTCCACATTACAAGATACTGGATGAATGTGAGGCTCTGAGGAGTCCTGTATATACACTATATGCTAATTTAATTTGTTCCTAGTTTTTCATTGAGAACCTGCATTAAACTATTGTAGATGATTTGGACTTGGGTAAGGTTTTTTTAAATTATTTTCTTTTTTGTCACATGGAGACACTTTCACAACTCCATGATATTAATTATACTACAAAATTTATTGTAGGCTATTATTTTTTTCTGAAAATGTAAACTGTTTAAGGGTCTGAAAGATCAAAAAATACGCATTTTGTGCTGTTTTGGAAATCCTCAATAAGCTGTGCTTGTCATGGATTCAACCCATTTATCAGAGCCAAATAACTCAGGCAGCTGTACATGAGTAGAAGGGTTCTGAAGAGCCCTGCTTTCAGAGCATGTTCCCAAAATTCTTGTTTTAAAGTTGTGTCTGTAGTATGTGGCATTTATGTCCAGTTTTTTGATGAAGTATGTGTTTGAAAAGAAGATAGTAAACCCTAACATACCAAAGTAAGAACAGTTGGATAGTGAAAAACAAAACAGAAAATACCTGGTAATCTGTGTCTGTGCCCCTTTCCTGTCTAGCACAGTACTTGACATTACGTTCCCAAAGTGTGGAAGTCCAGCCAAACCCAAGCTCCTCCCTCAGGCCCATGACTAAGCCATTATTACTGTGGTTCAGTCTTTATATACTAACATGAGTTCAAACGGGGTTTTTTAATCCCTGTGGGAAATGCAGTGCAAACAGAGGTGATAAAGGCAAGTACTCTGAGAGGGCAATGCTTGCTTGGTCTTTGCAGTGGCCCTGGAGTGGAGTCCCAGGTCCTGTGTGATTATTACCTGTGGGCTGTGTGGCAGGATCATCCACCACAGAATGGGATTTCATTTCATTGAGGTTTTCCAACTACTTTTTATTCACCTTTGAATCTCATTTGCATATTACTATCTAGATAATTTCAAGACAACTGGCAGCTAGAAACAAGGTAGATATCAGGAAAAGAATACTGTTTACATGCAAAACCATAAGAATACCCAGCATTTAAAGTCAGTAAAGTTTTAGCACTGATAAAGCCTCCTCTGGCTCCAGGCTGGGCACAGAAATTCAGGGTAAAGTGGAGAGGAGAAAAATCACCTTGGGGTCTCTGAAACATGACTTGTGTTGAAAGGCTGAAGAGCTAATGTTGTTTGTTCCCACAAAAAGTCATATTAAAAATTTACAAATATGTAGAAAGCCTTACATGAAGGGCACGGTTTGTTTTCCACAGCCCCAAGTAATGAGTCCAGTACTGGATTTTAGCTAGGCTGCTCTGACTGTGAGGACTTGAAGTAGAGTGCTCTTGATCACTGGAGGACTTTCAGAACAGTGTAGGTAAACATAAATCAAGATTTGCACTGGTGATCCTGTCCAGGGACAAGCAAGGAGAACACCCCAAAGCACTTCCCAGCCTTGTGTTTCTGCTATTGCATATCTGCATGCTAATATTACAATTCACTATCTTAAACATGCATCACTCATATTTAAAATCCATGCACAATAAACCAGATCCCAATCCTATGCAAGTCACTGAGGGACATGTATAAAATCCTTTGAAGCTGACTGAGCTATTAGCTATTGCACTGGTCTAACTATGAACTCTGTTTACTAACAATTTAGGATTTGCTTAGTTTGCAGTAAAACTCCTGATAAACCATAATTAGGTGTTTGGCTTTGAAATTAGTACTGAGAGCATTCCTCTTGAGGGGGAAGGTCAGGTCTGGTTTCCAGCCCTCCACAAGTTGATTTATAGATAAAATAAAGAGAGAACTACCAGGTCAAACCACACTGGTTTATCAATTCCTCATTTGTGCTGATAAGAATTGAATAATGGAAAATTAAGTGATTCATTTTTTCTCACTTCATACAAGTATTTTGGCTTAGTGTGAAATATAGGTTGTGGAATTTCCGTTCATGCTTGAAAGCGTTCAAATCTGACTGCACCAAGTCATGGTAAACCTGAGCTCAGTGTTGGTCCTTCTTTGAGCAGGAGGTTGGATTTGGTGACTTCCCAATGCCCCCATCAGATTTAATTATAGGGTGATTTATGAAAATAAAATTTCATTCTCTGCAATAAAAGATCACTGTTCTTCAAGATCTCTCTCTCTCCCAGCTCTAATATCTACCCTAATCCTTCTTCACTGTGCTTTTAAATAAAATACTCTTGCAAAATACAATACTGCTAAAGCATAAAACTGCCTACTATAACATCAAATACAGAAAAAGCCCCCCCTAAACTTACCACCTATCAAAATGTCCATGCACAAACACTTTCTGTAAAAAGGTAGCTTCATTTAATCTATATTTAAAAAACTAATCAAATAACTTTTTTTTCAAAGGACTTTTCTCTAGGAAAATATGTTTCAACAAGTTGTTCAGCTGAAAAAGCAAAAGTTGAAGCAAACACCTGAAGTGGAAGCTTTTCACTTTGCAATGGCTTTAATTCATTTTGCAAGAATTTGTTTGGAAATGTTTGAAAAGCTTAATTTACCCAAAATTAACATTTATATCTTAGTTTTTCTGGTTTGAAATTCCAAAAATTTTCGCATGTGCTAAATGTATAAATATTTCAATTCCCTTTCCCAGTTTTAACAGAACCTTGTTTCCCTGTTTCTCCAAAGTGAAAATGTATTTTCTGGTAAACCAATGCCCAATTACAGAAGGCCTTCAAGGTCTGAGCAAGGCTGGGATGGTGTCTTGGAAATGGGAAATGCTCTGGCTGTTGTGGAGAAGTGACTGGCTGTGAACTGCTGTGTCTCTCCCTCGTCCTTTTAAGTTTCTGTCCAGAGGAGGAAGCTGGCAAAGAGCAGAAGCAGTGAGCAAGAGCAAATGGCTGAAGGCACATCAGCAGTTTCTGCTGGCAGCAGCCAACAGGAGCAGCTCAGCCCCTCCTTGCTTTCCTGCTTGTCCCAGGACAGCCAGTAGATTTTGAGGGCACAAATCCAGCCAAGAGGTCCCCTCTCATTTTCCTGCTGTCAGCATGTACCAGGCTGTCCCTCCCATTGTATCACTTCCCTCAAGAAATTAAGATACTAAATGGAAGTTAATCCCTATTCCATTTCCCTGGTGTAGCACAAATATTGGTGGTATTCTACTGTATCTGGCTTGTATCAATAAATGTAGAGGGAGCCTTATATATTTGGATATGTCTCTTTTCATAGCTGTAGAAAGGTCTACTATGAGATGTGAGCAGAGTTTCTCAGGTAACTGTTGTCATCTGTGCCTGGTATCTGATAGTACAATCCTTCAGACTGCCTGAGTCAGAAACATGAGAAGGCAGCACTGCAAGGATCAGGAGCACGACACTGTGCCATGCTGATACAGGGAATGTCAGCTTCATAGACATGAGGCTTGGGGTAAACTTAGTGTAAACTTGCTTCCTTAATATTTTATATCTTATGCTGTAATTTATCAATCATGTTAATGACAGAACATGGGTATTTAAAGAGGTGTCTTGCAGGTCTATAGAAGCTTTTTTAACACACAAAAATGGAAAGAAAAGGTTTTAAGACTTTTTTTTCTTCATTTGGCAGGAAAGCTAAAATGTTTGTATAGTAATTATAGAAAACAAAGAAAAAGCCTTTTATTTCAGAGCCTGGTCAATGCCAAATTATTAGCTAAAGCAGTAAAGCCCATATACAGGCACTTAAGTCAAAACGTTTGGGGATTTCAGCAGTAACAGCAGACATTTTGGAAGTGACATAATCTTGATAACTAGTTTATACTCAGATTTCTGACTGATTTTCCACAAGAAATGTGCTACTCTTTGTTCCTTACTCATTTCCTGACTGTGCAGAAATGTGCAAAAGAGTACAGCAACAGCTTCTGAGATCTTCTGTATTATTGAGCCCTGTAAATAATTCTTTTCTCATTTCAGAGAGAAATAGCACATTTCAACTCGTCTTCGACGCAGTCTCAAACTATAATCTTGGAAATTAATTCAGAGTAACCCTGAACATTTCCCAGGCTCAAACGTTTCACATACAAAATACTGGTTTCAAGTTCATTTCTAATTTTAAACCACATTGCAGGTGTGCAACTATAGTTAAAACTCTGCAACAGCCCAGGCAAATGAGTACTTGCACCTGAGCCAGGCTGCCCACACCACCTGGCAGCCAAGAGCCCCAGCCCAGGTGCACACTCAGCCCTCCCAAGCACTGCCCTGTCTAACAGTTTAAGGAAAGGACACCCTCAGAAGAGATAGCTTTTGAGATGGTTTTACACAGAAGTCATGTTTCTCTTATTCCCAAACTCCTGATTACACAGTTGAAAATAACAGAAGAGCAAAAAGTGGGGAAGAGAAAGGCTTCTTTCAAATAAATGGCAAACAAGAGGGCTTTCCTAGAAGATCAGAGGAGATTAATAATTTAAGAAGAAAGGTGGCTTTGATTTAAATGGTCTTTAAAAATAAAACGTAATACTAGTCATTCCAGACCTGCATTTTGTATTTTCTCTTCTTTCTTTTATAATAAGTTGAAGCTCAGGTACTTAAAACAGACTTCTGTAAACTCTAGTTAAGGAGATTTAACAGATCAGAAAAGACAAACCTCATTACTGTCTTCATAAGTTTTCTCAAAAATCATGAAAAAAATTCTCCCATTATGTTAACTGTCTGTCCCAAGACCAGATTCTCTGCACACTTTATGTGAGGACAAACCAGCACCAAAATGGTTGCAGTGGCTTTTGTGCTGCACTTGCCACTGGTCAAAGTGTTTGCACAAAACATGAGAAAGAGGAAAATTAAATCAAGCCCATGAATTGTCCAGTTTCCTTGAAAACAATTACTTATTTAAATAAATGGCCTCATTCCTGTCCTGAGGTGTGTGATGGGAAGCACATATTTACCTGCATATCACCTGCCACAGGCATATACCTTTCTCAGGAGAGGTGGTATCCAGATCTCCTGAGGTAGCAGAGTGCTGTTACACATATGAAACTAACCATACTGTGGTTTTACAGCATGCTAGTCATTTTTGCATTAGTGACTCAAAATTTCTGTCAATTTTTAGCTAATTTAAGTATATTACACAGCTGTATCCCATGTGATGTCACGTGGTGTAGGTGAAGGGGCAGAGATAGGGATAGAGACTTGTATCAATGCTGTATGAAGTTTTCTTGAGGTGACTTGCAGAGGAGTGTCAAAGCCTGACTTCCATATTTTTCTTCAGCTTTTTTTCTTTCAGCTTTTCTCCAGTATCTGTAATTACACTGCCCTCTCAGCTTTTTACCATTTTGTAATTCTGCTAGATTCCTTATCCTAGACTCATCTGATCTTCTAAAACATGACCAAAAGCTTTTTGTCAATCCCCCTTTCTCTGTGTGACCCAGACACAAATGATACTTAGAGTCTCCAATTTTCTTAGAACCCATAGAGGACAGGGCTGTCTGACTAGATAGTGTGGCACTTGAGGTCTGGGAGCCAGATGTCCTGCACTGGCAGGCAGAAGAAGGATAAAGTAGGTTAACAAAGGTAGATATTTTATGCCAGCAGCTGTAAGCTTTACCAAATAAGATGAGCTCTTTCAGTCATCCAGAGGTTGTTGGCATAGCACCATGTACAGCACAGAGTTACTGCTTCTATTACCATTTCTGCTGTTCTGCAGTGAAAGCTATGCTTATTAGTAACACTCTGACTTTTCAACCACTGCTAACACTCCTGTTAAACTTTAAAAAAAGTGCTCTCTCTTGCTGCTGTTGTTTACAGAAGTCTCCTAAGCAGTAAGTCTTAACTGTGATTTTATGGTTGATTTGTGATAAATTAGTTCCTTTCATACTCTATTGAACTTATTTAAATCGAAGGTAAGAGACACTACAAACCTACAAAGTAGTGGTATTAATATGAAACTAATGGAAAGGTTTGCTTGGGGTCTTTTTACATACTGACATATGTAAGTAAATAATACAATGTTCTCCTCTATAGGTGCTTGAGATAGAATATATCCAATATTAGTGGGTACAGCTAATATGGCTGTAGTGCTTGTGCTGAGCTCACAGTGTGACTCACATGTTGTGTTTGTTTGCAAAGTTGGAGAGGAGAAGGGGGCATTTTTTTTAGCATTAACGTAATTTTAACTCTCATCTGCTTTCTTCTGAGCTCCCATTCCTGATTCAGCACGCATGAGTCTGCTAATGAAATCCAGATGTCAGACGAAAAAACAATAAGCTCTCCCACCCTTCTGGTGGATCAGGTTTCTCAGAGAATGGAAAAAAAAGAATCAGGAAAGATTCCTAGAATGTCTGAAACTTTAGATTTCAGTGTGTGTTCAGAGAGCGGAGGGCAGCAGGGGGATGGTTTGAAGGTAAAATTGATAGCAAGTCAAGATTCTTGGTGCAAAAGTGAGAAGAAATTGAGTGATTATGTTATCAGTTACTCTGAGCCCTAAACAGATCTAGTGTATCCCAAAGTCAGTGCTACTACTGAAGAATTACTGAATAATGAAATAATTCATTAATAACAAATAATCAGAAGTGGTGTCTTCTGTACTTGCAGTAACAGTAGGATGCATCAGGGTTTGTTTTGACTCTGAGAGGCATTTTTTTCCATAGGCGCATATGAGCATTGCAAGCTTTCTTCATTTCAACTATATTTGACCTAAGCCAAGTCACAAAGTGCTGCTTTGCTACAAGAAGTTTCCTTTGTGGCTGAAAGCAGAGTGGTTGACAGAAGTGGCCTCCTCTTAGTGGCTACACCTCTCCCAGGTCTGTCTAAATGTGGTACTTGCAGACCTGGGCTTGTTCTGCCTCTGCTGCAAGCCACTGGCAAGGCTACTTCTGATGCAACAGTCCTGTAACCCTGCTTGTTGAGATGTAACCTGTAGATTTAGGATTTTAAAATGCCACAGCTTCACATCTTTCAGTATTGCACTCTTTCCTGTGGAGCACTGTGATTAGACCTGTTATGATAGAGGTAAATCTTGCAACCATCAAATGGCACAGTGACTCACGGATGCTGCTCAGTAGTTGTTCAGCATCTGCACAGGCTCCAGAGCTCTCTGCTGTCAGACTGAACAGAGCTATTGAAATTTGTGCATCTACAAAGGGAACTGCTCTGTAACTACAGGCCCTTCAAAGTACACGTTCACTACTGTGTATTTGGCCCAGGTTATCAAGCTGTTCATTATTCATGAGCTGCTCTTATCTGAACTGAGGTTCACAATGGTCATAACTTCTGATGATGGATGGTTAAGAGCTGGTCCAGTGTGCAGACTTTGCTTTAGACCCTGTGTTGTTTTCACCAGTTCCTCCTGTAAACAGAGATTCAACAGGATGACTGTGTGCAGAAACCACATTGGGGACCAGTGCCAGTCACTGCTCTTGAGGGGGCAGGCTGAATGATCCTTTCATGAGGGATGCAAACCACCTCAGTGCTACCCCTTGGACCTTGCTGTTCTTTGACATGAGGAAGAGCAGTATCTTATGAAAGCATCACTCTTCATAAACATTTCTTATCACATCTTTTCTTTCTGCCTCATAGTCGTCTCTGTTACAAGCCCCTGATATATTTGATGTCTGATAGGAGCCAAAAGCAGAAGCTATAGAGATAAGAGCCAGGGAAGTGAGAGAAGTGAGAAGACAGCTGTTGCCTGAAGACTACCAGCTGTTGAAAAACAATCAGAGGGCACTATGCAGCATCACCCTAAGGTTACTTAAATAAAGACTTTAGCTCCAATCTCTGTCTGCACAAAAAACCTACTTGTTTCAGTAGGCACTGAAGACAGATAAAAGCAACTTTGGATGGTCAACCTTTAGAAATAGGCTATTGTCTCACTCCAGCAGAATTACTGGAGCACATACAGAGGGTCTGACCCTGCTGACCCCACATTCTGCATCATGTCATACCTTCTCTTTATCTCACCTCCATTCTTGAGATTCTTTCCCAATCAATTCTTCTCCTTATCCAGCTGCTAAAGGTAAATCCCTCATTTATTTTCCAGAGTATCTAAGATCAATATTTTGACCCATCCAGCCTCCTTTCCAAGGTGCCTTCCATTGGTGTGAGAGAGTTAAGGCTGGTGAATGGATATTTAGCACACCGAAACAGATGGGGAATGGAAAGCACAGCTCTCTATTCCTTGTATACAGTTCCCAGAAACACAAGCCTTATCTAGCTTTTCCAAACTCAACTTTTTTCCATTATTTTCTCTTTTAATCTCCAGTGGCTGTCATGCTATTCATCACTGCCATTTTATTAATCACTCTAGAAAAGATCTTGTTTATCTGTTTAGCACATCTTGCAAGTTATGACACATTGGTTTCTTCACTGGGTATTTTAGCATACCTTGGGTAGTTATGTTACAGCAAGGAACATAGCCAAAGGGCAGTGAGCATAACTAGTTAAATGTATAGATTCAGATCTCTGAAAAAGCAATTTAAAGTTCTTGAAAAAGCCCAGACTAGGTTTGAGTAGGACTCCATGTCAGACTTAGCTAACAGTTGAATAGCCAGCAGTAAATATTCGCTGCCTTCTTGTAAAGTTGATTTATTTAATACTGATTCTTAAAAAAAACCCTAAAAAAATCTTGAGTCTTTCTTACTTAAGGTAGAGATAAATAACTGAATTTGGACGCTGTAAAAAGTACCATACTGTACATGTCCAGAAGACAGATCATCTGTCAGCTGATTTTTCTTCTAAGCCCTCCCTGACTCCTTGATTTACTGTTGGAGCAAATTATGTGGACTGATCAGATAAACATGTGACAGAATACAGAACTGGAACAACTGGTGTTCCACTACATATAAGCTGAGCCTTTACTGCTAATGTAGTGTCACTTCATACAGGTGGAACTAAACATCTAGCCTATAGAACAAAATATTCTGTTTGCATTTCATTTAAGATCAATTTGTGGGAAAGGAGTCTGGTTTTAGTCAGCTCTGAACAGTCTGGTACAGTTTTAACCTGCACTTGGGTTATCAGTATTGTGATATTCAGGTTTTTTGCTTAGCTATGGCTGGTGACTAAATTCCTATGATACTGTTCTTTACGACAAAAGTAGCATTTTTAGTTTTCCAGAAGTGTGGGACCAGGAAATATGTTTGCTCGAAGTTTTGTAAAAAGTGAAGACAGCTGAAAACAGTCCACTAAAGATTTGTAGGTATTTAAAGAAGAAATTGTCATGCACTCAGTCCTCTTTGAAATCTATCTAATGTACTTTTACATTCATATATAAATCAAGAAATGAGGTGCTCAGCACATCCATACTAAACTTGTAAAGCTGAAAACCCCCTGGTGTTTGCAAAACCTCCCCACACTTTTCATACTAAATACCAATTTTATTCTCCCTGTTACTCTTAAAAACACAGCTACTTAGTACAGGAGACCTTTCACATGACTCCAGAATATTAAATTCCAAAACCAACAAACCTGCTGAGGCTGACAGGGATCTGGGGAGATCAGCTAATCCAACCCCCTGTCCAGTACAACTCAGGTGTTGAGTATCTCCAAGGAAAAAGGCACCACAACCCCCTTGGGCATCCTGTGTCAGTGCTCAGTCACCCTCACCCAAAACCAACTCTTCTTATATTTAAAAGGGAAATTCTGGTATTTCCATTTGTGCCCATTGCCTTTTGGATCAGATCTCCTCTGCCACTGGATACAGTGAAAAGTGTCTAACTCTGTCTTCTTTAATCTCTCCTGTGCTACATATCAGCTACACAAAACAATATCTGGGGAGCCTTTTGAATTAAATATTAGTCATGCTGAACAGGTTTTCACTGTGAGGGAAGATGGGGTGGCCACCTTTTTGCCATCTGAGATGCAAAGTCTGACAAGGTGGATGGTAAAATACGTGATTCATAGGATGTTAGAAGTCACTTGGACCTAAACTCTGGCTATGCTTAAAACAGTTGCACTTTCCATACCACAGTGCACTGTCATGGATAGAGCTGCAGGCATTGCAGCATACAATTTCCACTTCTGGAAGCAGCTTCTTCAGAGCTACCATCCTACCAGTCCCATAAAACAGAAACTATGAGGTGTAGTCATGACAGATAATCATGACTATGAAAAGCAGCTTTTTTCCCCTCAAATACACTCGGGAAAAACAAGAGGCAAATCAATGAATTGAGAGAATTTTGCCCATCTAAGTAGTTGACATGGAAACTTCTCTTGAGGCAGCTAGTGCATTTCAGATGCTGGGGGTAATGAATCTCTTGAATGTATTGGATTAACACATGCAGAAACAATGATATAGAGTACACATTTTGACTGCCTCAAATGCCGTTTTCTCTGTTCCAATTTAATGAGAGAGAATGGAAAGAAAAAGAAAATAAAGCAGAACTACATTTTAAGTCCAAATATCTGCACTGGCTTTAGTATTTTCATGAACTTCTTGACAGAGAATATTCTTTGCACTGCGGATGTTGTGTTGCAGTGAGACAGTTTGCTATTAGTTCTCCATTTTAAACATAATTACAGGACCAGGATTTTCAAGATCTTCACTCTTTGTTCTCCATCTTTTCTGGTTTTTACCACCTCTGCTGTACATGCAGCAGTGTTTTGTGTGTTAGGCTTTAAAGGTCAAGGCAGGCAAACCCAATGTGGTGAGCCCTCAAAGACAAATGAGCATGATTCTGTTCAAGTCTGTTAGGATGCATCTGTTTGTAATATTTGGATTATCTGGTCCACAGTATCAAACAGGAAAAGCCAGAAGTTAGTGTTAGCTGAGAATTTCAGTTGGTGTGGCACTCTGCCTTGATATAGCTGGCATGTTCATGTGATGGAAAGAACTCAAAATCACAATGATTATGTCAATCTTGAGTAGTCAGGAGGGGAAAGGCAACTCCCTTGAACAATTACTGTACCTTTTCTGTGCATTTCCACATAAACCAAACATTTCTCCTTTTGTCCAATGCCACTCCCTAGAAACCTTTCTGCTGCTTTCTGATCCAAGGCTGGTGATACAAGTTTTGAATCGCTGTATCTCAGCTGACACCAGGACCCTTGGCTCAGATGTTAGGCAGTGCTGCAGAGCTGGCCTGTGGCAGATGCACACTCTGTTCCCAGCATTTTACTGTCCACTTAGATCCTTGGAAGTAGTAAACTTTCTGCTTGTTTCTGCACAGCTGACCTAATTGCTCAGAGAACTCAATTAGAGTGGGCTTTTCTTTTTCTTTTTAATGACTAGCCTTGATTAAAAACAACCAAACCAAAAAACCAAAAAACATAGAACAGTACTGTAGTGCACAAGATCATCAGTGATGAAGAAAAAGGTTAATTTTTTTCATAGTATTGTACTGGAAACTCAAGTTTAGCTGATTCTGAATCATTCTCCTGAGAAGAAACCTCTACTTAAAATAACAAGTTTTACATGGTTCTGTGCCACTCATGCAGCCATTGAAATCACTGTATCACTCAGCTAATCTCTTCATTATTTTCCACATCGAGGCACTCTGCAGACTCTCTTATTCCTTATTACCTATGTTCCTCTTTTTGGCTACATCTTCATGTAAAAATATCAGAATGAAACAAAAGATAGGTTTGCTTCAGCATCCACATATTAAGAATAATGAATTTTTATTTTCAGATTCAACTCACCCCTAAACTCCTCTTGATACTGAAAAACATTCATTGCAAGCAATTCAACTATGGGGCTGATTCAGGGAATTTTAAATAATTTTGATAATTTTTCAGTAAATTTGTGACACTGAATTACTAAATGTCATAATTACATCACTATGAGTAAGAGTCAATGCTGTTCTAATATTTTTCCAAAATATAAAGGCCCTTCTAATTTTGAATGTTTGGCTTTGCCCCTATCTATGTAATTGTTTGTATTGATGTAATTATAATTCTACTTACTCTTGCCCTTTAGGAATATTGTATAATTATGAGCAGGTAATATCACATCTGAAATATTTATCTATAAAGAGTAATAGATAAAAATCCTAGAAAACCTCTACGCAAAAAGGTTTTAGAACAACAGCACTTCAAAGTTACATTTCATGAAAAATGACAAATTTTTTGTGCACCAATGAAAATCACAAAACATTTTAAAAAATCCAGTTGAAACTGCATAGTTTCTGTTTTATCAACGTGACAGAAACTCAAATATTATTTTTGGAACTTCTAAAAATTCATATAATTTTGGAGAACAGTTATTTAACTGCCTTTCAAGATTGCCCAATAATGTCTGAATTTGTGATGCTAGTCATTTTACTATTCTTATACGGAAATTTCTCTGAAATATTTTTTCTCCTTCTCCATTTGCTTCTTACACTTTGAATCACACTTTGTGGGCTTGCTCTAAGGCCAGTAACACACTTCAAGGCCTAAAAATCAATCCTGAACACCTTCTACATGCATAAATATACTTCATCACTCAAACTAATGGTTCCTAAATGCCAGCATAAGTTATTGTCACTGTTCTAATGTCTGTCTCACTATTAAATCAACCCAGCATTGATTTCCCTTTCAACTTTATACTTTCAGAGCTGTGGCTTAAACTAGTCAAGATAGGACCTAAGGACTAGAAAAGAATAAGAACTAGCTACACTGAACATCCATGCTTTTGGCTCACCATTTCAGTGAGAGTTGTATCATGGTGGTGATTCCTTCTAGAACCATTTATGAGAGTATGTCTTTATCATTTTGTCATCCTTAACTAGCACTGTTTCACTCCAGAGAAGGTTACCCAAAAAAGAGAAGTTAAATCTATAGTAAATAGTAATTTGTTTCAGCAGTGATCATGTAGTTTTAGCTAGTGGTGTTCTTCTGGAAAGAAAACCAGCACAGCTGGCAGATAACCATGACGGGTCTATGGAAAATATTCTTCAATCAAAACTCTGCTAGTTCAGAGAATATCTGCTTGAAGCACTTGGGGATGGTTAACCAACAGAGAAGAGAAATTCTGGGAGGCAATGGTTTGTTGTTTTGCAATCAAAGTTAAATTTTAATTTGTTACTTCTTTGGAGAAAAGTTGTAATTCTCAGGCACCAGATGAAATGAAAAACGTAGTGGTACCCCAAGGAATGCATTGGTCAGCTAACAAAATCTAATCACTTTTTTTTTTTAACAAGTTCCAGCCACTGTCATGTTTTATCTAGAAGTGGAGCAATACTATTAATCATTTTTAGTATGGTCACTTGCCTTGGATTCACTCTGCTAGGCATTGTTCTTCTACATAGTCACAAAGGTGCCTGGTCCCACAGGGATGGGAAAACTAGAAAGTGAGCCTTCTCAAGTACTATTTAATAACTAATATTAATAGTGGAAGAGACAACTACTTTATACATAAAAGTTGGAAACCTTCCTAAAATATGTCATGTTTTATATGACAGACTCGGGTCTTTCTTGCAGCATCTTGCATACAACATCCATTTGTAATGCTTTGTCCTGGTACTGTATCAGTGTGAAGCTCTGCATCACAGCATCTTTAGGCCACATAATGGACTGCTGCTAAACACTTCTGGTCCAGAAGCTGCTCTTTGATATGGCTTCATGTATTAAATCCTAGACAGTTCAATTCTGCTAAATTATAAAAACATTATAAATCAAAATATTCAGTGAGGACTGAACTGTGCCATCTGCTATTGTCTTCTGCAGTACCACATACTCAGAACAGAAATACAACAGGGAGATTGTGTGCAGACCTCCCCAGTTTAGCTGCAGTATGCACTATGCTCAGGAATTTCAATCACAAAGAAGATCCTTTTTTACAAGAAGGCGGTAATGTGCCCTTAGAATCCATTCGTATCATGTAAAACAGAACTCTGTTTGTTCTGCCTAATGGACTTTGCATGGGGCATCTTTCTAGCACAGTCAGAAATATATTCTTTGGCTGTACCAGTTTGCCCTGAGGCACTGCAGTACCCCACAGATTCTCCCCAGGGAATTCATGCTTTTCGAAATCCTAGCCAGGTCCTCTTTGGGAAATGTATGTGTCCCTGGACCTTCAGTGCAGCATGTTGCTATTGGCTACATGTCATAGCTGTAAAACATAGGTTGAAAACAGCATGGGAGTTTTGTCTCATTTCATTAATATAAAGAGAAACTGGACTATGTGCCTGTAGTTCATTGAAATCAATCATATTGCTTATTTCATGGAGGAAGGGGATTGTTTAATGAGAAGTACATTCTTACTTCAATTACAGTGTAGCAACTAAAATAACAATCTCTAAAGTGAGCAAAAGTATATGGCTTTTAGCAACTGACACTATATTAATGGAAAAATTCCTAGAGAACTTGATTCCACAGAAGCTTGCTGACTCAGCAAGCTCTCCCAGCTTTCTTTCCTTTCTTCCTTAGTTTGGTAGTTGCAGTACTTTACTTTGCAGCAATGTATTCTCTAAATCATGTATTTAAAAAAGATATATTTTTCTTCTCTAGATCATCATTATTTCTATTAGTTTCAGTTAGATTTTTTTTTCTTTCAGTAAGCACAGATGTTGTGCATATTGACCTTAAAACCAGTTCAGCTTACTATCTAGCACAGGCACAACAACAGAACCTAGAAGCTTACATGGTCAGAGTCAGGCTGACTGTGAACTCACTGAGGCAACAGACTGAATCCCAGCCAGTTTCCTGCACAACATGCTTTTCAGATATTTTTGTTTGCGTTTAGATTTCTTGTAATGTGTAACATATTAATTTGGAAGTGAGAGACTGGTCTTGTGGTTTAAGATCTGGACTAAGATTCAAAAACATGTAGGTTGTATCCTGACTAGTTATATACACTTGTATTAGTGATATTAGCAATAGTATGTGTCCATGTTTTATGGATAAGGAACTGAGGCAAAATCTCCCATCTTCCCCGTTAGAGTCAGCTCTTTTGGCCAAAGTATTTTTCTGTCATTTTGTGTAGCTCCCACTGCAATAGACTCAGGATCTTCACTTAGCAGTAAATGATAAATAATTTTTAGACAAGGTTGAAAAACACTTAATCACTGCTGGTCTGCACTGGTCTGGGGATCAATGTGTCAAGTCAGCACAGCTGACATACCACAGGTTTACAGAGTACTATTTACAAAAGACATGAGAAACCAAAGAAGAATTCAAATATGGTTCAAAACCAAGGGGAACCTGGTTTAGCCTCCTGGATGTGCCAAGGAGGGCTGGAAAGCAAACGAGAACAGTGTTTCATGAGATTTTCCTATTTCTGGTCAGGCCAGAAATTTTGCAAGAGCAGCTTTTCTCATGATATTTTGGCACTTTTGCTTCTGGTCTTGCCTGAAGCCTGGAGGCAGAGCCATGTGAAAATACTGATGGAAAAAGCAACTTTTCTCAGTGTGTTTGATCTTCAGCTACAGCCTGAAAGATTCATGTTCTCATACTTCATCTGTGTCCAGCTGTTACTTTCAGGTTTAACTGTTTTTTAACCTTCTTCTTTTGCTGCTGTAAACTTGCACCCTTACCTACAGCTTAATCCTTCTTCACCAGAAGAGACTGAAGGCATAAAATGAAGTCTCATTTTTAAAAGAGAGGACTTAGAATTAAGGAGAAGAATGTGCTGTCCTTGAAGCCAGCCTTCAAACTACCTTAACACCACTGTCTACTTTACCCCAGAACTTCCTCACTTTATGTCAGAACATTGTGGCTCACTTGAGTGGAGACTTGGTGTGGCCACTGTGGTCACTAACAAGACTCCGCATACCCTCAACCCAAAAGTAATCCTGTGTTGTTTTCCAATCCTCAGTCTGTGTTATGATCTAAAGGACAAACTGGTTGGGGCAGAGACTGACTCTATCCAAATAGGAAATGATACTATTAATACCAGCTTCTTCTTTGGAGCATTTCTCCTCCATATGATGTAGTGAATCATAGAACACACAACGGTTAATAGGGAAGGATCTCTGTAGCCCTCTTACCAGGAAGCTTTGCTTCTACTCAAATGAACAGAGGATCTCTGCAGCCTCCCTTTAACAAAGGAGATGATCTTGACTATGGATAGCAATAATAAAAAAGGTTAAACTCACACTTTCCCCTCCCCTCAATTTTTCAGATGGCACAATTTCAATCAACTGCTTAGCTAACCTCTTTATGGCTAGTTGCAGCATGACTCTAAATACGAGGTCATTTCCACCAGCATGCCTGGCCTGGTTTCTCTCTCACCCTGTTTATCTGAAAACACTTTTTCAATGCAACCACTGGGCAAAACCAAAAGTTGGAATCTGGGGGATTTGTAGTGAGGCTGTTTTTTTCTGGAGTGGGTAATAGGAGAGAATAGGAGATGGATGAGCTAAGCATTTCAGTCTTTCTTCAGTGTGGCTCAGAGCATTGTCCTCACCTAATCAATCTCCTCCCAGACATGTATTAGGACCTATTGCATGTGCTCTTGAACTGTGTTCTGGGGACAGGTGATAACCCTACTCTGGACCACTGAAATTTCATGTAGGCTGCAATTTGTTTCTTGATTCAACTACAGCTGTTTCTCATATGATAAAAATAGGCTCCTGTGCTAGTGCTATCACTGCCTATTTTGATTAAGACAAGATGTGCAACAAGATCCTGTTCTGATCCGTATGATCCAGAATAAGGGAAGGGTGAAACTCAGTTTTCTTTCTAGCAAAGTTTTGGGTAAAGGGAGAGGAAAATGAACATGCAAGAAACAGACAACTAATTCCCATTTAGGTCTTTTTAGATGCTTGCCTAGAGCTTGCAAATTGCACTGGGTAAGAACACAGCACTGCAGTTTTCTTAGTACCTGTTTGTTGTTTACATAGTAGAAGAAAGGTACTTGCCATGATTAAACCATTACCCCTGGTGAAGTCAACAGTTGATCCTTGCTTGTTCCTGTGACAAGCACAAAATACTACTGCATAGTTCTTGATCTCTACCAGCGTGCCAAAGTAGGAATTAAGGACTGGAGTCAGATCTGGGAGGCAGTTATTGCTGTGTTGGGCTTCAGAGGGACCCAGCAAAGCTTTCACCATTGCTTTTGGTGGTGTTCTCAAAGTCTGTGCTTCTCTCGAATTATTGTACCAAGCAAGAGCAAAATAGCTTCCACACATTCAGAGCCAGGTTCATAATGGACAGAACTGGAAAGGAATAGGATGAAGAGGAATTCCACAGTTTGGTAATGCACTGTAACAAGAATGTTAAGTCTGGACAGGTGGTGATGGACCCAGTCTGAAGGGTACATAACATCATCTGCCCTCACAGCAGAGACAAATACTCTTCATAGTGCCCTCCTACTTCAGTACTGATGAACTTTCTTTACACAAAAAGTAGCCTTACAAACTTTTTTATACTGTTTTAGAAGCCTGGCATTATTAATACCTTCAAAAGAAGATGTTGAAACTAAGATTCCAGATGACTTTTAATTCCACTATCAGTACTATACATGATCTCAGATATATCTAGCTGGTATAGTTGTTACTCCCTTTAGAGGTGATTGGAGTGGTCTTTAATCTGGATATATCCAATTCACTTTAGCAGGCCTAGAATGTTTTTGATAGGAATCCAAACCTGGGAAAATTTATCTGAAGCTCTGAGAATTCTGCCATTATCAAAGAGGATTAGAAAAGAGAAATAATGTAGCCCAGATCAAAGTGAAGAATATCAGGTTAACTACTAGCCTTGAATGGGCTTAACCAAAAATTTCTTAGATCCTTACTCTAGAAAAGAAAATGGCTTGGATTGAGTGGAATTATACTAAATACCCATAGACCCTTGATAGGATACCACACAAAAAAGAAAATCAGAAGAAAAAAACCACACAACTCCCACCACCCCAGACTATTGCTTCTCTTTCCTACACATCTTTGTAATTGGAGATCTTTGATCATGGAGCACCTGTTGTCTTTTAGAATCAAACATGCAATATTGAAAAGAGTGGAACACTTTATTAAATTATTTACTCATGGTCTTTGTGAAAGCGTTTCATAGTTCAGCTGCCTGGATTGTTTTCGGCCATAATCTGGCACAGCTTTATCTTGCAGCAAAAGGTGCTAAATCATCAAGGGTGTTCAGGCACATCTGTGATGTCATACCATATGCAGTAACAATGTATTTATTATGTGATGTGGTGTGCATCTGTCCTAGTAGGTCATTCCTATCATTGTCTTCATCAGCAACACACTTTTTTTTTTTTTTTTTAATATGTGCAATGTTTTGTTTTACTTTGAGAGCACAGACAGCTTTGGCAAGGACTCAGCTTTAAAAGTTAGCAGTTGCATGGACCTAACTGGACAAGTGAGCAGATCAAAACTGGGAGATAACAGTGTATATTTTTAGGGAGGTATGTTTATGGAAACCTGTGGGAAAGGCCAGCTTTCTTTTCAGAGAAGACAAGAGGTTGTGCATGCTCATTACAGCTTTGGAAAATTTTCCTTTTACTATTTCTCTGTATATTCTGAGTGAAAATTAATTGCAAATAAATTCTTGCTATTTCTGTCAGCTCTAATGCTCTATTAAGCTTCAGTTTAATACCTCATTGCTCCAAAATCTTTGGGACAAATTATCTCCTGGCTTAACTCCACCAACTGTGGTGAAGCTGCATTAGAATGGATTTGGCCCTACAGTTTATCTTTTTTTACCCAGTGCTGCTTTTGCTTGACTCTGTGCATGACCAGAATGTAGACAGCAAGCCTACATTAGAAACAAGTCACTAGAGAAACCAAGAAATCTTTCTAAGTTATCAAATGTCTTTTCATGGGGTGTAAATGACTGCACAGTTGATTTCCTTCCTTTTCAATATCTTCTGGCAGGAGGACAGTGCTAACTGTCACGTAAACATCAAGTTTTACAAAAGAATTCTCAAAAGTAAGTAAAATACTGGTTTGCATTGCTTAGTTCACTTTTCCCACTGTTTATACACAAACCTGAAATTCTCATTACAGAATTACAAACAATGGCAACCCCCCAAAACGTTCATTTTAGAGGACAGAATCTGTTTCAGCATATTCATAGTTCAATTGGTGCAACAGCCTCTTGGATTTACTGCTGGTCTGCTGTGCAGCAGACCCCTAGAAATTCTGCCAGAGAACACTTCAGTCATCTAGATTAGCACAGTTTTTCCCTAAAGCAGTGTTTCCCCACTCTTGCTGTCCTATTTTACATGACTCTGCGATGGAGTTTCACACTCCACAATTCCACATTCTAATTGATGGTTTGCTTTTTTATTGCTGTTTCTTTTCAGGGTTGAAAGAGAACTGCTTTTGTAGCCTTAAGGCACGTGGCAGGAGGAGATGGAAACATTTGTTTCATAACATCTTTCTGATTTTAGAGCCCTTTGATCCCAGAAACAACTGAAACAAAAACTGACACAAAACAACCATTTGTAATCACTGGTCGCTAGAACAATTTGGAGTACCTTATCAGGCAGGCTAATAACAAATTGGCGTAACCTCACAGACACACAAACAGGAATATCTGTCTGCCATATTATTTTAAAAAAACACAGTGGAGGAGAAGAAACACTTTCAAAGTTTTGGCTAAATCTATTTGAAAGAGAGTGTTATCCTATTAGTACAGAAGGATCTAAAGATAGTGGACCTCAAAGCACCAGGAGAGCAGTGCTCTTGCTCGTGTAGTGCACTGTGCCAGCAAATTCTTTGCTGAAGATGACACTGTGGCAAAGTGGTGGCTTAAATTTAGACACTTGCTAAATTGAGAGCTGTTGGAAAACTGCATAGGCACCTAAGAGTCCATGAGTATACCTATCTGAAATGATGTAGTAATGGTTACTTTTACATTGCCAGAGACCTAAATCCCACCTAACCTGCACGTCTGTGCCAAGATGGTTTGCTCCTGTCTGATGCTGAACCTACTGACTTGGAAACTGAAGCACAGCTGAACAGCTTGTCTAGCCAGGGACAGAAGGATTGTTGTGTCATCTTCAACAATTCTTTGTCTATTCTGGCTAGAAAATGAAGAAATCAGAAAGCAGAGACACATGAAATTACTAGTTGTCTGTAGTAGGTATTTACACAGTTCTAGCTGCAAGGGAAAATCTGAGCAGAGTGAAGAGGAAGAATAGTGCTGGAAGCTTGGAGGAAACAACAACCACAGTCCAAAATGGATCAGCCTGTTGAGTTAGCCTTGCCATTTCCTCAGCTGATGCTGCTGCTTTTCAGTCTATATATTCTCAAGTGTTCTCTGCAGTATGATTTCGGGTAGCTGAAAGAGAGGCATGCCTGCCATTTCCTAACCTGACAGCTATACCTTACTGTTAGGAATTTTCTTCTTAGACATTTGAACTGAAGTTTCACTTCTAATATAAGGAAGAAGATGAGTAGCAGCACCTCCCATCACTTACGTTATAACAGCCTGACAATCTTGACTTAAAACTGCTCACAGTAATTCTTTACTTCCTTGGAACTTGTGTTTGATGTGTCTGCAGAGGTGTAATTCTGCTTCTGAAATCTGTAGGACATTTACTTATTTACTAGCAAAACATCATCTAGATTGGGATTTTGCCACCAAATCTTCAGTTTTATGAAGCTCAGTACTTGATACATGAAGGCTTCTTTAGAAAACCTGATACATTTGTTTTTTTCCTTATGGATTATTTTCTAAGTTTTATTTGTTACTTTATAAAAACAGCTCCTTGCTTACATCTTAATCTATGCTTAAACAAACATAAGTCACCTCAGCAAACTGCTATTCCCACGATCTGAAATCCTCATCTCCAACATTTTGGAAATTCAGTCAGAACTTTAAAACTGCCTCACCCAGTCAGGCACTCTGCTTTGATGACCTTGGGGAAAGACCACTTGTTTTAAATGTCAGCTACCAAATTTCCAAATCAGTCACCAATAATTTATATTTCTAGCTGCCAAAGCACCTTTTTCCCACAACACTTAATTGCCAAAGCACTTTTTAGCATCTGCTAGATTCTTATCTCAAAAGACAAAAACAAAGGCTAATTTTTACTGACACTTGTGGAGTTTTCCCACCCTGCTGGGGAAGCCTAAATACAAGCAGACTGGAGCAGAACAGGAACAAAGAAGCCATGCTGGAGGAACTTGCTCTGAAAACACAGCTGAGCACGCTGAGTTCCCAACGCACCGGAGACGCAAACAATAATGTAGAGTGAGGATGGAAGCTCTTGCTGTGACACCTCTTGTTCCTGTGCATCTCTTAGAATGTCTCCAGCCCAGAAGAATTTACATGAGGATGGGAGTGAGGCTGCCCAGCTCGGAGGTACAGCCAGCACATGCAACTCTGCATAAAGCCCTTTGTGTTTTCGAGGGGCCGGTCTCTTGCTCGAGGAGCCATGTCATTTTGTTTACCCACTGGGGTGCTGCCTGCTGCTCCTTATTAGGGCCCCTGCCTCTACAGGCATTTCTTGGTACAGTCAGTGCAAGCATTTTTTAACTATTACTTACAAAATGGCAGTGGCTTCCCCAAGGCCATATCTTTGTTTCTTTGTACAATGCTGTGATTGTGTAAATTGTCTTGCGTAAGCACATCGGCCCACTCTGGAATTCATTTTTTTCCCCTTTATGGCCTTTCATTGTTGTTCTTTTATGGTGGGATTTGTTCTTTTGCCATCTTGTCACAAATCCGTTCCTGTGGCTATGACACTTTTAAGAAACAGCATGGCTAAGTCTGGCCTTTCAATTTGCAGAGGTCTGGGGAGCAGCTACTTCTGCTGAGAGCAAACTGAACGGGCTCCCTAGCACTGTCACACAAAACTGCACAGTCCCCTAAACTGTGAAGCCCAAAGCAGCCACTTGTGTTCTTGTATCATAGTCCTTTCCTCTATATAGCTCGACAGAATGTCTTCTAAATCTAGTGATGTGATTTGTGACATCAAAGCTAGGAATGATCAGGCAAACAAGTCCTTAGATCCTGAATACAGACACTGGAAGCCTCAGCATCATGTACAGATATTTCTTCTTTCATCTGTATAAAGAGCAAACCACAAGTGGAAACCAGAGTCAGTGAAAAACTTGCAGTTTCAAGATGGCACAGCAATTTGGAGCACACCTTTTTCCACCTTAGCTGTAATCCCACTTTCAAGGTGTGTTCTCATAGTGTACAAGATCCCTCCCTGGGTCATGGTTCTGACCACTATTTCCTCAGCTGCTAATATTAATCTGGTGAGTTATAAAAGGGGAGCAGGAAAGCACATGTAGAGGCTTCCCCTTTTTCTTTTGCTACAAACAGAAAGGTCTGGCTGACCACCAGGTGTTGCTGGCTCAGCGTGCGCAGGAGTCCATCAGGAGATGTCTGTATGGGGGGACACTGCTACAGGAGAGATTCACAGGGTTTATTACAGGCCATGTCTGCAGAAACCAGCCCAGCTGACCCTGGCAGCATTGCACAGGTTGTCAGCTATGCAGCAGCCCCGTTTGGAGCTCAGGAATGCAACAGTCCAGTTGAGATCAGGCAGAAAAGAGTTAGCTATCTGGCTTTCTTGGAAGAAAGGAAAATTGCACTTAATTAGCTTGTGCCTCCTGGAAGGATTGAGCCTATTTATGTTTTTAGCCAAAGACTCGCTCTAAGGAAACACATAAATCAGGATCAGCATTGTTGATTTACCAGAAAGGATGTAATTCAAATCCCTGTTATCCGAAATGGGATGGTTTGTCATTGGGAAGCAGCACCCATGGCGTTTACTTCTTACCATGTGTACAAACATAGACACATACCGCACTGAATGACCAGCAATGAGTAAGTCCAAGTATAACTGAGGGCAGTGGAAATCCCATTGTCTTCCATCAAGCTTTGAAATGAGCCTGAGTCAGACATACAGAATTTTTACATGTGTGTTTGTTATAATACAATCATACTTCAGTGAACAGTGTTGCAAGATGTAAAATATTATGTTCAAATACTCTAAGCTAAGTGCATAAAATAAATTACTTCTATTCATTGTGATTGCCCTTACAAATCCATTGTTTTAGCCACATTAAAAAACAATCAATATTCTCTTAAGGCTTGAATGCTATAAAGGTTCAGATCAGGTTTCACAGACAAACCACTAAAAAAAGTGAGAAATGACCTTCCTATAAATAAAGTGTGTCATCTTCAACACAAAAATTTAGAAAGAGTTTACCTCCTAATATTAAGTTATAGATTATTTGAAAGTTATTCTGTCTGAGTGATGCTGGATAAATATAGGGTCATGCTGCTGTTGTCAAGAGAATTTACAGAGCTTGATGTGGGTTAGAAGTATTTTCTTTGCCTTTGAATGACGTGATTGTGCTGTCATCCCTGAGTATAACATCAGATTTTATTAAAATAAAATCAATTAGCATAAAAGAAAAATGCTGCAGATTTAGTGGAAGCTGCCTTTGTAACAGTGATTCTCCAAGTATGCCCTTTTCTCCCCCTAATTGCACACTAAACTGCTTGTGCATTTCTGGTGAGCTGAAAGAGCCACAATCCACATTTCCTAGAACCACTTATGGAAGACCTTGAATCTCAGTGATCCAGAATGAAATACTCTTTTGGCAGCATACTGAAGAACAACCATATCAGCTTTTACTCTTGACTTGTGTCAGCCTCATGGTTCACGTATAAGTATCAGATCTAAATGTTTTCAATTCAGAATTGGATCTGAATGCATAGGTGTTTCATACAGGCTGAGATATTATTACTGTTATCCTGGGCTGTGCTTCTGAGGCTGTGTTTGCCACGTGCCCTCAACTAAAACGCTTTGTGTTTGCTGCCATCAGTATTCCTCATGTTCATGCTGTTTGTGTGTCTCAGCACACCTGATCCCTGAACTTCAAAGGAAACTCTAAGTCAAACTCTGGTGTTGGTTACCAGCTAAAGTTGATGAGCACCTGCCTTTAAACACTGCTGTTGTGCTCCTCCTGCTACCACTGGAGCACAGCCTGTTCATCATGGCTGGACTTCGCTGCTAACACTAACAAGAGTTGGTTTAAAAACATTTAGATCAATCTGTACCTCTGCATTTGTTTGAAAGTTGGCCTAGCAAACAAGAGCAAGATTTCTGTTCTTAAGGAGGGAAAAATCTGAAAAGCAATAAAAATAGGAAATAGCTCATTTGGAAATGACCTGATTGGTCATATTGTTTATCCCACAATCTTAGGAACCTTGGAAATACTCATTCTGTTTATACTTTGGCTTCAGCTACAGCAGAAATTATTGGTTGTGCTGTTCATCTTGGTCTAAGCAAGTAATGGTGAGAACAAGTTTAATTGCAGAACTAAAATACATGGAGGTAGCAGGAGATAAGACCTGCTTTTTGTGTTTTTCTTGAAGAAAATCCTGAAATACAGAGTTAACATGATGAGGCCTCAAGAGAAGATGTGAAGATGATTGACTGCAGAGATCATGTGTATGTCAAGAGATAGCAAAAATCACCAGAAAGGTACAAGATCACTGGCTATATGCAGAATATAGCAAGGGGTAGAATTAAACCTTTTTTAATCCTAGCTTTCAGTGTACTAAAAAACAATTTATAAAAAGACATATAGCTTTGTCCACCAGCAACAGTGTTCTCCCTGCCTGCCCAGGTCAGTGCCATGCCAAGCTGACACCAGCCAGTGACCAGTGGGGCTCTGCACCATTTGATGTGCAGAGCAGATGGGGAGGCAGCAGCTGGCCAGCAGGTGGATGGGCACTAAGGAAAAAGTAAGCATTAATCCAGGGAAAAATGCTGTTGGGATGAATCTGACACTATTTTTGTATTACTGATCAGAGGAGTTCGAATGGCTTGTGTTACATGGAAGGAGATGAGTAGTAAGGGATTTCTATAAAAATGATGTTATAAACTTTTGTTTTCTTCCTGGCAAACAGGCAAAACACGTTTGTGTTTTTCTTGCCAGAAAAACTAAAATGGAATTAATCAGTAAAGCATGCCCTCATTTCCTGGGATGCTCAGTGAAGATATTATCCTTAAAATTCCCAAGTAGTAACATTTTTAAATTTTCAAATGGTGTTTCTGCCAGTGTGTATATTGAAATGGAAATCAGATACAGCATGACAAAGGTCCAAGTATGTAAAGTCTTCTGATAATCACCACTCTTTCCTATTTTCTTTCATCTGTTTCTGATGAGACTGTCCTTTAAACAGACATTTCTGTCCTCTTCAAACTGAATGCTAAGGACTCCAAAATTAGCAGGAAAAGATAACCACAATACAGACGAGAATAACAAAAACTGCTCTTGAGGGTCATTGAACTAAACTAAGAACAATTTCAGCCACCAGACTTATACACTGCTGAGCCTGTTTAGAAATATCATCTCAAAACTGTTTACTTACACATGATGTAACCAAGTTCTGAAAATTTAAGGTAGAACTGATTCAACCTGATCACCTATCCTACACAAGATGCCTGCAAATAGCTTCTACTTTTTGTGGAATTGCCTAACTTTGGAAGGATGACGAAGGGCAAAAAGTCATGATGTGGACAGCATGCAAACACAAACCTAAGTTTCTAAAAAGTGTTTCTTATTTTGGAAAACAAAGCCGAGACACATCCCCTTCAGGGCTTCTTTGGCACTAGGTTCTTTGGGGTCTTGTCAAGAGGAGACAAGAGTTTAGTTCACTGGTACAAAAAAGGAAGTGGAGATCCCATCCTTTAGGTTGCAGTCTTGAAAATAGCTATATAATATGATAATAACAGGGTAGATTTTTATTTCTCAAGAGCTGATATGATGCAAATGTGGGCTATTTGGAGGTAGAGATTTTGTGTCTTCCATATCCCAGTTATTTGGCGTGGAGGTATGTAGATTCCTGCAGACAGCTCAGGGCTGAGCGCAGCTTTGCAGGCTCTGCTACAAACATATCCCTTTTGCTGAAGAGCAGCATGCCAGCAGGGAGTGATAAAACAGAGTAACATGTGCACATGGTTTTCAAAACAGAGTTTCTAAAACTCTATTGCACTTCTTAAACACAGATAGAGAGCAGTTACCAGGTATGCATCATCAATTAGAAAAAAAGAACTTCAGTTCTTTGGAGTGGTTTAGAGTGAGAAACCAACCTGTACCTGTGCAAAGAGTTGAGAAAAAATTAACACATAAAGCTGACAGTTTCTCTCTGTGCTCAGAATAAAGTGCAGCCAAAGGAGCTACACGTTCTGTTCAAACACAGGTGAGGATTGCTCAGTGTCCCCCTCTCCTTTCACAAGGTTTATTCAGTAACACACCAGCTTTTCTCCAGCATCTGCATCAGCAAAACTAGCAGAGCAGAGAGGAGCTCAGAGCTGGACTGGAGGAGACTCCAATTGTCCTGAGAACTTCTCACAGACACAAATCTTGGCCTGGCAAGAGTGCAAGGAAGGCCATGGGAAAAACACATCCAAGCATGCAGGAGGCCAGGCAAGCTGAAGTGTAGTAGTGTCTCATGGTCTGTCACTGCCATAACTTGGAGAGCTGCTCACTTAGAGGGGCTAATGAGATCACTTTGAAATTGTGGTCTAAAACATTTTCCTCCCTCTCTTTCTCCTCTTCTGAGTCCAGACTTCTTTCCAAGAACCTTTCATCTTCCAAGAGAAACAGTCACAACCTCCATCTTTAAAGGAATATATCATACATAAAGGTTATAACCCAGCTAGAAAATGAATAATGACACAGCTCTTCTAAAGAGATTAAACTGATACCAGCAGATCTTTTTATAAGCCTGGAATGTGTGTGAGGGTCCCACTGAACCCAACCAAGCTGAGGCACAGGGCTTTCCATCTATGTTGACCTTCATCACAGCCCCTGCCACAAACTGCTAAATGGCAGGCAGGGGAGTAAGGCATGAACTGAGAAAAACTAGATTCTGTCCCAGGCAGCTCTTCCCAGGCCTGTCCTCAACCACACAACTTTTGCCCCTGAATGATCTCCCTGTGTACACACTTCAGTGTAAAAAAACAGCATTTGAAATTAATATCTCAGAAGTTTCTGTTCCTTGAAAATTACATCTGATGTCAGCCGGCTGGCAGAACACATCAAGTGCAGGCAAGGGAGAAGGGGAATACAAAGCAGAGGATGTGAACTTCCACAGAGCTCAAAAGAAAAACTGTTGTTATCATTGGCTTGGGTATTGTGGCTTTAAATTACAAATTACTTTAAATTGTAAAAACATCCATAGCAAGCCCTGGAGAAGAATCCCCAGAATGGCAGTAAATAAAGAGCATCCTGTCCCTCTTTATGCCATGGCTGATGTGGGAGGTAGTTTAAAATCCTAGCTTGGCAAGTGCTGCATGTCAGAGTTGATGAGTTGAAAGGATGTGCATGCACACAGACCCAAACAAAGAACTTCTAACACACAGAAAAATTACTGCACTTAGTGGCCTTGGACGTTGAACAGCACAGCAACATTTGCTCTTACACTTTGGACTAGTTGTCCTGAATTTTTACACAGGCTCCTATTACCTTGGAAGTAGCAGGTGGCTTTGCAGGGATCCTTGGAGCTGCTGTCATAGGGGAGAGTTAAGTTCACAAAGTACTTCCTTGTCAGATCCCTCACCACCCTGGGAAGAGGACGGATTTCTCTTTCTGTTTTGTCCTGGGTCTGGAGTCTTTGCCTGGGAGTCCCACCTGCTCCTGCAGCTCACATCCCCTGAAACCAGAGCCCATCCAGCAGCTGCATAAATCACTGGGAACAGGGCTGCAGCGGGGTGTCGAGCAGTTGGGAGCACATGGGGGAGTGACTCCCTCCTCCCTTGCATGCCTCCATCTTCTCCTAAAGTAAACAACAGCAGTCCCCACTGTGAACCCAGTTGCGAAACCTCGTGGCTGTGAACTTTAACTCTGTGATGAGCAGCCAGCCCTTGCAGGGGCTGTGCAGCTGAGAGAGCCTCTGCTCTGTGTTTTTCTGCTGCCAGCCAGGGAATTCTTTCCATTGCTTGTGCAGACACCCTAGGAAAGGAAGCCTGCTTGCAAATGTGCAGCTGAACGTGGTGGTATGGGCAGTTTAATGCCTCATTTTTCTGGGGCCAAGTCAAGACCAAAAGCATCTTTAAATAAATTGCTAATACCAATTTACATACAGTCAGCTCCATCAATGTTTATCCCATGTCCAGCAACTTTTATTTCTCCTAGAAGTTCTTAGCATAAGAAAGCAACAGAAAAAAGCAGGCCAGTCAAGTTGTAAAGTTCAGCCACAGATCAGAGCAGTAACTCCCCTCTGACTAGATAATGCAAATGATTTTTGGTTCAGACATAATTATAACAACATGTTGTAAATGCTGATGTGGTTTTTTTCCAAGATGGAATTCCAAAACTAGCAAAAGCTACCACATCACAAGTGAGGAAACCACTCCCTTGGTGAAGAGAGGATGGTACAACATTAAATCAGTGGAAAAGAAAACCCTCAAAAAGCCAATAGATGCATTGAAGCTATCCATATGCAGAAATGGTGGTCCAGGGATCTGAGCAGTAATGCTCTGCAGATGCCTTGCAATCCAAGTCATGTTTAAAGGAATCCTTAAAGTCTCACCCACACAAGAGATTCTGGTTTAAAGCCAGCTCCAGGAAACAGCATTCTACAATGTTTCTTTCATATAATGAGGACTTTCTTGGCTTCTATTATAGCACTCAGATAATGAATTGGAACCCAGAACTCTGCCTGTTGAGACCAAGTTTATACCTTCCCCTCGAAAGATTTCTCTCCTGTTGATATTTTAGTTAGAAAAAATTATCTTTTATACCATGTCATGAGGAAATATATTGTTCTGAATTTTTTTAAAACTCTCTGTAAGCAGGAACCTCCACTTAAATTATTCATGAGTTCTTACAAAATAAGAACAATGGCTCTCACCTTGATATAAATTTTCTAACTGAATGATCTCATTATTAATGGCTAAATCACTAATTTGGCTGAAATTGAGCTTTCAACCAAAATTTGGGCTTTATTATTTGGTCCTTTTCTTTCCTGTCTATCTAAAGATACAGATATGACTGTGCATTCCCAGGCATTAAGAAGTAAAACTAATCTGTGTGTATTGAGGGGGAAAACCGACAGGAAGAAAAACAGGGCTCTAATTGTAAGTAGAACTGAAAATGTGTTAAAACCAGGAGAGAAAGAAAGAGCTTCAGGAGGGCAGGTCCTTGTTCAGCATGCAAGCTTTAAATCCTGCTGTAGCTCACCCAGGCTCAGGTTTCAGAGCCCTGGAAGATCAGCAGGCTAAGCTTGGTGAGATGTGCTGTTCACAGTGTGTTCCTTGGGCTCTTGGGAGAGGAATCTCAGTTTAGTCCTCTGTAGCACGCCTTGAGCCTTTTCCCATTGCTTCGGATGTGGAAGTATATAAATGTATTACACAGGTAAACTGAATTGGGCTTTCTTTTTGTGGCAGAGGGGAAAGAGGGAGACAGGAACCAATGTGCCATGGGTACAGGACACACAAAATGCCTGATTGAAATTTGAGGTGTGTAACCCTCCTATAACTGCAGTCAAGCTTCTTGCTGCTCACTGTTTGAAATACTGTCACTGCCATTGTTGTTCTACCAGCACACAGCTTTGCTCAATCTTTTTATTTCTTCTTCTGTTGTACCCAGAGGGATGGGAAGGTATTAGAAGTCCCTGAACTACACTTCACCACTCTCTTCTCTAAAATCCAGGACCTTTTCAGGAACATCTGCTCCTACCTGTGCTTTACTACCAGTTCCAGAGAAAATTGTTTCACCTACACACATCATCCAGAGAGAGAAGGAAAAAGGAAGATATTTCCTCTCTCTCTTCCTTTATTTCCACAGCATGGTAAAAACTAACTGGGATGGCTAAGTTTTGAGGCCTCCCTTGTGCAAAGACAGCTAAGCCAACCATCCTTTGAGCAGATGCATAGCCCTGCCTTATGTCAGCAGGATGGCTGGGCATCTTCACTGGAGTAACTTTTTTTGCTGCCTTCGTTATGTATCTTTTGTTCAGTTAGCTATAACTCCAAAGGACTACAGATTTGTTGGATAGATTCCAACAGAGGAACACTCTCCTTCTGCAGTCTAGCTGAAACCCTGGCTAGCACAGGATTATGTACTTTCAAAGCACACCTTTCTGTAGCTTGTAGTATATCATTAAAAAAAAAAAAAAATCAGGCTCTCTCTGGAATATAAGCTGGTGCCAGAGGTTGTAGTAAATTCTAGCAAGCGGACAGAAATTTTCCTCCCCTAATTTTGTTTTCCTCAGGGAGTTGTGGTTTCACGTAAACACTTCTACGACCAGGCCCTTTGAGACACGCCTGGAAGAATATATGTTCTGCCTAACACATATCCACCATATCTTAGCTGCTAAGAAAAATAATTCTGCGGTCTCACAACACTTCACCACTATCACCCCAGCCTAGCTGAGCTAAAAATTAGAATAAAGACCAAAGAAATGTAGGTATGTTGAGAGAAAACTGTGGCTCATAATGGCTGGTATGTTGTTTCTGGATTTTTTCCCATCTATTCTGCTAGGTTTCTAGCTTCAGGAAATAGTGTTTGAAACCATGAATTATGGTACATAAAGACAGAGAAAACAAAACACGATAGTCATTCATTTTTCATTGCTACATGGAGCAGTAAGCAGCACCAGCCCATGACATCCAGAGAATTTGCTGTAAAGTTTAGATCATCGTTGCAAAACATATATAAAACTTTTTTCTTCTCTGTTTTTATGTAGGGTCTGATACACATTGTCTTAATATAGAAGATCCCCTTTGATGTCTATTCACATTTCATAAGCCAAGTGCAAAATAGTTAGGGCCTTGGAGGACAAAGGGAAAAAATGTAAATGTAAGTTATTTTTGGAAGCAGTTTGGATCCCAGCTCCAGACCAGAGAATCTTTGAACCTGCCTGAGCAAACTGTTCAGTGTCTGAGCCCAGCCCAACATTGGATTTGCAGCTAGAAAAGGACAGAATCCAAACCATGGACCTGGATGCTCATAAGCTCCTGAACATTCTATATTTCTGGTTTGTTTGGTTTTTGGGATTTTATTTTGGGTTTTTTTTTTTTCATCCTGAATGCTCTCCTAGTTATTTATACAAGACTCTGAATCTTTCAGTTAGTTTGGTTGGGTTTTTTCCTCACATGCACTTACTTATAATGCCAGGATGCTATGAAATATTTATAATGGTTACTAAGCAAAGCTCTGAGTAGTGAGCCTGGATTAGAGTACCCAAAGAGTCCCTCCACAAATTCCAAGTACAGGTTAAAAAAAAACAAACAAAAAAGGTAGTTCTGGGATTTACAATTAGAGACTGCTTATATTTAAAACATGCACCTCCAGTAAAGGAAGTTCTGAATTCATCTTGCACGTAATCATTGACATTCTTCCCTCTCAGCAAAATAGCAGTTCTTTATCCCAGCAGAGCAAAGTGGGAGGCAACAGAGCAGAAGAGTATGTGAGTATATGTGGAAGAGCTTGGATTCTGGTCATTTGGTGACCAGGACTGCAAAACAGAAACTGAAGCTTATTATGACAGGAGCAGAAAAGCTTCATGTTCAAGAAGTGAGATTCCAAGAGAGTTGTGGGGATTTTTTTCCCCCCCTTCAAACAAAGCATTTATTTTCTAGCAAAGTCCAATTCCCCCATAGAAACCCAAGCCCTAAAATAGCCTTTTCTCTCTCTCCAGTCAGTCTCTGCTTCTTGGCTTCTTGAAAAGAAGGAATTTTGAGCAGGAAGTCATGTTGGTTAATGGCACAGGGCAGAGCTTCCAGAGGAAACTTCACCTACAGCCATTTATAATGTTTATAATGATGTGGTTTGTGGCCCTTTCTTTTTCTTTCAATCAACAAGATCAAAAAACAGATCCTGATCCAAATCCTGTAGCTCTTGGTTTTCAGACACCTGAGCACTCCTTATTCCCCACAGAGCCTCCAAGAGGTGCTGGTCTCAGAATGAGTACGTGAGTGCAATAAACTTTCTGTTCTTTGCTAAAATTCAAAGAAACCTTAGGAAACTGGACACTCGAGTCCCACTGTTTCTGACAAAGCCTGTCTTGCTTTCAGCTTGCAGTTCTTTTGGTTTACAGGCACACCACATCTGTGTTTTATCTTTGTGTTCACCAATACTTCATCTACTAGTACTGCCCTATTCCTATTAGTAACCAGAACAGTACGTGTAGTTTTGCAGTTGCTTCTGATTTTATATCAGAACCTTGTAGTTCTAGATAGCATTGCAACAAACTGCAGAACTTTAAAGAAGTAGAGTGGGATGTTAACACACCGACTGGTCCCTTATCAGTAATCCTGTTTTTTTCTCTAGATGAGATCAGTAAACAGCCAGCTCAACAGCCATAAACTTCTGTTTTCAAGCAGGGATGTATCCTGCTGGGTAACAACCCTTTTGATACTAAAGATATCTCCTGCCATGTATTCTCCACTGCCAAGCAGTGATTGTTGACATAAGTGTTTAATTTAATAAAATATTACCAGTGTGTATGAGCATGAGGGCATGATTCAGCAGCATCAGGGGTCCTATGGCTGCAGTCCTAACAGGAAGACAGAAGTGATTGCTTCATGGCAAATGAATCAGGCCCCAAACCTAGCACACTTAGAGAAACATCCTTTTTTCGCTAAATTGTTGTGCCTCAGGGTTGCATTAATAATGACAACATATGCAAAAGCAGCAATTTGTTTCTCATCTGTAAAGGGGGATCATGACATTCACCTCTATAAAGCCTTTGGGTCTCTGTAAACTCCTAACACTAATAAAAAAACCTTTTCCATGCACCATCCTCTCAGCCATACCTTTCTAAAGTTCTTCAGAATGAAAATTATTGAAACTTGGTAACTACTACTTACAGCTGACTTGCCTTGGCAGCCAGGTAAACACATTAAGCTTGGGACCAAAACCTCGTAGCCAGTGTTGAGGAACTGACTCCAATCCTAGTATCTCCTTTTATTTTTTGTGTAGAAAATTGGTAGCAGACTTCCATGGTTATATTCGTAGAATCTACTAATCTTTGAACTGCTATGCCAAAAAAGTCACCCTTTTGTAGCAAGAATTCTACATATACAAATAACAATTTATGCAAATAGACATTTGCACTACTGTTCCTTTGATAGCAAATAATTGTAATTCATTTATTAGGGTATCACAGCCTGTTATCTAATACACAAACTTTCTGTGAGGTATAAAAAAATAAAATGGAGAGACCAATTATCTAGGTGTCCACAGATGAAGATAAATGCAGACACATTTATTCATTCAGGAAGACTACATGCTCAAAAAATAACTGCATTTTCATCTTTGTGGTTATTCATGAATGAAAATATTCAGTGAGAGGAATAAATGTTCACAGAACTTCCCTGAAGAAATCCAAATGTTCAAAAATTTGCTTGTCAGTAACAGATTGATTTGTGGAAACTCTGAAATTCATGAAAGGCAACTTTGCCACATAACTACTGGACGAATTCCAGGAAACCTTAATTTGAGACTGGTTGAAGAATTAAATGGTATTTTAATTTTTAAACATCTGTGTAAATCTAGTGCAAATTATAAATCCTGTCTGTTCCACATAATTTTTTAATAAACTTGGGTTATGATTTCCATAATGTGTGTTGAATAGGTGTTGCACTGTTAAGTGCTGTGGAAAATGCCCTTTCTGTCACCTTACTCAGGCAGGACTCACCCCACTGCAGACCGCCCTGAATCTGTCCTGTCTGGGAATAGAGCATGAACAGACAGCAGAGCCAAGTTAGACCTGCAGTTACACTGTGTGCTCTTGCTGGATGAAAATCCTTTTTTCTTCAATTGACTCTGAAATAAATATTTAGCTATATGCCTTTGAGAATTATGGTTTGTTTGGGTTTATCTTCTACACCATCATGTCACAGTATTTGGTAATTCACATCCCTTGGGGTGGCTTCCTACTCAGAGCATTACACAAAGAATGCATTTTCAGGCTAGATTTCCAGTAAATAACCCTGCAGTTCCAGGAGACTGACTAAAATAGCAGCATGCCTGCAGCACAATGCCACTTAAGTTCAGATTTCTCCCTTATTCTGGTTCTATCCTCTTCTGTCTCTCCCCCAACACTAGCATAATTGTCAGTGTCCTCTTCCTGTGAGCATCTTGGTTTTCACCAAGCCCTTCACTAGCTCATCTTTACCTTCTACTATGCTCCCATGGAATCTACACTCTTGATTAATTTTTCCAGCCCTCTCCATAGTCTTCATCTTCCACCATCACAGTAACAATGGCTCTGTAAGTTCTGCCAACACTGCTAAGTCTGGAGAGACCCAGCACCTTTTCTCAGACTATTAGGCAGAAACAGCCTCAAAAGAGAGATCATTCTATTTAGTAAAGAGCAATGACTAAACAGATACTTCAGTAAATTTTTTAAAATCTTCTAATGGATGTAAAATCTTGAAGTGTATCTTTGCCACATTGTTTTATGAGTTGCAGTTGCCACATGTCCTGCTGAATACTGCTTTTTCATTAATTGCAGATGAGTTTTTACCATGCCTAACTCATTGTTCTCACTCTTTATAAATCCTTGATTCTGGTTTTGAATGCAGTTTGGTTCCCAGTCTAAGTGAGTGCCAAAGATTGCAATTATGCATTGTATACTGCATACTTCCTTTAAATCTTTCAGTGTGTTATTTTCTAATTCAGTTTAGTATCTTAATCTGTGAGAGAGCTAGGAGAACTTCCAGTTTACCCACTCTGCCCTTCTATTGTGTGCTCATTCACTCACTGTGTAAAAACAGGAGAATTTTATGAAAAGAGGCTGACCAGCCTTTATTTGCACAGATCACCCTTTTGACCTCCTCACAGCCCAAATCTAAACAGGTAGCAGGGCCTTTGCAGGATCTTACCACAAAAGCAAAATAACCAATGCAGATTTCAGCCCCTTCAGAAGGAATTGGCCAGAAATGTATTGTCATATTAAAGAGAAATCTGTGCTGGACAACTCAAACAGTCATGCATCTGAAGGAACATCAGTTACATTTGTTTAGCTTGTAGGCTAAATGAGCTCTTGGGGGTGACCTTAAGGTTTTGCACAGACACCATGCTTGGTTCAGCCGTTCCTGAAATGCACTGCTCTCCTTGGTTTGTCAGCTAGCATAGCACAGGACAGGGTGCCAGCTGGCGGCCCGACATAGCAGGGTGAGTTAGTAATGTGTTGTGAGAAATGTAAGGAAAAATCTGAATGCTGACAAAACAATTTGGTCTTTTTTTCCAGTGTTTTTTGCAGTCCTTCACTTGCCACTTGATTTGCTTCTCTTCCCTCCTTATTTTCCTTTCAGCCCCAAGCATTTATTGCCCTCTCCTCTCTTTCCTGGCCTGCCCTGGCAGGATGTATCACTGAGCAGAAGAGAAGCCTCTCCCTCACATCTGTGTAACTTTACTACTACTCACTTTTCTGGGCATTACTTTCACTTACCCCATATTTCATCTGTAGTGACAGCTTGGCCAGAGCATAGCACATTTTCCAGTCACAGATGTTTCTATCAGATTCATGCCTGCTTCTTGGAGACATGGCAGAAGGAATCTTTATTCTTGTACTTCAACTGATGCAAAGGATCCTAAGCCAATATACAGAAAATGTCTTTATCCTATTTTTGTCTTTCTGAACATATGAGCTTGTTTCAGTATTTACATGAGGAAAGACTAATACTTAATTCTAATTTTAAAAAATAATAGATATTCCATTAAGGATAAATGACTGAATTTTAATGTGCTCCTTTTCAAATAGCAAGACATTTGACTATATCTCTGGTCATAGAGTGACAAAATATACAAGGTCTTGAATTTTCAGTCATCTTCCTTAAACTTCTGGGAATTTCCAACTGTGCCACAGGTCATCCTGCATGAATCCAGTTGTAAGACTGGAACCTAAGATTATTACTTTTTCCATGCAAAAACTCTACCTGACTGATTTTGACTTCTGTAAGAGGGTACAGTTCAATCATAGGATCTAAGTACTCTTTAACAAAAATATGTGCAGATCTATTGCCAAGAAAAGAGAAGACGAAACTATGTAGGTAAGCACAAGGTATTAATAAGGTGCTATTTAAAACACTGTTTTTTCAGAACTAGTTACTGATCTGCTCCTAGTGATGGAGTGTTCTCATGCAGGCACTGGCACCAGGTCACAGCAGAGTAGCTCAGCTCACATCAGTACAGCCAGATATAGTGTTTGCACACCTACACTTTCAGCATTTTTTTAATGCATGGATTTTAAATACAATGGAAAAAATCAGTTGCTTAGTCTGATCATATTAACTTCCTTGATCTTTTATTTTTATTCCTGTCTTTCACTTTCCTTCCTTCCGCCATTGCCATACAATGAAAGAGGTGCAGGGGGAGGAAGAAGAGAGGAAAAGAGAAAGGAGGAGTGTATTTCCTTGGCTAGTCCAACAAGGTGCATTCTAAGAGTTCTTCTGGCTAACCTTGCATATAAGGTTTTACCTCTAATCAGGATCCAGAAAGTAATGTCCTAGTGCTCCCAGTAAAAGGCGAATGCCACTTGGAACAGCCTTTCTGTACTTGCTATTTTTCCTTCACAGCTGAAGAAATAAGATAAAGTAGAAAAGCAAATTGGTTGATTTTTGCACAGGCACTGTTTCCAGAGAGCAGTGCTCCCAAGGAAAAGCAGTGGCTGCACTAGAGGACAACCCACAGCTGGCATCAGGGTGCTGTGCAGGACAAAAATGGGATGTCTGCCAGTTCTCAATGGGAGCAAAGCCATAGGTACACAGTCTCTAACTTCCACAGCTGCCAGGAAAGTCTGTGTTACATCAGTAATTCCATAGGTCTCCTACAGCCATTCATCCCAGTCTGTATCACAGCTCTGGTTTTAATTGCATCTGAAGTTAACTCCGCAAAAAAACATCTTTGTCCCAAGTGATAGACAACTGTTTTCTTCCAGTTTTATGGAACCCTGTATCATCACCAGAAGAAAAAGACAGCACCCACCCTCAGCAATCAGTCTTTTCTCATAGTGTTTCTGGTGCATGTGAGCAAGCATTATGAAGTACTACAGCAAAAACTGTCACAAATTCTTCGTTTAAAGAAAAAATCATGAAGCCTAGGAATTAGCTATTTATATATTTAATGACTATGTGTTTTTTTACATCTATCTGACTTTAATAGATAGCCTAGTGGATTTTTTTTTCAAATACATTTTTAATGTATAAATAAAAGAGAGGATTTTCCCTTCCTAGCATAGTTGGACCTAAAAAACCATATTCTGGGGCATCTTGTGATCCTGGCAGCTGTACTGTTGTCTTGCATGGGAATATAGACGCATGTTTGTCTTGAGAACTCCCAAATCCCTGCATTCTCCATAGGGAAGAATGGGACAGGAAATTTCTGGGTTACTGGGCTCTTTGGCACAGATGTCTCTTTTGCTTTCACACGTATTTCCACAGCAAGCAACAGACACAGAGTCTCATTCAGCAATGGTTCTTTTCTTTTTTTGTCTGCTCTAAAATAGTCTGAGTGTTAGGAAGAGTAACAAGCACTGAACTTTTCCCCACATACATTACTCACACAGAGGAATAAAAGTGGGTTGAGATAAGACTACTTTTTTTTTTCCTCTCTAAGGAAAACCCAGGTAAAGTTCAGGTTCCTTCAAATTAGGTTTATTATTGGAATCATAAGACCACAATCCAGCAAAATTTACCTGATTTTAGAATAATTTTTATGTGCTTTTCAAGTTAAATATGTATTTAAGAACTTGCTTGCTTAGGTGATTGGACTTGTTACAGAATATTTAGGCAGACATCTAAATTTGGGGATTCTATGATCTCGGTTCTCATGCTGAGAGCTTTAGGTATCAAGTACCAAAGACACAGCCTTTACATTCTCAATTATTTTACCATATTCTGCAGTCCTTAAGGTCAAAGAGAGCTTTTCTTCATCTCTAATAAAACTTGATAAATTTTTTCTCTTACACTTTTTAAAATTCTGTTTGACCCACATTGCTGTCATTAGAAGAGTCTAAAATTCACTTTGCCTTGTCATGTTCCTTTTAAGGTAAGAGTATCTAGTAATTCATGGGGAAGTGTGAGGAATAAGAAGGGCAGTGACATGCCCTAAGTGGCATTTGGAAGTAAACCCTCTTCCCCTTGAGGTCCTGTTCTAGATCTGGAAAAGTTCTTTCCCCTTAACACAACCATATTTTGTGGTTTATATCCAAAAACTGCAATAGGCAGAGGCTTACTCTGAGAAACAGAAAATTATGTCTAATCTGCATTTTGTGTAAATATTTTCTTACTAGAAGTTTGGCTTTTGTTTTGTGATATAACCTGAGAAACAAAAGAGGTTTCCTATTCCTATGGAATATACAAAAATGAAAGAAAGAGGCAACCAAAATGCTCAAGGTTCAAAAAGTCCATAGGCACAATTTTTCTGGCGTGTCTGAAAGGCTTGAACTCCTCTGTGGGGTTCTGCCCAAGCAACTGTGGTGCATCAGCTGAGTATTCTCCCTCCTGGCAGCAGCTAGCATCTTAAAAATGTAGAGGGACCAAAATTTCCAAGGGGTTATTGCAAAGTGACCTGCTGTATACAGATTTAAGGTGCCCTGTGGAAGGATGCTCAGTGATTTAAAAAAAAATAAAAATCAGGCTTTTTTGGGGGGTGAAAACAGGGTGTGGGAGGGAAGGCACTGGCATGCAGGCTTATTCCATGGTGCACAGGAGAGTTGGGAATTCGAGGTGATATCCTTGTAGTACGTCAAGGAAAGCACAATAACAACAAATGCAAAATATTACTTGTCATAAGTTCTGCATCAGTAGTGAGGCTGTCACTAGAATAAATTTTAAAACTCTTAATCTTTTAGCACTTTATCTTCAATTCTCAAATCAGACACCAATTGTAAAAGAAAAAAATGTTACAACTCATCTCTTTACATTAATCCCGCTGGTAGCTGTGTCTTATTCCCAGTGACTTCTTCAGCACTACTTCTGCTGCCATTGGTTAAGCCCAATTTGAGACCACATGGATCTTTCAGTGCTCTGCTATCTGATTTTCCTGTGGATTTTGAGCAGCAGGTTTTGCCTGTACCATAATGTGTTCACACATTCTGACAAGAAAATGCACACTCAAAATGCCTATAACAGAAAGGACTACTTTAGGCCCAAAGCTAAGAAAAAACCTTAAACCAAACATTAAACAGTTGCAGCAGAAATAGCCAATGTCTATATTTTGTACAGGAACAAGATAGTATCAATGTGGAATATTTTAGAGCAATATAACCAGCTTAAAACCACTCAAATTTTAACTGATGGCATTTTGACCACAGCATACAATCCTCAGATATGCAATTTACTGAGAATAAACAAGCCAGAAGAAGAAGAAGGGAGAAAACTCCTTGGCGCCTGCTCCCTGTGATAGACACAAGCACAGCAGAAATCTGCTGATAATCCCCTTTTCACTTGGTGTTCACGGCTAAATCTACTTCACTTCCTCTGATACTGAACGTTATGCAGTGCTCTGAGGTCCACCACTAGCCATAAATCCCAGGCAGGAAACAGTCTTCAAGTCTAAGGAGGAAAGACAGCATTTCATTTTCTAAAGCCAGCCCAGAGTAACCAGGTCAAACAAAGTTTGGAGCTGAAGCCCTTGAAACTCAGGATATAATTGTGTATGTTTTTCTGCTTGTTTTGTTACCGGTTAACCGGATGCAACAAATAAAACAATTTTTCTTTCTTATTTTCTCTCTCTGACTGCCTCATTGGGAGCTCTTCTTTGGGAGCCAACCTCTCCATGAGCCAGTGCTTGAGGTCATAGCTCCCTAACTTCAAGACATCTGCTAGGTCAGACATACTTGAAGAGAATCAGCTGCTTGCAGCCAGCGCATTATTAGCACACTGAGTCCCAGACAAATGCTGAAGGTCTCTCTCTCTTTTTCCATCTCTCTAACAAACTCAGAATCCCATATATCCACATATTGTATTTAAATTTTCTTGTCTTGATGAGAGATCTATCTCCAATGCCAATACAGAGCATTAAATAAAGAGTTTGAGCTCTTAACTGTTTGAATCAGCTAGAATAATTATGGAAAAAAATATTACAAAACAAAATACTCTCTTCACTTCTGGTGCTAGGTATTGAGTTTGCCCTGTATGGCACTCCTAACTTTCTAAAAATCACAGAATATACAAAAAACCGCCTAATTTACTGTGTTAGGTACCTGAAAAACAGCTTGATGAACTATACTTTGTGAAAACAAAACTCCTCTTGATGCCTGAAACTCAGCATTCAAATCCAGAGACTCTTGAAAGCATTAGCTCCTTATGAAGCACTTGATGCCCCTTCTTATATTCATTTAAATCATATTTAAATCATTTCAGCTATTTCAGTAACAGATGTAAGAAAAAAGCAAAGAAATATCCAGTATTTGTGTTCATCTCTCTGATATCAAGAATGTACATACAGGAAAAATGTAATTAGTAAGGAATTATTTATTCTTTTTAAGTCAGCAAAGGCTTGTCCTCGAGCTCCTTTAAGCCACCTTTTCTGCCCTAAATGAAGTGTTATTCGGAAATAGAACAGCCAGTTTACAGTAAGGAAAAAAATCTGCCTGGAAAAAAAATACACCAGGCTTGATTCAAAACTTGCACACTGGAGTGCCAGGTTGGCAGCAGTTGAAAGTGCAATGGAATTGAAAGGTTTCCATCTCTCTGCTAAGCTTTAACACAGCATGTTAGATATTCACAGTGCTGTGGCACAGACCTGCAGCCCTGAGTGTACTAATTTCTGCAAAGCTTTTGAAACTCTCATTCAGGTGCCTGAAAAAGCAGGAGGCACAAGGAAATTGGTAATGCACCCCTCAGGGAGTACCTAAAAGCCAGTCAAAATTGCAGGACATGTATCTAGAGAATTGCAGTAAAAAATCCTTCTATACACTCATGTTTTTAGCAGACTTTAGGAGGGAATTGCTAGGAGCTGGATGGTTCACAGCCACTATAAAGTCACCAAGCAGTATTTAATATATAGATACCTTTTTAGCTAAGGCTCAGTCCCTGCTCATCTCCACCAAATGTAGTGTTATGGAAATAAGTAGGAAAAAGCATCATCTATTAAGGGCTCTTTTAAGCTCTGTCCACTTTACCCTCTGCCATAAATACACTTCATTCTTTCCATGTATACCAAGAACTAATTTCAGTTTTGCGCCTATTCTTTTCAAGTCTGCTGACAGAAAATATTAAGGAGGCCATGTATACTCAGGGATTGATGCAGGCTCTCTACAGGACTCTATGTCTTTTGCAGTAAGCAAAGTCTTGCTAGAAAAGTAAGAATACTGCAATGAACAAATATAGTGCAATAATAGTTATATTTTCCATCTCAAAGTATTTACTCCATATTTTGTCTGTTTACATCATAGTAACAAGATCAAAAATTGATTGAGGTTCAAATTTTCATTGGACAGCCCCTGAGGAAAGCTCTTCTGCTGGCCTGCAGAGACCATGCAGTCCCTGCTGAGCACAGGTGCAGGGGAGCCAGTGCAAAGTGTCAGCCTTGTCTGCAGTCCTCCCTCTGCCCTTGTAAGATCAGCACACAGGAAGGGCATAGAGTAATGGCTTTGGTCTGCAGGAGTTTGTCTTTCAGGAACTAGACTGGAAAACATGTCTTGGTAAGTCCAAAACAAGCACCGGGTTTGAACCAAGACACTTCAACAGGGAAAACAGAGCCTTTTATGAAAACATTCTTGCTAATCTATTTGATACCATTTGAGCCTCGAAAAAGTACCAGTCTGAAAGAAAGCATAGCTTTCATATGCTGACTATAAGTAATTTTGATTGTGTCTTTCAAGTCAGAAGCAAAGTGTGGGGAACATAGAGCATTTGACAGTTCATGTGGTGTTTGACAATATCATTGTTCATCATCTCCACTGTAAATTAGAAATATGGAATGTTTAATCTCTTGTGATTTCTTCAGTGGAAGTGAATTGCGAACCAACACTGCTGCTTGGTTAGCACATTCATGACGAGGTTATTAACTCACTCTTTAATCAGCTGTGCTCTGTGAGATGCACTCTTGGGTTATCCTTTGGAGCAGCAAGATCAGAACAGGGTTTGGGTAAAGGTACCACCACTTGCTCAGGGCATCCCTCAGCTGCAAACTAGTGGGGTCTGGAGGAGCTTACTGGGCTAAAACTATTTTGTGCTAAGCTTGGTTTTCAAGTCTCCTGTGACATCCATGGCTGGACCTACCAAGGACTGGGCTAGCACTTTGTCTGGCCCTGTATAGCCATTCTGGCATGCACGTGCCTATATGAAATGATAGTGCTTGGTGAAGGAGAGAACCATCTTTAGCTACAGTAAAAATATAAAAGGACCAATTTCAGAGACAGCAATAGTTACCATAGCTACTATTAGATCTTCATTTACAAAAAATTAAAGTATTAGGCGTGCTATACAATAAAACCAAATCTTGACATAGAACCACTTGACTGCTGATGTCAGGCACCATTCCAGATATGATTCAAATACTAGGTAGTAACAACCTTGGAAATTCTTTTCAGTTTGTGGAGAGGGACATAGGCTTGCAACTTGTTTATTACATATTCTTTGGGAACAAGGAGAGAGGTGAATTAAAAATTCACAGGGAACCTTTTCAAATATAGATTAAATTTTTTTTTTAAGAGGTAAAAAATTAAGGTTGAGTCTGTACTTCATCACTTTCATCACTTCAAGAGTGATAAAAATGTTGCACTGTTTTAGCATTCAGCTTGGTCTGATCTGGTTTTGGAGTTGGAAAACAGCACAATTCTGTGTCAAAATAACACAGCTAATATTTTTAGCATGTCATCATCAAACAGATACATAAACTTAAACATCATGTGCCTGATTTTGTCTCTGGATACACCAGGTGTGTGCATTGAGCTGCTTGTCAGCACCATCCTTTATTTGTCCAACACACAGAATGTCTGGACACGCACAGGTCAGTGCACAAACACACCCTACACTCACTTTCTGAAGTGTAGGATCATGCTGAAAGTCCTGTTTACAGCATCTGATGAGAAGTCTTTTAAGCTATTTTTAATTTCAGCGCTGTCTAAATTCAGCTCTTCTGTGTTAATGTTAATACATACAGTAAGAAAAAAAATAGGAGTAATTTAGCATTAAAAATCTTTGAAATGAAACAGTAGAAACAAACCAGTGCTTCTGTCTGAATGGTGCATTTTTATCAGTCCTACGCACACAGACTACTAAATCACAAAGGGAAGAGACATGAGGGCTCTTTGACCCTGTCCAGGAGACAGGAAGGAGAAAAAGCAAAGGCACTTGTGCCCTTTTATCATTCCTTAGAACATCAGATTTCAGCATCACTGGGTTTAGTCAGTCTCCTTCAAAGACAATGAATAAGCAAAAGGCCATATCAGAGGGTCTGAAATTTGGCCAGCGGGTTGCCTAAGGTTCTGAGTATGTATGAATTTTGAACTGTGATAGGAGTAGATTTTATACTTCATAGTGAATCTAGAATCAAGCTTGTTGTTTACTTCTTCTTGAACAGCAGATTTTGCTAAAGTTTTATTGTAGCAAATGAAATTCCACCATGACTACTTCAGAGAAGGATTTTTGTCTGCAAAACACCCATTCATCTCTCTTAGGAGACATGAAGACTGTAACAAAGAAATTACTGTAGGAGATACCCCTCAATAAAAAAAAGGCAAGGCACAACCTGGTATTTCTCATGTGTGAGCAGAACTATCTCATCTGCCAGCTTTTGATGGCAACAACAGCAACTCTCTTGTAGCTTTCCACAGTCTCTGCCTAACCCCAGGTACATACATACACGTAGGTGCAATGCAGAAACTTGCTCTAACTCACAGTGCTGACAGCCAAACTCCTCTAAAATATAGGCTCCAAACACTGCAGCCCTGCTCTTGGACCTCATCCCTCTGGAAGAATTAATTACTAGGAGGGGCCTGGGACTTCTTTTCCTTATTTTACATTCCCTTGCTCTTCTCTGCTTTCTGGCTTTGCTGGTGAAAATGTGTACTGCTCTCCCATACTTGCTCCCCTTCCCTGATTTCCATGGTTCAGATGTTTGAAAACACTTTGTAGAATTCTGCAAGCTTCTTCCAGCTATGCCAAAGCAAACTTGAACTCACAGCCTTCTGAGGCTTTCCCATCACTGCTGACACTCTCTTGGTGATCTGCCTGCTATGAAGTTTTTGCTGGGGTTTTCTGACCATTTTTGCACATCCACTGTGTAACAGCTAAATGAGTTATGGATGCCAAGGGGAAAAAAACCCAAAACACTACATTGCTTTCCCTTGGTTAGTTACAGAGCTGTTTAAACAGAAAAAAAAATTGTAAAAGGAAAAGCAGAAGGGGGAGAAGGGGCAGAAGAAGAGAGAAGCAGTGTGGGTATGTGTATTTGAGGGAGCAAGGAACTGTAAAAGAAGGTGGTCTTTTCACTAAGTACTGTTTCTTTAAAAATAAAATTTAAAAAATACCCTCAGTGTTTTCTTTAGTCTTTTTCATTCTTTGGCAGCATCCCAAAGATTTCACTGTCCTTGTCTCCAGCATCTGGAAACCATCAGGGTAAACAATAGAGTGCTAGGAACTGGAACCCCTGCCTCAGCTCCCGTGGGACTTCACTCTGGAGAACATGAGAACACAAACCATTGGACACCATGTGGTCAATTAGTTCAAACTAACAAATCTGTGTGCCTTCCTATTTTCTGTTTTCCTTGGCACCACATGACCCTTTCACAATGGAACCCAGCTGTTGAAAAAGCCAGACGTTTTCTTTTTTAACCTCTTGCTTACTTTTGTGCTTGCTTTCTGCAGCAAGCTTAAGGTTGGCACGTACCCTAGGTAGAAGTGTCCTGCTTATTAAAATCCTGGCTGGCTGTAATGTTTGCCTGTATTAGTCAGCAGAGAGGCTCAAGAGTATTAACTTAACAGGATCATACTGCAGGGAGGACTCCACAGGTGGTCCTGTGTTTTCTGGGTTTCCTGACATTGCATGCCAGGACTTAAAGCAGATACACTAGGACACTTTTATAGCCTGACTGTTTTGTGCAATCAGTAATTGCATGTGCAGTTGTGACCTACTTTTTAAAATTTGTTCCTAGTGCAGGTGCTGTATTGGCAATTGCAAAGAGCTAAAGTCATCTCAAAGCCAAAGGCTGTTGAGGGGGCCACCCCCTTCTAGTGCTGTGAAATAAACTTTGCTCTGGATTAGCCATTCTTGCTACAGCACTAAAGCTGGTGGTCACAAAGCAGAGGCTGATGGGTTCTTGTTCTTCCCAGCCTTCTGTTTCAAAAGATGATCTTTGAACTGTGGGAAAGAGGGCAGTGTTACTGACCGCACACAGGCAAGACTTCTATACTGTATTTAGATGCACCAACTTACATGTGTGGTTTACTTTCATTAACTTCCTTCAGTAAATGGGGATGTTGAATGGAATGGACTTGTGCAACAGATTTAGGACATCACGTTTAAGTCACCTTTAAGGTTGCTGAACATCCCTGGCACACATTAAAGAGAAGCAGCTGGCATTTCATGTATAAATAATCTGTCATACATGCTCCTGGATTGACAGTTTGATTTCTGAGAAAAATAAATAAATATGCAATGCTATGCCTAAAAGAAAGGAAAAAAAACCAAGGATGTGCCATGCAGTGAGATCCTCACAGCTGGAAGTCAATTCAGAGAAGTGGCTTTACCTATATTCTGGCACTCAGCTTCAGCACCTCTGGTCTCAAAGAGGTGGTTGCTTATCTGCTGTGCAAAGGCAGCTCTGTTGCCTTGTAAAGGTCGGGGAGTTGGCACCAGGAGCCTTGTGCCGGGTAGCCAGATTGACAGTGGCAGCTCTATCCATCAGATCTGCATCCCAGAGTGGCAGGGCTGTCACACTGACTTTCTCCACAGGCTGCTTGGTGAGGCTGGCCTTGCCTCTGGACACTGGAGGGCTGTTCTAGGGCTTCACTGCCAGGTCCTGACATCCTGGTTATACACTGAGCACTGCACACCTTATTCATTTCTAGGGTGCTGTGTGGAACTGCACTGCCCAATTTTCATTAAGGTTACAGAAATCTGTAAAAACTTTGGATCCTGCCAGTTTATTGCCATTTAGGGCAAGCAGTGGAGATTCAGCCTCTTTGGATTTGTATGTAAAACTTTTCCACTGTAATGGCCTCACATCAAAACACAACCCAACTAACAAAATGAAACAGAATAGTGATATATATCTGCTGTGAGACACAGACACCAACAATAATCATGAAAGCTGATGATTTTAAGCTTAAAAGGCAGACAAACTAAGAGATGGCTTGGATAGGCTGAATAAGTAAGGAATGCTTTAAAACCTTACCTGAAAGCTTGTTAAAGATATGCTGCTGAGCCTAAAACTAATGAGATGGATACCTGGAATTGGTGGAATCTTGTTCCTTCCCTTTCCACAAAGTGCAATATATATTTTGTGTACACTTTAAAGTAATATTTCTTTTAAAAGAGATGAAGATGAATCATTAAATGGATTTGCTGAAGGAATTTCTACTGCAGGATCCAAGAATTTAGCCATTTTGTAGCCAGTAGTATTAACTTTTTGGTTTGTTTTTTTTTTAATCCCAGGTCCATCCTATAGCTCAGCAGTAATACTAGGGAAGCTTTTTTTCTGTTTTCTGCCAGTACTTTTTGATCCCAAATGTCTGCAGAATGATTAACATGATACTGAAAGGGCAGAAGTGGTAGGGGGAAGGGGAAAGTTAGGACTATGCAGTAGCAACTTAAACAGCACAGTACATGCTTAATCTTCTAATGTTTATGAAAGAGTTGGTTAAATGTATGGCAAAAGTTCAAATCAATTTACTACTTCCCTATGAGAGCATCTTGGACAGCTTCTTGTCTGATTGACAGATATTCACAGAAGGATAGATACAGTTCTTTAAGGAAGGTACTGCCTGTAGCAAGAAATACATCATACAGGAGTTAGGGGAGCCTACCTTAACTAACTGAAGCAGTCCCAGTACAACTTGGGTGCAAGCCAGCACACAAATGAAACCACTATAATGGCACTGATGGATGACCTTGTTCCAGTAATGAGGAGAGAACACATCCATTTACTTCATCCTGCACCTCTTTAGCATTTGACACAACTGTCCATGAGATATAGCTGTTCCACCAGGAGGAGGTGACAGACAGCCAGAGTGATGTGTTAAGATGGTTTCTGTCTTTTTCAACAAGAACAGCACTTCCAATATTTGTTCCCCTTCCCCAGCTCAGTTTTGTGACATTCCACAAGATTCAGTTTCCCTCTGGTCTTTACAGAATTTGCGTTTGCATTTACTAGGTAGGAAAGTTGTATTTATTTGCCAGCAATATGTGTGTGACGCACAGAGCACAGGCTGGGTTTCACTGCCTGCAGCTCTGTCACTCCTATGTAGTGAGCCTGTGTTCAGTGGGGCAAATTGAATTCAGGGATGAAAAACAGCTGCTTGAAGGTGAACAAAAACAACTGGCAGCCAGAGGGACAGAGCTTTTGGAAATGTTTTAGGATTAGTGCAATCTGAAGATTTGTCAAATTCAGTCACTCTTTTACAGCTATTGTGGTATTACTCCCCAGATCCAACTTGTCCTAATTCCCAAGGGGCATTTTTCTGTCTCTCCAAAATGCTGCAGTTCCCCACTCCGTGCTGGGGCTGCTTCACTGCTCGAGTGCAATCCTGTGTACCTGACTGTGATGCCTACACCTCTTAGGAAGCTGAAGGCATTCAAGTACAATGCAGCATGTATCTCCAGCAATTCAGGAATCAGCTTGTGTTCTGTAGCTCTCCACAGAACAGAAGTACAGGCTGAATCACATGCTATGATCCTACAGATGTTTGCACTGAGTTCATGGGATATTCTGTACATCTTTGATTATTTGTTCCACAAAATCCTCATCTTTGAGTTGTTCAATGAGCTGAGCCATGTTATCTGAGAGTACCCACCTATTAGTATGACCAAGAATTCCACAAGCACTTGTCACCAAGGGCAAAAACCTATTCAATGGGAAGTTTCCTTTGTCTTCAGGAACAAGGGCAGCTCAGGAACTGAGGATCCCACAAACCTCCCCAAGTACACGGTGTGCACATTTTAAGCTTATGTTCAAATAAACATGTACTGAAATATATATGTTTACAATATATTTAAAAACTAGAAGTCATGTTTAGAACAAAATTTCTACTGCACAAAAGGAGAGAGGAAGAGATGTACTACTGGAAGTGCTTTGGTCTTAAATCTGATTATACTGGAATAACAAACTTTATGGGATACTTTCTTCCATCCTTCTGTGAATCTAAAGGATGCATATCTTACTGCCAGTTTTGAATCAGCACAACATACAGAACACTTCAGATCTTGTGATCTCTTTCAGTGTATTAAGTAGCATGTTTAAAATTAGTTAATGTTTATCTGTGGTTGCTCCCTACTTAAAGGAGCCTCTTTTTCCACCAGTCAAGAGCATTTTTATTTCCAGTCAAGTGTGGGAAAGCAATTGCAATTCTGATGTTGTACAAGAGAGAAAAAGGCAAATTTTCAAGTTCAAAGTTTCATGAAAGTGGTTAGAAATAAAACAAAAACCATCATCTGTGCTAATTTTTTGGTTTGAAATACAGAAAAGCCAAAACCAATGTGCAATATTGCTCCATCTCTTGCAGTTTCTACACTCTGTTGTGATCTTCTGCTCATTTTTAAATGGAACTGGTAAATCATTAATTGAAAACCGTTTACTAGTGCAATTTTGTGTTTAAAAATAATTTGCAAGTTGTATACAGTCAGATTTCTGTGACTTTTTTCATTAATTGCTACAGCTTGCGCATCTGTTTCTACAATAGATTTTAATAAATAGGTCCATAAGCCGCATTTCCTGCAACTCCTTACAGTACAATCCTGCATATCACCACTTCTGACAGATCACAGACTATAAAGTTATATTTCTGCCTCATGGGGCTGAGTTATTACTAACCACTGAGCTCCACAGAGATGAGTCTGTTTATCATAATGTGACTAAAAAGAGCAAGTAGTCAGGGTGGAGAAGAGTGCTGTGGAGGGAGAGGTGTAACTGGAAAGAAAGCTTCATTTGTAGATGACAGAGCACTGCTTCTCTACAGAGATGAATGACTTGGAGGAAATTTTACACATCCTGTTTTTCCTCCACTGTTCAAGTTTTTAAACATTAACAACCCTGATCCTGAGAGAAATAGAGAAGAAAAGAAGAAAAAACACAGAAGAGCATGAAAGTTACAGCTGAAAAGAAAAAAACTGTGAAAATACAGAAGTCTGTTGATTAACTACTCGTGAATTCAGACTCTGTGATGGTCATTTCACCTCATTTAGTCTCCTATGTTCTGAAAGAGAATAGACTTCAGGCACTGATCATCAAGAAGGATGTGCATGTAGGGAAGGCTGGAAGAACTGATTGGACTGCTCACACCGTTTCTGCTGAGAGGAGATGGGGCACCAAAGTCATACCTGCCTTCAGCACTAGTCAGCATTTTGGAGCTGATTCTCATTCAGATGTAATACACAAACTTTATTAATTCCATTTAGCTGACTAGATTTCCAACCATCTACAACTAGTGTACATTTTATGTCTGTTTTGGGACATCAGGTCTGCAACACACGTGTTCAGATATTCCTTTCAAAAGCTGATGCTGCACACTGAAATTCCTATTAGGAAGGGGCAAAATGAGCACATTTTATGTAATGTGGGAGGAAATTACATTCGGTTTGCTGCTTCTGTAGTCAGGTATCACAACATACTGGGATTTTGGGTCTTGGTTTAGACATTACCACGTGGTACCTCTGGTTCAGCTAACACCTGGGCTTGTTTGTTTTCAAATACCTGTTTACATGACTGAGCCCTTTTCTTAGGGAAAGCAAATATGCAGACAGAACAGATGCTACAAAGGGAAATTAATCTTTTCACTGGCCAAAATTACCACAAGCCCTTTCCTCCTACTCTAAATCTTTCTATGGTAGTACACCATTAGTCCAGGAATTTCAAGCCAGCCATAGGACATCAGTATGCCTTGGGTTCTGCAAACTCTACCTGGTTTTCAGTCTAAGGGGCTGTTTGGCTCTCTCCATCTAAGGGAATGAAAATACCATTTGCTTGTGGGGCTGTCTCTATCAGAGCGGTCAGAAGAAAATTACCATATTCAAATTAGTGCAAAACTCAGTGCTCTAAGGCTTTTATTTATTCATTGCAACAAACTGGTTTGTGAATAGTCTCTTGGACAAAAGAAAAATTCTCCATTATTTATATGCCCTTTTACTGGCAAGATACAACTTTTTCCTTTTGTCCTTCCTATTTACTAGTGCAAATACTAAAACAACCTGCTCCCAGCTGTTGGAAGCCCCACACTGTCCTCTTCCCCCTGCCAGGAGCAAACAGCTGTTTCTGTGCACAACACAGGCACTGCAGGATCAAATCCAGGCAATCTTGATCGCTGCTTTTCTATGGAGAAGTTTTGAACCATAGCTTGAAAAACTCACTGCCGAGCAGGAGCTTCATGTGTAATTCTACTTCTGTTCTTTGTTCATCCATAATGCTGTCTAACAGAAGAGGCATTACGTGTTTTCTTTTGGTTAAACACTTGTACTATAATCTACTTTTAGCTGGACTGTTAGAAGAGGGACATGCAAATCCTAAATTGGCCCCATGCACTTCAGCAGACTATTGCTAAGTTGTGTTTGAAAGCAATCCCTTCTGTAAGTTTACAAACCTGACTTTGCTGTAACAGCCTTAAATTTTCAGCATCGGTGTTAAATGTATGCTTGAACAGAGTCCCAAAACAGCTTCCAGTGAATACAGACATGAGAATGTTTTCCAAAGCAACATCCTAAGCAAAAAACTGCAAAGTTATGATTGTGTTAGCCAGGGCAGACCACCCAGCTTTGATGAGATCCCTTGAGGACTGCCACAGCCCACAGCAGTCACCTGAGCAGAAGCTGCAGATGTGTCACCAGCAGCGTGTGCTCCTGCCTGGCTGCCTGCAGGACAGCAGCACCCAGCAAGCAGGGCCTCTCTCTGCTCCCCAGGGGTGATGGGGCATATCCAGGGACATGCTAGGAGTTGCAGTTACCCAGTGACAGATGTGTAAGAACGCCCAACAGCAGCACCCTTAACCTCGTGTCCTCCGCGCTACCCTTATGCACCAAGCCAGCCTGCTGCCCACCAACACTGCCTGTGCAGCCTGCAGAGATCACACTTGTAAAACCTGAACTAATAATTTGAAATAGCTCTCCTCCTTGGTAAAAAAAAAAAGTGCTGTTAAATGCAGATCCATCTACACCCTGAGATGGCTGCAAATAGCTGCAACTTTTCTACTAACAGGTATGAATACTGACATTGGAAGTACTCCAGTTGTTTGCAGGCACTGTGAAACAAAGCAGCTCAGTTTAAAAACAGAGTTCAAAGGCAGAAAAGATTTTTGCAGCTGTTGTTCTGCCCTGGAATTTGTTGTGCATATCTCCTTTTTGGGAACATTTCTTTGTTTCACGGTGCCTTAAAAAATATACTGTCATCACAACCTTCTTGCCAAGTACCAGTCCAAGCTGGTTAATCACTGCTGCCCTTTTCCCAAGTCAAACCATGCATTTCTGAAACATTCCTCACACTGATGGGGAGCAACATGCTCAGTCCCAGGCCAACCTGTGAGGTAATCAGCTGATCTTCATTTCCTCTATGTGGAGCAATGCAACAGCAATCTCATAAGAGAACTGAAACATAGTCCCTGTGTGGTTACAGCTGTTTGATATCAAGAATTTTTAACACTTCTGGTTTGACTAATTTACTCATAACAGATCATTTAACTGGCACAAACTGCAAGATGTCATAGAGAGAAATTAGTTGGGAGGCAATCTCAATTTAGAGACTCAATTTTTTAAATAAAAAGTTCAGGTAAGTTATTTTTTATTTCCCTACCTACCCCTACTTGCAGGAAATAGCTTCATGTTTTAAGCTTTATAAGTTTTATATTAAATAGCACTCTGTTGAATACGTAATTTGATAAAGTCTGAGGAAAACAGCAAAAGAACACGATAGGCATAGTAAAAAATGAGCTCCATTCCAGTTCACATGCATATAGCCTGGTATTCTGAACCAGCTACTAGACCGTGAACCTAAATTAAATAAAACTGCGTTTTCAGAAGTATTGATATGTTTAAGTTTACTAATATCACATGATACAACACAATTAATTTTTTGCCATTTCACAAATCAAACAAAAAGCAGACAATTAAAACTATACACATAGACATCACAACTACTGTATTAACTTTAAAACATACCCCCTTTCTAGAGAGGATGACTATTTTGATATGTAATATTTTAAGAATATTGCCCACTAAAAAAATTAGTGAAAGTGCAGGAAACATTGTTGAGTGTTGGATAAGCTGCTGAGATAGCACAGATACGAATTTTTGACTGCTGGGCATATCTGTGTCTGTAAGTTTATTTGGTATTAACAATATACTTCCTTGCTGCACTACAAATTACAGTGAATGCATAATTCCATGCTGTTTTCTTACATCTCTCTCCTTCACAGCACACTGTTATGTTTCTATTTTAGTTCACTGTGTCTGTTCACTACAGATTATGTTTATTACAGATTTTGTATATAGTACTTAAATTGTCTGTCCACACACTCTGAAGAGTTCTCTTTACCCATTCTTGACATATTTCTAAGCAGAAATATATCTGCTCCACTTTTTTATAGCTGGTGGGGAATAAAGGACAGGCAAGGTAAGGGATTTTTTTAGTATTCCTTTAGCTGATGTTAAAAATGTGACTTTAGTTCATGCTGTTTAAACTTAAGTCCTAAGAGATGATTTAGGAATAAGGCACTTATCCACAGATAATTTAGAGAAATTCCTTTTATGCTGCTTATTCAGATAACAAGAAGAATGAGAAGGCCTTTCCTGTTTATATCTCAATTTCATGTGCAGAACCACATCATTAAAAAGAAGTGGGTGGTGGGCTGTCTCTAAAATGATTTCTTGCACATATTTCCCTGATTGCATCCTGGCAGCACAGAACGTGCTGCCCACAGCCCAGCCCAACAGCTGTAGCATCCTGTACAACCTGAGCACCCCCCACAACCATCAGAATGGATTAACAGGGACATGCTTGACATATATTTCTTCCTTTTATTTTCAGGGAGGAATTGGAATGCCTTAGAACACAATTCCTCCTCCAAGCTGGCTTGGCTTCTCCAGCATTTCGGAAGGGGTCACCTGAGGCACTGTCCTACTCTTCCAGTCATTTGTCTCTCAGTATTCAGTATGGAGCTGTACAGATGAGCCCTCTAACAATATTATATCAAACTGAACAGTAACATTCACCATGATAAGGAAAATTACCTATATTTGCTGAGTGAATTGTATGCCTCATGCTAAAAATACATAACACATACTCTTTTGTTTCTGTTTATCCATGGAAGTTAAATGCCTTATGAACATTTTTCTCTTTCTGTATCCTTTTCTTATTGCTGCTGTTATTAATCCCACATTTAGAGTAATTATGTATTAGGATGAAATTGTTTCTGTTTCTCAAAACTAATTCAAACTCCCTTGTCTTTTCCAATACCTCACATTTTGGAAGCTATCTGGTAGCTTCTCTTCCTGAAGACCTACTGAGTATACCCCAGAACTTTCACATGGATGATTTATAACTGTGAAGAGTTAGCAAAATGCAAAGCACAGGCTGGTACTGGTCTCCACCCCGAAGGTGCATTTCCGTACCAGCAGATATACTGCATAATTTTAGAGTGCTCTGTAATGGGAGCAAGTGGGAAATAGCCCAGGGCATGTTTTTAATGACCCACAAAATTAGTTTAACTTTTCCCTAAAACACAGCAACTTCTTTAAGTGAGGTATGTTTTAAAGTCTCATTAGAGGACAATTTAAAATAGAAAAATAAGATTGCATGAAATCAAGCCTTCCAAGACCTGCATGCAGCTGTCTTCATAACAGAAATACCCCAGGGTTAATCACCTCTGTGCATCGCCCCGAGTATGGAGAGTTTTAAGTGAGCTCAGTGCTTGTGTTCAGATAGCGGGTAATATGATACCTACAAAACCAGTGGATCTGTTTTCAATAAAGTGGAATATTCTCGGTTACATCATGCTATCCTGAGCCATCTACTTTAACTTAACAGCAAGGCAAGAGGAACCAATGCTGTCTGAGAGGAGTCTGCTGTCTCATTGAGCAAACTGTCTAAAGGGCTCTGTCTCTTCCATCGGTTGTTGATGTATTTGTCACCAGTGGAAATGTCTACTGTCCCTCAGCATACTTCAGGGCTTACCAGGATGTCCAAGGAAGAGCAGGCTTCCCCTCCTTCATTTTGCAGTCTCTCACTGATATCTTTAGGAGAGCTCAAGGTGTCCCCTAGGGCTGGCAAGAACCTTTTTATTTTTAGGTGTTGCACAGGAAATAAAAGTATCTGAGATTAGAATAGCTGCATCTATGTGTAAAGTAAGTCTGAAGATAAATCCATTTCTTGTAGGTTTAATTTTTTCCAAGAGTGAACAGAGCTGAACAGAGTAGATTTACAATTGTGTAAAGATGGCACTGCCCCAGAAGAAAGGCCATTTGTTGCTAGTCAGCTGTCCTAAAAACTAAACCTGAACTTGCCCCACAGCTCCAGCTGAAGATGTGGCCAACACAAGACACCCTTTCTCCAGTTCTGCCAGACCTGAAGACAAACAGCAGCTCCTGTAGAGTTCAAAGTTTGACAGAAGACCATTTTCCGTCCCCTCGAAGGGCTTTTCCTGGGGCGCTGTGCCTGTCCCCTGCTCCATGAATACTGTCTTTGTACCCACCAAGCTGACAAATGCCAGCACTGCAGAATGAGGATGACATTTCTGCTGTGGTATTAGGGCTGAGAAAGGGGATTATTCCGGGCAGCTCGGGCCAGGATGCAGCGAGGAGGGAGGCTGCGCGGCGCCGTTGTTTGTGCCGTGACAAGGGGGCCCTTAAGGCCGTGGCCAAGAGGGAACACAGGACCTGTGTGTGGGGAGCCGTGCACACAGCCGGGGCAGTGTCCCCGGCCAAGTCCCCGGCCTGTGGCACACCTGTGCCAGCTTCCTCCCGAGCCCTGCTCGTTATCCCCAGCACACAAAGAGCCAGCTGCGCCGGGACCACCGGAAACCAGGACCGGCCACCTCTTTTGTGGCCTTTTCAAAATCGAGGGTTTGTTTTGAGCCTGAGGAGGATAATGAGCCTCTCACCAGGCACACACTGAGCTGCACATTCCCCCAAAATGCAGAGTGGATAAAATTAACTGGTCCTTGGAAAGACTGAAAAAACATAAATCAAGGAGCTAGAAGACTTTTGCTGTTGTGCCAATCTCCTCACAAGAGTCTGAATCCATGACTTATCAGAACAGCACAACCTTAAACAATACTCCTTGATTTGGAAAAATAACACTCAGAGACCTTATTATACATCAGGTGTTTCTGACTTGTTTCTGTTCATGTTCTATTTTATCATTCCACATTGATTTTTTTCTTAAATCAATAACGTGGCTGAAATAATCCCATATAACAGAGGAGTAGCTTAATATGAAAACAAAATCAAAGACTCCTGGTAATGTTTTCTCAATGGTTTAAAAATTTTTCACCTCCAAGATAAGGCAAATTCACTTGCACTACATCCCTGGAAGCAGAGCAGGCATGAATCTCTATCCATAAACTAGCATCTGCCAATGGAAGGAGTATCAGAACACAACAGGAAAAGGGAAACAGTAGGAAAAGGGATAAAGAACTGAACATCTCCCTTCCCCAAATCTTATCCAACCTCTCCAATCATCTGCAACAAACACCATAACAAGCACTTTACACCAGATGCTTCTTGCACAATACCTTTTTAAAAATGAATAGTTTCTTAGCCTTGAGCAAACAACAGTGAGACAGCATCTAGTGAAGATATTTTCCTGTGGGCTGTTCACTGTGTCAGGAAGACTGCCTTAGACTTAAGAAACACTGAAGATGGCCTTGATCACAAATGTGGTCTCATGACAAGAGCTGAACACAGCACAAAGCCTTGCCGTGCCTTCTGTGCCCTACAGCCCTTTGGTGGATCCTCTGCTCCCATGAGATTTCAATTAGAACATGTATTCTTCCTTTCTATTGTTTAATGATGAGCTTTTCACTTCACTGGCCTGTGGGTATTGAAACTATCTGCTACAGAAGTACAAAAGTGGGATCAGATCTTTTGAACAGGGCAATGAATTTCTAAAATAGAGCTAGAACCTTCAGAAAGATCTGTTCCTAGTCATGTAGAGTAGCTGAACAGCTGTCCTTCCCATGTGCTTTTTGGTGCAGTAGTGGGCTCTGGTGTTGGTTTTTCTTGAAAAAAGATTCTTCCTGTGGGTAGAAGGATTTACTCTGTAAGGCGTGTTCATGTGCCCATCCGTGTTGGCCACTCTTGTATTTTGGTTCAGCTGCTAGCAACAGGTCTGGGGTGCTGCCAACATCATATGCTCCAAGCTGTCCGGTGTGAGATGATGGTGAAATGTGTCCTATGGTGACAGCTACTGCTGTGTACACAGGCAACAGAGTGTTGACTTTCAGGAAGTGAGACTTTAGGTATCCTTGATAAGGAAATGCTGTGTGTCAGTGTCTTTGACAATAAATTCTTAAATATAGGAAATGCCGTTGATGCCACTGGATAAACATGTTATGAAGATTGCAAATGGTTGATTTTAATTTTGCTTTTTAAAGAAGGACCAGGCAAAGTGGTAATAAAAAAGCTTGGATTAGAAATGTCATCTACTTGCATGAAAGGAAATGGTGATTGCAGCTCACTTGTTTAGACAGTTCCCAATTTGTTTCAGTTTTTTTACTATATTCTGGTCAAAAGAGTTTCCATTCAAAATGTTTAACAGCAATGACTACCTTATACAGAATGGGCCTAAAACATAGGTGTTCAAAAGACTTATGGTACAAGCAGACAGCCTGATGAGTCAGATATGGGTTTCCTATTTCAACACAGAAAAGATTTTATTTCTCTCAAAAATGCACACAACATCCATGGCCTGAGTCGACCTATAACTTTTTTGTTTTCCGGGAAGTCTCGGATAAACATCTTCCTGGCTTATTTTATGACTTAATAGAACAACAAAATAATTACTTATGAAAAGACAGAGTTAGTTAACTAACAGAAGGCAGAATCTGAACAGTTGAAAAGGTTATAAATTTTACTCCTTTTTGTTGTGTAACAGCCACCTCCTAGTTGCCACTTTGTTCTCTTCATTATAGCAAAAACTCTGATGTGAGAAGTGCTCTTCACCCAGCTCTGCCTATGTTCTCCTCTTACCCTTCACATACCTATTGGTATTCTCACTCTGTATTTAATGGGTGCACTCCATCCTTCCTCACCTTCAAGGTGACCTACAAGGTACTACATATTTCTAGACCTTCAAGGTACCACATATTTCTGCATGTGATTAAGAAAGACATTACAGAGGGAACTGGTTTGCTTCAGTTTGTTTTCATGAGAATTTCAGTAAAATGCTCAAAGTTCTTGCAACACTGCAAACATGAACTATGAATCCTACAGAATGGTTGATGAAGTCTGGCAGTTGCTGATGCTGTTCTTGGGGAATGACAAGTGATTCTTTAGATGATTCAAGTTAGCTTTGCAGAGTGGAAAAAAACCAGTCAAGGAACCCAATGGAAAATACAAATACAACAGCAGGAACAGGAGGCAGTGAGAATGGAAGGATGGAAGAGATCAGAGCTGCAGATTCCTACTGTGTTATCACAAACTGCACAGCAAAGGATGGTTGCCTTTGGGTCATCTAAAAGTATAGGTGTATATGCCTATAAGCTTTCACTGCTGTCTCATGGCTGTATTTAAACACTGAGAATCTCTGATGCATTTCAGTTAAGATGAAAGCTTGCTCTCTCATCATGGGGAGAACAAGCCTACCATAGAAGAAAACCATCTGGGAGTTCCTCCCGGGCACCTCTACAGGCACAGGGGACAAGAGCAAGCAAGGAGCACTCAGGCAGTGTCATGCACATGAACCAAGTCAGGTAGCTGGCATTTGATGGCTCTTGACATAGATGAACAAACACATGGCTCTGGGCAGAAAGGGTGGGGTTCTAAGACTTTCTTCTGTGCAGTATGCTCATGTATGCTCAGCACAATGTTTCTAGAGGAAAGAATACTGGGACAAGAAAAAAGTCCCCTTCACATTGATGCAGTTTATGTATCAGCATCTGAAGTCATGTTTCATTTTTGGGCTACACATAGCATGTATTTTTCCAGGCTCAAAAAGAATGCTGTAATTTAAAGCAGGCTGACTCAACTGGTGTTTTTGTATCTGTAGACAGCATGGCAGGGGGGAAGGTGGAGGGAAGGAGGCTGAGGTGGAGAAAAGGAGGGCGGTTGCTCATCTGGTCTTTATTTCCTTTCCCTGTTTCTTAATAGTTCAAGCAAAGGGCCCATTCCAGCCAGAAGCAATGACACTCTTGCTGTGGTATTTCATCTTGGAGGAGGACAGGCCACAGCTTGCCCTGTGTGCTGGTGTCCTGGGAGCTTGTACCACAGCACTGCTGTGGTCTGGGGGAACTGATGGGCAGGCAGTCCTTATGCTGCATTTGGTACAGGGGGAGCCTCCCTAAGAGGGCCCAAGATTCATCTTTGCACAAAGAATTTCCTATCTGGAAATCCTTAAAACTGTGTGGGTACTTGCCTTACCTTCTGTTGTTTTTTTAATGATGTATCAATGAAGACGCCAAAAGCAGATAATTGAAAATTACAGTTCTGACTGCTTTAACCAGTTAGGTTGTAGAGAACACAAACTGAACAAAAACATCCATAAGCAGAGACTTTATAAAAAATAGCTCAAAGGAGTGAGGCCAGGGTCACCAGTGACAGGCCTGTAGCAGTTCTTGTTCAAAACTGCTGCCTGGAATTGTATAACAAGATTCATACATACCGTTCACTTTTGTACTAAATTCCCAGATTTGATTTGATTAAATTCCCAGAATGTGAGGTAAACTACCACTGCCCAATACTCCAGATGAAAATTCAAATATGGAGAGACCAAGAAACAGAAAAGAAAGACAGAAAGAACCTGTAATCAAGCCAGGAAAGAAACCCTAGGCTTGCAGAGGTCCAAGTCCTGTGCCTTAACCACAAGATCACATTACTCTCATGATCCCGCCCTCTCCCGCTGGAACTTTCTTCCTATAGTTATATCTGTTCTAATGCAGTGTGTGGGATATGCCATGAACCACATCTTGAACCCTTAAGGATTTAGCGTGTAGTTGAAAGAGATCCTGTCCCTTTCAGAGCAGAAGGAAGGAAGAAGGCTGAGTTCTCCTAGAAACATCCTTTCCCCTGAAACTTGCCCTTATCATCTTAACAATATTTCCTTTACTTTGCAAGGGTTGTTTTCAAGAGATAAATCCTTTACATGAGCAAAACCATTTCTAATTCAGGCTAAAAGAAATCCAGCATTACAATAATTCATACACATATGAATGGAACAAAAAAGAGTGTGCTGGTCCAGAGGGTGCAACAAGCAACAAAAAAATCAGAGCAAAGCAAGCCATTTCCTCGGTGGTAAATTGCTGAAGTTGCATTTTGTATTACATTGAATTAAAATATTCTTTGCTTTGCCACCTCCTTCTCCTCCCCACCTCCCAGTGTAATGCTTTCCCCTGCACACTCTTTGCCCAGCCTGTGGAGTACAAAGCGCTCATCCTTTGGTCACTGTCAGAGCTGAGGATTATACAGGAGACTGCATACAAACTGGATATAGTCCTCAATTTTTTTTTTATTAATTAAGGGTATTAAAGTATCTGTTGTATGAGTTTAAACTTGTGAGCTACAAACTGTGAGTATGGGAAAAGCAATATTTTGGGATGATGCAGTTTCATTTTAAAACTAAGCAAGAAATTAATGTTATTTTTAGATACATGAGCATCAAAGATACTAATTGGAATACAATTCTTAGTCACTGTAATATCCTTGCTAATGTCATCCAAGTCCCACAACAAGTATACCTCAAATGAAGAAGCACCTTAACATAAAGCAGTCCTCTCCCTGACATCCTAGGGCATCAACACACTGTGTTTCTAAAGAGCAAGTGAAAGTAGCAGATTCCCAAGCTGGCATTTCTTCTTAAGATCACTGATACAATGAAGTCCCTCCCCAAGAACTTTCAGCAAGTGTAATGCAGCAGATATTTGGCTTGGAGGAAAGCCACAACAGGTCTAGATTTATAAAAGGATAAAGGCACCAAAAGCTATAGCTTGTCATACAGCAAGATTTTACAGTGCCACTCAAGCAGCTGAGAAAACGCTCTCCCCTCAGTATCTACAGACCTCTTTAATACAGGCATTTTCTCTACTCCCCTCTGCAAATTGACACCAAAGTTATATCAAGCTAGACCCAGTATAAGATTACTACAGTAGTTCATGAAGATCAAGTACTAAATGCTTTGCAAATTGCCATGTTTGCAATTAAATTTCCAGTATAGCTTTCAAACAGTTCAAATAGTAAGGACAATGCTATTATTTGGCATATAGTTGGAAGAAAAGAAAAACCTCAGATTCTCAGCTGTAACACACCAAAAAACAACACAAACTTCATGATTACCCCATAAGTTGGAAAATTCTCTGATGCAAATACTCCTGAAAATATGTTTTGACCAAATAGTGGTGTACCCAGCCTAGCCTGGACATGTCTATGTCCATCTCTGGACCCTAGTCTTCCCACATAGCTTCTGTACCTGGACACTTAATAAGAAAACAAATATCATCAGAGAATCAACTGGAGGTCTGTAGCTTTATCTCATCATCATAATTTATTCCACATCTTTTCTTCAGGTAGAAACTTTGCATAAATATTGTGGTGGCCAACAGCAATCCAAACACGTCTCAGAACAGCAATGAAGCAGAAAGCAGCATCCCAGTTGTTGAATTTGGCTCCAAAAGCACCTGCTACTCACTTAGATTTGGAATAGAATTGCCTTCAATGACATCTGTCTGCCTTCCCATCTGTTCTGAACACTCTCATGACCTGTGGGGAGGCAAGGGGTCTATCAGAACTACTCCACTGCTTTGCAAATAACAGCTCATAATCCTTAGACCTGTCCATTTCTCACTAGATCCATGCCCCAGCTGTGCCACATTAGCCCTAGGAGAATTGTGAAATCCATATGAAGGCATCTGAGGTGAACCAATTAAACAAGTCCAAAAATATGAGTCTTGACCTCAGCTTGGAAGAGGCAATGCTTGATTATAGCAAGGGTTTGACCCTCCCTTCTCCAAAATCCCAATTCCAACTACTAAATAAATATGAACATATTAAATATAGTGTGCCACCAGAGGGGGAGGGAGAGGAGGAGAGCATTGCCATTGTATGTTCTCAAGCAACAGATGAAGAGGGACAAAAGAGTCCAAACATCAGGAAACTATTAAAATGAATACATTCCTAGTTTCTTCATAATTAATTCAGCATGTCCAATTTTGTATCAGAGAAGGGAAAGGAAAGATTTTGACCACTTCCTTTTATCTCAAGCTGTTTGGAAGAATTGATCTTGTAATGCTGAAAAGAAGTGCCTCACTGCATCCCAGCAGGCGAGTGTAATTTTAACTCTTCCATATGCCTAAATTGATATGCAAATCTCTATTTTCTGTATGTCATACAATTCTCAGATTACACTGCTAAGACCCAGGTTTGCTTAGGCGCACTCCATCCCCACTTTCTAGCCCCACTCCCTTTTTTACTTTGTACTGCATTAAACAATACCTTGAAAAGAGTTTTCAGTATGCAATTTCCTAAGTGATTTTTTTTTCAGTTTGCTTGCTTTGCTGCACAAGTTAACATTTAGTTCAAATTTTAATGGTTACCTTCACATGCATAAGGACCTGTTCTTGAAACTTTAGGTTCTGGGTTAGGCAGAGTTTTGCAATACTTTCAAAAGAAGATTCATTAGGCAGCTATTTATATGCTCAGGTAATTTCATTGTTTTCAAGTTCCTACAGGAACAAGCGTATTAAAGCTGTGATTGGCTGCAGGCATAGACAGCCCATGTGGGAGCTCTTTCACGGTCGTTCAACAAGCAAAGAGTAGCATGTGCAGGTAAAATAAATCCTTGAAATACAGTCAACCAGCTTTCCTTAACAGAAGATTTGGGTAGGGTTGGCAGAGTCTATGGCTCTGCAAATCTGCCAAACACATTAGATGTTTGATCACTGCCTGTTGCCCTGTATATAACACATGAGATACCAAATATATATACATATCTGGAAAATTCATGTGAACACTCAGGAAATGCAGAAGTATATCTAAGATTAATTAGAATTGTGAATGCAAGGGGAGTTTACCCTTCTATTAAGGCTGTACTATAGGGAGAACAGGTTTCTGTGCAATACAGTATGCATTTAAATATTCTATGAAAAGGATTGACTGAAAAAAATTGAGTGTTATTTGCTTTTTTTTTCATAATAGCGTTTATGGAAGTGAGATGAAGGTCAGTGCTATACAAGCTGCATTACCATAGGTAGCCCAAAGTGATTTATACAATGCCACAAGAACTGCAGAAATGGCAAGAAACAGCAAAAGGACCTTTTCCCCACTGCAAATGAAGAACTAAGCACAATCTGACCATGAAAAGAGAAAAAAAATCTTAGGACACTATACTCAATCCAGGTGCTGGAAGTCTAACATCAGTCTCATCACCTTATTACGATTTTACCAATTATTTCTGTTTTCTACTGTTTGCCTGCATCAATATGCCCAATTCCTTTTTTATCTGGACAGAGGCCTGTGAAAGCAGCATGCTATTCATGAATGGATTTGGTTGCTCAGACTGGATGGTACTGAGCACTTACATGTTTCCTATACCCATACTAGCTGTGGAAGGATGAGTAGGACTGGCAAAGAAAACCCATACTATCAGTGTTGGGTAATTGACACATCAGATAATTGCGGAATTGCCAATAGCAACTATTCTGCTTCAAACTAACTTAGCACAGTATCTTTGACCCAAAGGTGGTTGTAGTAGTCAGCTTAAATAGGCATTTTGTAGCAGAAGAAAAGCCTTTGCTCCTAACAGCATGGCTAGGACTTTGAAAAATCTGCAAAACCAGATATTGATTTAAGTGTTGGAATGTTTGCCAAGCCAGCTTCTTGGATTTCTAGGCTTTGATCAACATGTCTGTGACAACTGTGCCTATTGATTTAATCATCATCAGAAACCATATGCATGTTGTTAGTAACAAACTGCTAAATTTTTCTCTTGGTTTACCTTTGTGGAAACTAGATCACAATCACAGTTAACATACACAACACGGTTGACAAGACTGATCTTTCAAAGCAGCCAAGAGGTGCATATTCAAAATGGCAAACATAAAATTGGGCTTCTGCCACGTGAAAATTTACCTGCAAAAATTGACACAGCATAATCAATATGCTTTTAAATCTTCCCAAAGATTAAGGCTTGGTGAGTGAAAATGTTTGTAACACCAGAAATAGGGTATTTCTTCCAAGAAAAATAAAAGAAACCATGCTGGTTTGTACTGCACCCTGCACAAAACTTGCTTTTGTTTAACACTCTGCACCTGGGAAATTGAGTAAAGTATACTGTACTTGGCTTAACAGACAGTTTCATTATTTAGGACCTCAGTACAAAGCCACCTTCTACCTTGATCATGTTGTAAGAGCAGCAGTGGCACTTGTGTGATAAAAGATTTCAGATCAGCAACAACTGATGAGCTTTAACTGCCATGAAAAACATGTTGGTTTCTATGGATGCAGAGGTAGGAAAACCATACAGTAGAGTCCCCAGTCAGAGGCTGAAGTAGCCCCAAGCCATGCCACAGACAAGTCTCCTAAGAAAATCCCAGTCAAATAAAACACGTGCTGGCTTCCTCTTCTACACTACAAAAACAACTTTAAGTTTTCTTTATTTTTTAGCCACATCTTGCTTAGATACACTTTTATCTATCATAAATCTTTAATCTGAAATATCCAATGCAACTAGAAATTCCATAATTCCTGTTCAGCAAGACAAATAGAACTTTCTATTTAAATAGTAATGCTGTAGTGAAGAGCCTGCTTTCTGACCATTATGCATTTTTTCCTTTAACAGACCTGTATCTTCTCATTGTATCACTAAAACATGAATTAAACTAGAGCTGAAAAAAGCATTATTTTGGTTTCTGTATCCCCTAGATGCTCTTTCTATATTTCATGTACTAATTAAAGATGTAGTGACTGTTAGTTTAAATCAATACCTCAGAAGTCTTTGGTGTCAGGCATCAGCAGAGTCATTCCTAAACACATCACCTGTCTGCCTATGTACTCTGTTGATACTCGAGATTTATATGAGCACAAAATGAGGAAGGACAAAGAAAACAAAAAACTTGACCAATCAAAAGACTCTCTTGTATGTGCCATTTCGGTGTAAGTGTGCAAGTATGTCCTTATTCTCTGCACAGTGTACACAGGGCTGAGAAAGGTGAGAGCACTTCTGTGAATCTCCAAACACTCTGCAACTTGCTGCAGCATCAGGACTAGAATGCCACAACACACAGCACTCCAAATCAGCCCTTATACTTTCTTTTCCATTTTCTGATTGAACCTTTTGGGGATGGCTGTCGTATCTTTATTAAAACCATGCACATACAGTAGTACACAATAAGAGTGCTAGGGCATTTTTAATGCCATCTCCCAGTTGAGAGTGTCAGAAGGGTCACGTTTCAAAACACAGCTCTGACATCCCACTCCCCCAAGCCACTCTGGAGCCAGTCAGGGCATCAAGCTATTGTTTGCTGTTACCCTTTTCTGTTCATTTGATGAAGCATGCTTACAAACAGACCCTCAGAATTCTTCTATGAAGGGGATCCACCTACCAATGTCAGGCTGATTTCACTTTTTCCTGTGCTGTACAGAGCCCTTTCAGCTGTGTAAAACAAACTTGGGGGATGATGAGGGAAGAAAAGCATTAAATTGTGTCTGCATTTTGCTTTGAGGAGACTCGGCCTCATGTTGTTTATAATGAATCTAGTTTTAAGCAGGGCATGTTGGGGGAGGGGGACATGCTTTGTTTTTGCTGACTCTGCAAACTGATACTTTGAGGGAATTGTTTGGGGAAAGCAGAGAGTCCTTTATTATTTACGTCATTGCCAAGTGATTTGGCAGATCCCTCCATGAGATGCACTCTCTGATAGGTTGACAGAGAGCTGGACTGGCCAGTTACCAGCAGAAAAGCTCAACTTAAACACTTTTCAAATCTTATGATGGCCAATTTGTGGTTTTGGCTCAAGAAAGAAGGAAGATGAAAAATAGAGACAGCTGGATGTCAGTGAGGGATGGAATACTGAGGTAATTTTTGTTACTGTGCCACACAAAATTCGCTGGTTTTGTGCATTGCTTGTATCCAGCTGAGGCAAACACACTGACTGGGTACACCTGCAAAGGCCATGTCAGCTGTGTCAGTGCTTGTCCAAAGTCAAAACATCACAAAGGATCCATTCCCTAATACCTAGATCTTGTCATTGAGACATACTTGCAATAGCTAGTGCCTGGTCCTTGTAGAAAAATCTTCGGTTTTTATCCTCCCCAAAGGTCTACCTTTGGGTCCTTGAAACAAACAAGAATGAAGACACCCCAAGCTTTTGCAGCCAGGAATGGAAACCAGGCCAAAGACTTAACTGGGTCTACAGGCAATGGGGCAGTGTATGTTATAATGGTAACAACAAAACATTGTGCCATTATGAATAGGAGCTTAACTTTGCCATATTAACTCTAGATAGAAATAAATCCCTATCTGCAGAAAGAGTAAGAAGAGAATGCTCAGCACAGGAATTGCAGGACCTAAACACCAACCAAAGCCTATCATTAACCACTGTTAAATGGAGCTAGAGTGGGGAGAGAATAGGAGGCTAATGGTTTAAACAAGATAAATCTCACATTCTGTAAAGTAAGGGGTTTTAGATCAATACTGAATGACAAAATGTGCCTTCTTGCTCTCTTCTGGCACTTAGTTAAGGAAAAACCTCTGGTGAAAACACTTCTTGCCCTCCAGCTGAGCACTGAGATGCCTCAGTTGCAGAGTGACCGGGTGCTGGAGCACCCTGTGGGCAGGGCTGGCTGCTTCTGTGCCAAGAGCAGGCTGTTTCTTGGAAATGTTTATGCAATTCAGCTGTGCTCCTGCTGGAGCCAGACACTTTAAATTAAAAAAAAACAAAAACAAAAACCCCAACAACAACAAAAAAAGCCCAACCACTAACAAACCAAAACACCCAGCCCCAGATCTCTCAGGCCATTATAGTGTATCTCTCTCAGGTTTCACCTTCTGCCAAATGCTGTCAAATACCTGTTTTGTTTGGTTCTGCAGGGTGGAGGGAGCTGGAGGGTTGCCTTCACTGCTCTCAGTGATTCCTAATGATGTTTCCCACTAGAGAAAATGAGCTTGCTTGTTTGCAAATCTAAGTTCCCTGTGGGACACAGTTTGGGAAACTGAAGATATGGGAAGGAAAATAATATCTGTTAGGGCAAGGCATAAACATCCATAAAACAGAATAGCAAAACACCTACAGAGAATGTTGTAACTTTGCCAGCAAGCTAATTAGAGTCACTGACTGAGGAGGGAGCTGTGACAGTCAAAAAGTTAAAATAAAAATAAATCAAAAGTTTAGTCTAGCAATTATAACAGGAAATTACCAACAGAGTCAGGGCTCCTATGTTCTTTTCCTGGTTCTGCTTCCGATTTATGGAGAAAGTTGGAGAAGCCAGACTTTAAAAGTAGCTTCTAATTTGGAAAGCCTCCATTTCTGATGCCTAGCTGTACACGCAGGACTCCACAGAGCAGTGTCTTCAGAGCTCCCTGTGCATTTGTGAGAGCAGAGCCTTTCAGGGCGTTGGTGTCTCTGAAGTCACCTGTGTGACCTGGACAAACCCACAGTCACTAGCCCGCCCAAGTGGCCGTCTCTAAAGTTTCCCACTGGGAATTGTGGCTGGCACAACATATTGCTGTGGGAGTCTGATGTTTAAATGCTCTTTATGGCTGACATAACATATTGCTGTGGGAGTGTTATGTTCAAATACTCTTTGTAAACATTTACAAGACTTCCAAGACACACTCTGTCTCCAAAGTCAGCACTGTTACTTTTGGAAATAATGAACCCTGTGACCTGCATGTTTTCTGAAAGGACTGCTGCCTGGTAGGGGCACTGAGCTGCATTTTCAAGTCTGGCTGCAGGAAGAGTTTAAGTAGAGGGTGACTTAATCAGAGAATCAAAAATAATTTGTCTTCTGTTCAATAACACCCCTCCTGATCCAACCAAAACTGCAAATAAAACAATCTGTGATGTCTCAGGAGGAGAGGGAAGGTCTCTCAAACCCAGGAGCTCTCTGGACACAGGGTTTCTATTCAATTCCATGAGACTTTCTAAATTAAGAGAACATGTGGCTTCATCTTAACACTGAGTTGTGCTACAAACTCCTCAGAGGCAGAACCAAATTAAGTATCCAGAATAAGGATGTCTCCATAAATTGACATTTTCCTGCACTAGATTCAGTTGCAATCTCCTCATCCTTATCAAGGGACACTATGGGTCAGAGAGCTATACTCTGGGTGCCTACCAGCACTCAGTTGTGGAAGTCTGAGTGTTTCTCACTATACCAATGCACTCTTTTTTCTTCTGTGCTATACCACTGTAAATATGTGTGTCCTGGTCAGCTTCATCTTTGCTATCAGCCAGAATATTTACAGTGGCTTGTCAGAAGCAAATTATTCTAGATGTTTGCCTGCTTGTAATGGAGGTTGCTACTGATCCAATCTTCTAAAGAATATTGCTATGCTGAAAAATAAGCATAAAAAAACCAGGGAATGTTGTTTACTGACACTACAAAAAGCAAAAAAAGGCTGGAGTGGGTTTGTTGTCCCCTGCTCTTCCACCCACAGCACGCAGGGGAGAGCGCACTCGATGTTCCTTTCCCTGTTGCTCCCACGTGTGACCCAGGAGATAACACTGCTCACCATCTCCATCAGCCACTGAGCCCGAGCCTCAGAGCTCCTGCCAAGCTCAGGTCTTCTGCCAACCACCTGCTTTTGCAACCCATGTTTTCACATAGAAAGCAATTTGGACCTACACACTGAGAAATCACACAAGCTCCCAAAACAAAAACAAATCCCTTCCCAGCATGATGGCTCATTTCACTTCTGTAAACTATCTGGAAGCCTTAAAAAAGAAAAGCTGCTTAAGCCTGACATGTAAGTGACAACGAACCCTTTGATAGGTGACCATAGTATACTGCCATTATACAGGATCTCACTCTAGGCAGCAACAAACTAAACACAGTGAATACAAGGACAGTGGTTCAACACCTGCTAGGGACTCAGGGAAAATTAATTTATCTTTACAGCTATTCTACCACAGCTGGATGAGACACCATCATCTTCACATACCTTACCATATTTTGTTAAGTACAACACACAGTTTTAGTGAGTGAATGTATGTACAAAAATAAACCTGGTATTTGTGTACAGTCATTTTCAACTCTACTGACTTCCCTAGATAAAAAGCCTTTCTTTAAGGGACATTTAGCATTCAGACATCATCACACACCATTTGAGAATCCTTTCCGCTTTCCTTCAAAAGGCAGAAATAGTAAAACCATTTACCAAGAGCAAGAAACCAGATAAAGTTAATAAAATTTATGATTTCTGCTAGTCAGAATGTTATTCCTTCATATTCAATCCCAGTTTGTGCACTCCCATATGATAATATATAAGCTGCAAATGTCAGAATTATTAAAAAATCTTCTTAATTACAGGTTTTTTTCTAAACTGGAATTTCTACTTTAAAAGTAATCCTTTATTACTAATGAGCTACTCCTCCTGGTGCTATATATATTGCTAGCAATATATGCTCAATAGAGGTGAATTTATCAAAATAAAACTAATATTAAAACTATTTATTCAAGAAGTAAAAAGGCATAGTTCTAAATACTCAGCGTCACTAACAAGCATTATGTTTTCTTGAACTTTTGTATACTTCTTACAGAAACCACTCTTAGAGCTGTTAGACTCTAGCTTCAACATATGAACTCTTCATTAACTGGGATATGTCCTTCATGCTTGCCTCCAACATCTTCTGCCGAGTTTCCTAATTTAAAAAATCTTTATTTTTCTACTACACCCCCTTCCCCTCATTTTCAGTCATTCATTGCTACTTCCCTTTGTTTTGTAGGCTCGTCCAAAAGGAGAAGGCCTGACACCATACCAGGGCAAGAAACGCTGCTTTGGTGAATATAAGTGCCCCAAATGCAAGAGAAAATGGATGAGTGGAAACTCCTGGGCTAACATGGGACAAGAATGTATCAAGTGCCACATTAATGTTTATCCTCACAAACAGGTAGGAGAAATGCAGACCTGATGGCAACAGGCTTGGAATTAGGAATGCTGTGACTTTGTAAAGCGTGGGTAAGACTTAAACAGAACTTGACACCGACTACAACACACCGCAGAGAATGTTTCTCAGATGAGCTGTCTCAGTCCTGGAAATCTGGACAGGTGTCATCAGAGTTAAAAATTTGAATGTTTTTTCTTTCAGTACAAATACCTCAAACCCAGTATCTTTACCTCCCTTTCTTACAAAAAGAGACTGTGGGGCTTTTTAATCTTAGGGTAAAAAAATTCAGCAAGAGCAATTGGCCTTCTAGTTCTTCTGATCCTCTTCATATTTGCACCAATTTATTGTTTCATTCCACTCGTGTCAGCAGTGTTATTTCCCATGTGTGCTGCTTTTTTTTCTTGTTGGATTTGCTCAAGGGGCTATCTCTACTTATAAAGAGTAGTGATAAAGGAGAACAATACTAAGATGACTCCTGTCTACAAAATTCTGTGCTTAATGACAGTAACTTAATATAAGAATTGCAAAGCATCCAAGGTCTCTTGTTCCTTTCCTCTGTTTAGACAGTTCATCTAAAAAAAACCAAAATCCAGTCTGAGTCACTTACCACACGCATGGAAGTACAGTCTTGAGGGCGAGAGAAATTACAGGACCTTTGATAGCATGAGACCATTTATAGCACAAGTTTATAAATATTCACCTTGTTCTTCAAAAGTCTTTCCATCATTTATGTTGATGTTCAAAGGGTCAAGAAGTCATTCAAGAGGTATCCTACCCACAAGAGTGTACAATCCCATCCACATTATAGGCTTAGCTATGTACATTTCTGTAGTAAAGTTTTGCAAGTAGTCCGCTGTGCAGAGCTGCACCTCGTGGCAGGGCTGGAGGAGTCCAATCTGCACAGCAGAGCTAAGGTCAGACACACACTGTGGGAGGGTTGCAATCTACAGTGCTTCTGTTAGCTGTACTTGCCACTGAGCCATGTACACAAGTACTTTCTGGGGAACCATCACAGCATGTGCAGTGCAGTTTCCCACTGTCAACCCCTGTCACTGTTTTCATGCTATTCCCTAAGGACATCATAACTCAGGGATGGGGAGGAGCACATGTCTATCCATGTGTTCATGTGCCAGCAGCAGGTATTGCAATTATTTGAGATTTTCAAGACAAGAGTGCTTTTCAGCTAGGCTTCCCAATATAAATAACTTGCAACTAGTGGTCTTCCCCAAAATGGAAACTTTGAACCTTGAGCTGTAAGACTCGACATCCTGTTGTCACTGCCTCACCTCCATCTGCTTCCATTTCTCAGTGTTACCATTTCCATCCTTTCTAGTCCTTTCCATTCTTCCAGCAGTGCCCTGTGCTGCTTCTGGTTAGCCATAGCAGCAACAGTGGAGGAGCAGCATCAATTCATGCACAGAGCCAGCAGCAGCAGAGACCTAACAGGCTGCAGGAGCTCTGTGGTGCTTCCTGACACAGCTATTCTGCCCCATTTTGGAAAATATGTTACAGCAAGTCACTGGTCTCTTACACTAAGATCTGTATTTTGTAAAAGCACAGTGAAAGATTTAATTAAAAGTCCAATATTTCTAGTTCGAGAATTAAAGCACAAAAAGAGTATTGTGCACATAATATGGTTTTATTATTTTTTATAAATAGCACTGCTACACCACCTTAACATTTTCTGTTTATTCTTTAGATTTTGTTTTGTTGGTACCTACCATAGCAGAAGCCTCATTCATGTTTGATTTCCTATGCACTTCTATAAGTTTTTAAGCTCTTACTTCCCTCTCAGTGGATGTCCTTAGTTAATTATGTGCTCCTTCTGCATTTATTATATGGGATCAGAGTATTTGCATTCTCATCTGAACCTTCCACTGGACAGGTTTTCTAACTTAAATAATTCACCTAAGAAAATATCTTGCCTCCCCCAACACACCGTGATTCCCCTGTGTCATTTTAACTCCATTTGAAAAAAAAAAAGAAGGTGCTGCAGTTAAAAACAGCGAACAGATACTACACTAGCAAAGTCACCACAATATGTGATGTGATTGATGACAGTACAAATAATCAATAAATGGAATTTTTTCCTTCGGTTTAACAAAAACCAGATGAACTGGAGAAGTCTGACCTCCTTTCAAGTTCAGACAGTATTTACTTCTAGTGAAATAAATGATTTCTACTTCCAAGCCATCTTGTCAATATTTCTCTTCAGCAATGAGCTGGAATTCATCATCTCCTATTCTTACTCCTTGCCCTGCCATTTGGTAAACATATAACCTAACAGGAAAAAAGATATCTTGGAACATCATTTTAAAAAATAGTGGTCATTTTATCAGCAGATGAAAATCACTGCTGGTCCTCCAACATGAAGTAACCTTTTGTCAAGTTACAAGAGCTTCTAAAACTAGAAAAACTGTAAACATCTCAGCCCATATCTAAAACAGTCAGGGACCACAGTTCCCTGGTGAGGGCATATGATAGAAATTTTCCATTCACAATTGTATATTCATCATGAAAACTCAAACCAGGTCAAGTCAACCCCCCCTGTTGCACACCTGGTCCTAAGCAGCAGCAAGACACTTACAGAAAGGTGTGTGTGTGTATAGACAAGACACAACAATCACCTCTGAGGATACTTTCCTAGCCTCTTTTATGGCCTGGTGAATAACTCTGCATTCTCCCAGTTTGTCACCAAACAGATCAAGCCTTGCAGAGTCCATTAAATAGCTGAAATCCAACCACATGGGCCACCAGGCCTTGCTGCGTCACCGTCACTGTTGGAGAGCAGAATGCTTGTGCCCAGTTTAGGATGAAAATATGAAAACCTTATTTCAGCATTGATCAATATTCACTGCTGTTAATCAGGAATTTCTTCTCAATTGCCAGGCTTGCCCTCTTCTCCCATCCTCATCTCCATAGCTGCATTTCATCTTCCCCAGCCCTTTCCCAAATCTGTGGACTTTCCAGTACTGTAAGATTTGTCCATATCTCACAAAGGATGGTTTGGTGCTGAAGCACTCCCATGTAACTGGTTCAGGCAATAATATCAGAGTGCTGAAGATAGTAATCTCCACTCTGGATAGCTCTGGGGTAGCCATCCAAGCGCATATGTTGGCTCTGTGAATGGCTTGTGCAGCTATGCTCAAATCTTGATTTCCTATGCATACCTTTCCTTAGTGAGTCTCTGGAGAGTAGAGCAGCCACACTTTCCTACCACCTGCTCATTGTTCCTGGAGGCTCGTTTCACTCCAGGAAACTGTCCTGGGCCAGCTCCCCACAAGGAATGTCTCAATTCAGCCCTATGCTCTTAGTCCACATGGCCTAGCTGTGAGAATGAGCTTTTAATCTCTCTGGGCCAGGAAAAGTCTTCTCAGCACTTTTACAGCTGTGTATATACTTTAGAGTGCTCTATAAATACAGCTCTAAATCTCTGTATTTAAAAGAGCATGTATTACAAGAAGTAACACAAAGGCCTGACAGGAGGGCTGCTGCCATTCATTCCCCAGCTCATCCACCAAGTAGGGAATCAGGTGGCTGTTGCACCTGAGCTGCAAAACTGCTCCTCAAGCAAGCTTTGCTGAATTATTCCACTCTGTTCTCCTTCTGCATTTTCACCACACCCTCAAGAGACATACCTTCCCATGGGAGAGCTTACAGGAATGACAGAACATGGGGCAAAAACCATAGGCCCACTTAGCTCAAGCCTTACTGAATGCTAAAGAACTACGCAGACAAATCTGCTCTCCGGCATTTCAAGAGTTGTTTCCCAGGTAGTTATTTCAGCTACCCTAAACATAAACAGGAATCTCAGACAAGACTTAAACCTCTCCTGTTCTTCCAAGGAATTTGGATTTTGTGGTTGTTTATGCTCCTTCTTACCCTGCTTCAGCAGTGGAGCCAGTCCTTAGAGTCATTCACCAGCTTTCTTGGCAGTGTAACAGCCCAGATGCCAAGCTCTGTATTCTCATTTTCTTCCCCTTCCTACTATAGCAGCAACATCTGCGCCCATGGTTACTTCCTGGCTGGCCTCTTATCAAGGCTTCTTCTCCGACTCTGTGGCTAAGGCCAGTGCTGTTTGTGATGACAGCTGTTGCACTGGTGCAGAACCAGCCATCTGGTGACTGACTTGTCCTCTTGGACACTGTTTTCTTCCAGCTGTCAGGAATTTACTGCTGGACTGGAAATAATTTGGTATGTAAATACATACCTCATGATACTGAAGTTATTAGTTTCATGGGCAATTCAGTGTTCTCATCATAATTCCCATATCTGAGTGCAACCACAGCCACCTTGCTTCCCTCAGTGTGGGGAGGGGTGGGTATTATCACTCAAGCCCAATAAACTTTTCTGCAGTTTCAAGTCTACAAGCATGATCTTTTGACTCTTTAGATTTAATAAACCCTCCCCAGCATGCCCAAACTTGTGTCCTCCAGCTATGGGAATACAGTTCATCCCAGACTGCTGCTTTCCTGAGCTCTAAAAAGAGATTTTCACCATTTACCTCATGCTGTTATCATTCACTCCTGGCTGGCCTGTCCCAGAGGAATGCTGCTGACAGGCTCCTTGCTCTCTCCAAGCATCCTGCCTCTGATCTGCAGCCTCCTTATCACTGCCTCTTGGATTCACGGCGACAGCCCAGGGCCTTGGTAATGTCCCTTTTCCCCGGCAGATAGAAAAGCAGAGGCTCTGCTGCTCAAGAATGTGCATTGCATTTAATATTTTCTTCCTCAGTGCCCGATTCTTTCTATTGGACTAAAAATTTACAAATTCACAATAGCCTGTGTTTGTTGAGGGAAGCATGGCTCCTTAAGACCGTTAACCTAAAAATTATCCTGCCAGCAACGGCTGCAGAATCTTTCTAATCACATCCCTAATCTGACATTTAATCATCTCATTTGCTGCATTAAGACTTGATGTAAATGAGTCCAGAAAATTATTTTTAAGTGTTTTCTCTCATTTGAATTCTGATGTGATCCTCCATCCGTCAGTGGTGCAAGTAAATTATTCCATCCTACAGCAGAAAAATAACATGAGTCTTCTAAATACAAACAGAAGTAGGCACATTATTCCATTCTACATCTTAGTGGAAGCAGTTCCCCTCAAAATGTCCTAGTGATGCTTTCTTTAACACCTAACACTTCATAAGGACATAAGGATGAGTTTTTTGTTTGAGGGGTTTGGGGTTTCAGCTGACTGTTGGGTAATGCAGAGGTCACTCAGTACATGTAGATTGGGGCAGCAATAATTCACAATCAGAAGTTAATTTGCAGGTCAGGAATTGATATATAAATTTAAATTTCTTTCAGCTTCATTCCCCTGAGGCAATATCTTTATTCACCACCACCAAATGTTTTCCTGGTGGAGCTGTGGAAGATTATTTCCACTCCACAACTTCCAGGAGAAAATTAAAGAAAGATGTACAAAAGTGAAGCCCGGAAGAATACAATAATACAATTGTGGATGCTTGCATTAAAAGAAAAGAAAAAAAAAAAGGGGAAAAGGACAACAGAATTTAACTATTACAGTTAAACTCTCCATTTAATGGAAAAAAGGATACCTTTTCCTTGAGGAACACAGCAGGAACTGTTGTTCTACAGGCCCCATTTCACCACTTTCTAAGGAAAGGAGTTAACTTTTCAGCCAAATAGCCTGTCCCCTTCTCCACACCCTGTCCAAGTGCATGCTGAATCCTCAGCAGCAGTGCAGAGCTCTTGCAGCTCCTCAGCTCCTGGTGTGTCCTGCAGGATTCAGGCAGTCCCCAGAGCTGACACAGTGTGAACAGCCAGACCTTGTGCCAGGGTCCTCTCCTTCCCCTTGCTCCCACCACACCTGAGTTGGGGAGAATTGCCCAGCCCTGATGGACACACAGCTCTTTGACCAACATCCTACACTTCTAGCATGGTGTAAGAAGGGTGCCAAGAGTATCAGGTTATTACTTTTAGATTCTCCTCAATAGTGACAGACAGCAGCAGGACAAGAACACTTGCTACTCAGGGTAATTAAAGAGTTCTTTTTTGGCTTTACAAGAAACCTGTGAAGAGAAAATGGCAAATTGAGATAAGCTGGGATTTCATTCTATGCAAAAGCTGGGTTGAAGTGGTTTTGAGACACAAACCACACAAATATACCACCAATTTCAAAGCCTCAGCCCTCCACCACCTCACCAAAAATGCAGTCTGCACGGCTTCATTCCTTCCAGCTGGCCCTTGGCAACCTGCTTTCCTGCATTTGTAACCCCTCTCTCCCCAGCCTGTGTCCTAACATACTGGTAACAATAACAGTTCTGAAATCAAAATGCTTTGCAGGCCAAAAAGCTGAGCTCAATCAACGCAGGGGGAAAGCAAACCACGGAGAGCTATTGTTTCTGAAAACCATCCAAAAACTCTTGGCGCTTCAAGGCATTCCCAATGTCCTTTGCACTATTTCCAGGAAAAATTATTCCCAAGGCCTTGCATATTAAAAAAAAATCTGGCTTATATCAATAAACATGATAACTGCTGTATTTTTCTCTTTAATCAGAGCACAGCTAGCATATAGAAGCAATCAGAGCTGAGTCAAATAGCCTGTTTTAAGTGTAGCATTTCAAAACTCTCATTTGCTATTGAAGAGTGTAAATTAACCCCTGGGACTGCAGAACCTGGGCTTCATCTTTGTATACTTATGTAATGCAAATTCTTGAAGAATATTTGTGGGCAGATGTTGGTAGATTAAGCAGTAGATGAGGTAGAAAAGGCAGTTTTTCTGACCAAACACACTTGTCTGCCTTGTGGAAGAAGCAGTATCTGGACCAGTGCTTGGACTGCAAGCCAAGATACAGAATTGCTGGTTCTGATCTCAAACCTCAACATTGTGACTTTGAAGAAGTCATTTAAAGCTCAGTAGGGTTGCAGGGCATTTGGAGATGAGGATTCCATCTACCTTCCTCATCTGACACAGCAAATCAGTTTGCAGTTGGAAGGTAAATGAAGTTAGACTCTAAGACCTACATGGGGCAGGACAATATCTTGGTTCAAAACACTGAATCAGCAACAAACCATTGACAATCACTTCTGAATCACTCCTATAGATTGTTTTGACTAGCTATGCAACATAGTAAGAGTGCTACACTTACAGTCCTGTATAATCAAGCAAGAATTTACAGACATCCCTTGTTCAAGATGACAGAATATGTTTTGTGTCCTTTTTGCTATTCAGAGAGCTGAGAAACCCTTCTACTCCCCAGTTTATGAGCTGTTCTTGCAGTATTATATAGCCAAAAAAAAAATTTAAATATCTCTCTTCCTGTCCACAGTTTCATGTAGGTGGCTTGATGAAGAACTTACAAATGAATTCTCAGATGATCAGGTGTACTTTAAGACCTTACAGATAAAGAAAAGTCTTTAAGATTAAGAAAGGTGTTAGATAAGTGGCCAAGATGGTGTAATTTATATTTACACACCCACTGCTCCAAAAATCACATTTTGAAGATATAAGCAAGGGTCTAATATCCCTGTAAAAACAGTGAGATGCTTATGGCTAGTTTTGAGATTTCACACCACATGCTGTGTCTACCACAGTCCCATGGAAGAGCTGCTGCCTTCATGGCACAGTCTTTCGGATACATTTCATGAGAACAAATATCGATTAGGGAACTTGGGGTTTTTTTCTGAGCAAATGGTGCACTTAATTGAGTTCTACCTCACATCTCTATCGCTTCCCTACTATTAGACATCCCAAACATTTAACTTCGTCACAATATTTAACATGAGTATTTTATTTTCAGAATGACTGTGAAGCCTTTTACATGCCAAGGAAAATGCAAGCACACATACCTACTAACAATGAATCAGCTTCATTTCCTCCAATGCTGTGATTTCATGAATATTATTAAAAATACATAATCTATTACTCAGATTCAGTGCAAAGGATTTGTGTCATGAGATTGGATTTTGTTTTGTTTTTGAATTAGTTTGGAATTATAAAAAAAAACTATTAACAGCTTTGCAAGTGCTCTGCTTCAAATCTTTCAGTTTCAAAAACATAGGACTACCTATTGGGAAAACACCATTTAGCTGTGTAGTATCTGTGCATAGTTCAGACAGTTTTCTTCATGTAGCAGCCAGTCCTGTCATTGGTAATCCCTGTTCTGCATTGCTGGGTTGTGGGATTCCCATGCTTTAGGTGTTAATGCCTTTGGGACATCTAAGTTACTGGAGCTAGCAAATGAACTCCTATGTTGCTGCTTTCATAAATGAAGTCCTCAATTCAGCATTGTTCTAATTTGCCTACAACAAAGTTAGCACCACCTTTATGAAGAATGGCATTAAATTGTGAGGCCACTCTGAACCGACGTAGAGCTGAAGGGCTGAAAAAACCACTCATACCTTCATGAAAGAAACACAGTACCTTTTTAATTATGAGCAGAAAGCTTAGTTAGGGCATAAAGGTAGATTTCACAGGTTTAATGAAGACTAAAAAGACAAAACCTTGGATCTAATCTGATTTCCTTCCTGCCACTGCAGAGACCCCTGGAAAAGCCGGACGGCCTGGATGTTTCAGACCAGAGCAAAGAACATCCTCAGCACCTGTGTGAGAAGTGCAAAGTTTTGGGCTACTACTGCCGCCGTGTGCAATAAACCTTCCAAGTGGCCTCTTCCCATCCCCATCATCCTGAAAGATTCTCTGGCAGCATGAGATCAACAGCAGCACAACAGATCAAGATAAAAGCTAAAACAATTGCCAATATTGCCTGTCTAATAATATGCCTTACCATTACTAGAATGTAACATTTCTCCTGTGCATGTGCATGCATGCAATAGGTATTTACAGGACTATGAATTGTATACATATATATGTGAATTTATATATGTACACACATAAAGTGTTACTGATGGTGTTCACAACAGAACTACAGTTACAGGTTCTGCTGATTGTTTACACAGACCCTATATCACAGCCAGGTGAAATGAAGTACTTTTCAAAAGGCAAGGAATAATATTCACAAGGAATATTTGTTATATGTATGGCTTTTGCAGAGGTTCAGTAACTGTGGAGCCATTAATTGCAAGCACTCACCCACAACACGAACACTTATTATATGACAAGACAAAGGAAGATGAAACAAGCCACACCATAAAAGAATTACTGCTTTCCCAGTTTTAGAAAGTCTTAAGAGTTTTGTGCTGCTGATTTCTTGGACTTTTTTTTTAATTTGTTGCCATCTCTTGGGCAGGGCTAAGGCAAAATAATTTTTGCAGGATATGGAAAAAAAAGTGAATAATTGTTTGAGGTTGTGGGTTGGGTAGAAAGGGAATGCCATAAGATTCCAAGAGGTTTTTGGAGGAGACAAAATTGGCTTGCTTATGTAACTACCAGATCCTTCTCTTGTCATATAATCCCTCTGACGTGGCCCCTTCTATGTGCATGGTGTGTTCATTGGGCCACAAGCACACTAAATTTACTATGAATAAGGGGATAAGAATACTTAAAACTGACCCCAAAACCCTTAACTGAAAGATTAGCCAAACTTACTATTTATAGTAGTTTTAAAGCCACTTTCTAGAAATATTTTTATGTCCTGTTTTCTACTATAGGAATTTGTTATAATATGAAACTTGTTAGCCATAGGGGTGTTTTGAGGCATGGAGAACACTCTATATAACCCTCTCTCTTTATGTCTTCCTGAAGCACCTATGTACCTGGGGAGAAATTTAGGAATTACATTTCATTGTCCCGTTTCAGGTAGAACTTTGCACAGGGACAGCCTGCTGCAAAGAACATCTCATCAGGGATTGGCAGATACAAACTGAAAGTACCTCGAGACAGTATCCTGTTTGTATGTCTATGTGAGAACATTGCAAAAGGGCACAACAAGCAATTCATTTGTAGCATTCACTAAAAAAAATAGAGGGATAATGTTTGAAGTTGGGAGGATTTTTTACATCAGCAATTTCTATTTTTATGAAGTTTCCTTTAGGGAGATTGATTTGTGTGAATGATACGTAGAGAAAATACTTAAAATCCTAAATAACTTGATGTGAACTAAATTTGTTCTGAGGACTAGTTCCATAATGCAAAGACAACGGGGGGTTTATGCCAAGTGATAGCAGGATGTTACCAGTATGTCAAGACAAGCTCTTACAAAGAAAGTAGAAAACTTATTATGAGCATTCAGCTAGGGAACATGAAGCTCCTGACAAATTTTTTCCAGGATGAAACTCTTACCATTTCCCTGCTTTGCTCTAAAGCAGGGCAAAATTGCATCTGCTTGTTCAGTGGGAGTAGCATGTACATATCTTGCAAACTCCATTATTTTATGGGCAGCCCAAGCAACCCAGCCTGATGGTCACAGCAATGGATGAGCATCCTGACTTCTGGCTTCTGACCACAGCTCTTCCACAGCTCCCTGATTTTGGGCAAGTCACAAGATCCTTCTGGACCTCAGTTTCCCCATCTGCAAAATGGGGGTAATAATACTTTAGTTTACCTGCCTCACAGGAGAGTTGTGAGGTTTACTTAATATCTCTTAAGTGTTTTGGCATCACTGGATGAAAAGTGCTATGTAATGCTAAAACAGAATTAACTGAATTAATCACTTGGAAACTACTTTTGCCCAGTTGGCAACTCCAACTAAAATAGCTGGAAAAAATATTACTGAAAGTAACACTAATAAACAGTTCAGTTGCCTCAGTGAAGATATGCAGTTTTAGCATTTTCAAATGCAAACACATTCTTTTGCACAGATTCACAAATTAACTTAGAGACAAATTCTCTCGACAAAGATACTAATCTGTCTATACAAATAAGAAAATACACAAGCAAATCTAGGGGTGGATTTTCTAAGCTTGACCTCTAGGATTAATCTCAATAGTTTGTTTCAAGCATGAGTAATTTTGAAAGAGCAGCATTTTAAACCAGATCTATTTTTTCTTCTTGAGCACTTAATAGTACATGAACAAAAAAAATCACCTAAAGAACATGTAGATGAGATAAGATTAAGATAAGGGAAAATGCTATTTTATTTTCTCTCTGAAACTAAGATGTTGCTATTAAACATTTTGTTCAGTATTGAAATAATCTCCATGTTATGATAACCACTAAATCCAGTACAGTAGCACAACTCTTGTTACAGCTGTATCACTATATCACACACCACCAGGTTCTGACAAAAAGCTGACTATAAGATACCATTGTATGCATTGGTATTTTCGTGACAGTGCCCTAGTAAGAATTGTTTATCCAGATTCAACACTGCAAGGCAATGCCTTTAGCTTATGGACTTTTAGATTGTACTAAAAACACACGTGATCTACTTTAACACAATTAATGTCTATAGGTGTAGCATAATAATTCTTCAGAGCATACTTATGAGAGTTCAGTATTTATATTATTGGTGTGTTCCTAGGCAGAAGACATATGAAGTATTTAAGTAATGCTTAGCATATTTGCAATGGAGAGGAGAGCAGATTTCCCCCTGCCCTTGCGTTGGGGCCCTTGCTCGAGTCTGTGCAGTTGGAGTTGCTGGAAAAACACATCCACATGAGTAATTGTGTGTGACAGCTTATGGGCTTTTGGTTAGTGGCACAGAAGGGACAATTCTGAATTTTCATTTCAAAGGAAAAAAAAAAAGAAAAGATTGTTTACAAAATGTAGATTTCTTCTGTTCTCTCCCCACACAAAGATAATTCACCTATAGATGTAACCAGCTCTTTTCAAATTTAAAAAAAAAGGTAAATGTGCAGATTTTTGACTGAAAAAATGAAGAATTGATTTATCTTTTAAGTTCTTGTGACTGCTTTCTGATGGTCTCTAACTAGCTCTGCATTTAGAGCATCAGCTAGCAATTGTTGAAGGCATTAGTAGACAGTATTGGCAGAAGTGAAACAAGCGTCAATAAAAAGAGTTTTAAATCAGTACAGGCCTTCCTAAAAAACAGAGTATTCTTTAGGGGTGTACCATAGAGCAGTTTGGCTCTGTGCATTTATTTGGTAAAATGGATTTTCAATCTCAAATGCTTGCTGCTGACAGCACACCAATGTATCCAGCGTACACTATTTTTTAAAAATTTTTATCCTTTTTTAAAGAGATTTTTAAAACTTTCATTTATTTCTTTAAAAACAACAGCAAAAACCAACTGAAAAATAAACACCCCACAATTTGTTTCATGAGTTGGTCCTAACATTTCATATCGAATTTGGCATTGGCACTCCTCTGCAAAAATGTTTAATTTGAAATGTGTTTTATAGGTTTTTAGCTGCTTTAATTTAATGAGGTTACAATGAAGTTATTACAAATACTTCATTTAAAGGTGATGAAGAAAAATCCTAGTAGTTTAAAGGATGGCCCCGTTTTAGCCAGTTTCTACTGCTGCTACCACAGATGTAAAATGATGCCACACAAGCAAAGTTTGAGGCCTTTTTGTCTCAAAGTTGCTATTTAATTTCAGATAAATACACAAGAGTATATATTTTTTCTGAAAATAGGTGTATTTTGAAGTTCCCCATTATATGGGACTTAGTTTTTAAACTAAAAATGTGAAGTTACATATTCTGAGAGAAGCCTTATATCTAGAAGTATTGCCTACATTTTACCTTTTTGTATAACATGAAATTTAGATTATACAGGGATTGTATACCTGTGGCACTCCAACATTTTTTTAAAAAAAAGAAACCTACTTAAAAGATTAAAAGTTTAGAGCTTTTGGAAATGTCAGACTTCATAGATTAGTGCTCTTTGTCCTGCAGTCACACAGAAGATTTTTTTTTTCCCTATACTGGATCCTAAGAGTTGTCCACTGAACAGTAAGCAATAAATCATCAACACGTGTTTTTCAAGTTAAGTAGATAGACATATATTTTCCACTTGCCTTGGCCAACATATTTTAAAATGTGATGGAACGATCCCCATAGAAAAATCATTCTTTCAGATATTGCTCCACTCCCAACTGAGCTTCAACCCATATCTCTTTCTTATCTGCAAAACCAGTGCTGTCCATTGAGTTTGCTGTATCACTCAAGTGCTCAGAGGCTGTTTGAGATCTTAGATATAGGGATGATGGATTGTGTTTCTAGGATGAATTTCAAAGGGACAATCGTGTGCAGTTACTAGCTATAGATGATTGATATAAATGTTTACCCCTGTATGAAGTATTTTACAGTTTTACTTGCAGATGTGTATTTATCTTGAGTTATACTTGACATAGAGTTTCTTTCAATTTTTTTTTAATACTATGTGTGTATTTTGGAAACCTTTTTAGATGTTAAAATTTTTGAATGGTTACAAATATTTCTTATAATACTGAATTGTTATCTGGAAACTCTTTGCAGTAACTTTTTTGTATATATTTGAGGGCCTTTTTAAAAAAGTATTGTTTGTTTTTTGGGCAAAGTTTTTACAATTGGGAAGCTTTCAGAAGGGCCTTCCTCTCAACTAGGATACTAACAGAGGTAAGAGTTTTCTTAAGTATTTTGCAGTATTTTGCAGAACTAAGGATGTATCCTCAAGAAAATATTTATGGAAATAATTTACTTTTTTTTTTTACAATGCTTTTGTCTGTATAAAGTATGCAACAGAACTACATTAAGAAGGAAATATTGTCTACATAAAATATTATATGAAAGTTGGTACATAATTCTGACAAAAAAACCTTGCAATTCTTTAAGCCATATTGTTTTTGTTATCCTTGGATGAAAATATCAGTATTAAGTAACCAATGTATTATTCAAGTGCTTAGACTTATATGAAAATGCTTATACGGTTTATTTATGTGTATTTGGGGAAGGAGTGCTAGAAAAGCTATCACTAGACATGTAGCAAGTGAGGAGCAGATTACAGTATACTGTCACTTTATGGCCTTGTGAGAGACACAGAAGATGCTGGAAGTGGAGACTCGGCTTTCAGAAACTCCGAAGCACAAGTGGTGGGTGTCAAATGGTGGCTCTTCCCCACTTCTAGAGGGGAAGAAAGCTGGTTGGGACAACATTTAACTTGACTTTCACAACTCTTTGCAGACTGTGAGCTCAGCTATGCAGTATCATCTACAGCAATAATATCAATCAAAGGATGTAAGAGAGAAGGATTGAAGTAGATTATTGTAGGGGTTTACGTTTATTTGAATTAGAACTCATAGCAATATAGAATATGCATGTGCACGTATTCAAAGCATTTTACACTTTACATTTCATGTAGTTTGATTATATTATGAAGGATTGAGTTTTTAGTTTGATATTTTACCATGCTAAAATGGGAGGTCTGCCCAGCCCTATACTGGATTCTTGTTTCCTTTAAAAGGTTATTTAGTACAGCACTCACTGCATTGTGTAATAGTGCTAAAACTAACACTATTTTATGAATTTCTTCAGCTTTAAAAAATTTAACCTAATGATTATTACATTTGTTTAGCTGTACCCACTGACCTTGTGAGATTCAGTTGGCAAATTGTATAATTTCTTTTTCTGTAACTGTTAATAAACTTGTACAGCTAGAACAAACAAAACCTATGGACAAAGGCCTCAGAGGTGCCAGTTCTGTTTCAGCAATCGAGATGACAGCTTGCTCATCTGGTGACTGTGTTGTTAACAAGACTGTAAAACCTCTGTTGTGGATTGTCCATAAAATGGCATTCCGACATGTGCCTTATTTGCTGGATAGTATACAGCTTTCCTCTAGTATTCTAGCATTTTAATGCTGTATTAAAGTATTGCAAAAAAACCAGCAAGAGCGTGGCATGGTTTTCTTGAACATTCCTTCCTTTGATAATTTACTCCCAGCTGCAGTGGGTTCCTGGTCCTGGCCTGGCCAGCCACAGTCTGGTGCCTGTGGAGCAAGCCTGTCCTGCCCCAGATCGTGGGAAGAAGGATTTCTGCACTGCAGTGAGCCCCTGTGCTCAAGGAGCCTGGTCACAGCCAGGGTGACATCTCTTCACTGCTGCTGGGACCCCTCAGGTTAAGGGTGCCAGCTCCTCGTTTTTAACAGCCTGGTGTTGTTGTCTAACACCCCTCAAGGAAAACTTCTATAATCTAAGTACACTTGTAGCCCTCAGTTGGATAGGAAAGCTTATTTGCCTGAAAGTTTCTTTAATGAAAAATAGCATTCATCATTTTTTGCAAACACAAAAGTTAGCAAGAACTAGCCTATTAAATGCTTGTTGTATATTAGCAGTGCTCTTCTCACACTCCCAGCCAAAGTTCAGCGGCCAGTAATTTTTCTCCTGAGGCTGACAGTACTACAGAGATAGGAAGTTAAAATAAGGGCATCAAGAAATTAACTTTGTATTTTAGGTATCCTGCCTCTAACACAAGAAATTGCCCTCATTTAAAACAAGCAGGAAAGTTTTATTAGCCACACCAGCACACATTTTTCTGTGCCCTGCTAATCCCTACAAACACAGTGCATATTTGCCACTTGGAGATGTTCACCACACTGACACCATTTCTGTCGCATAGCAATCCTGATTGCTGAGTTTGAGTCCTCACTCAGTTCACATGAGAGCAAAAACACATCCACACGTTTGTGCATTGGTATGAAATGTTACAAGAGTCTGACAAGGAATTGCACAGTTCTGAAGCCTTGAAAACAGACTGCTTCATAAAATTGTGTAAGACACCCCCAGCTGAGTCCAGGGAAAGGAAAAGCACATATTCAGAACTTGTTGGTGAATTTTTGTTGAAAAATAAAACACACTGCTCTTCACTTTAAATTTGGCTACAGCACTTTTCCCATAGCAAACACAAGCCACAAAAGCCAAGCTCAGAACTGAAATACATCTTTCTTTTTACAGAAGACAGGCTTCCCAAAAAACCCACAAACACCTCAGATTTAGCACTTAACTGAGGCAAGAAAACATTCTGAGTACAACTGCAAAGTCCTAGCTCCCTATTACCACATTTTCTATGATTCCTCAAAGAAATAACTGTTTTATATTTTAAAAAGAGAGTAGATTAACACAAGCAATATGGCATCAGCAAAACCAATCAAACTACTCTTCCATCATTTTTCGTTGCTGAGCATTTTGCCTTCCTGCTCTGTATGAACGAGGTCAAGAGACAATGCACCAACCCATTGCAATGGAAGAACCCAAATTTTTCCCACTACAGGAAAATAACAGGGCTTTCATTAACAGGCATTTCATATAATACTGATACTTTGAAATAAAAAGCTGTTTCATTATTCTTAGATGAAAGCCCATTTAAACAGTACACTAAGGATACTACTCCTCAAGTTCATCACATCACACCAAAAGCTTCTCCTCAGATCCTCCCACTGTATAGCAGGTGTACAGACTAGACCTTAAATCCCAGCTAGGAAGGGGAAACAGTCTGCACATAACACGTGTGTAATCTCACTCAGGGCCCACAGACAGAATATTCACTGCCACATAACAGTCAGATGTCTTAAAAGGCTGCTCCTGTCTCCACACCCCTCTGCAAAAGTCTGTACACAGGAGACATTGGCAAGAAAAAAGGAACCTAAAACCCCAAAGGCTGAATGCTGGCAGCCAGGTCTTTCCACTAAGGACTGAAGAAACCTCTTAACTGGAAGATATCAAATTCTTACTCTTGATAAGTATCTTAGTTCAGGATCCTGAAAAGTAGAATGCAACATTCAAGTCTGCTTTTCTCTAGTGTTCACCTTCTGGGCTTAGAGAAACTGTGTGGGGACAACCAGCACTCCTATGCATCAAGCACTTTTGTTTTACTGAAAGCAATGCAATTGTTCTTCCTCATCATCTGTACCTCAAACACATTTCAGATAACCAAACCGAGAAAACTGGTCATAATACCAAAATCACAAAACCTCATTCAACAACTTGAAGTAATATCTCTCACAATCCTTTTGCAATGAACATGCTGAGAAACACCTACCTCAGTGAGCCTTTATGGGGTCTTTATCCAAAGGCCAGGACTGAAGCAGAGGCAGTTGCAGCTGTGAGGTGTTAGAGCATCCCTGACGTGCAGCCCAGGGGAGCAGAGCTGTGCAGGAGAACAGAGCAGTGTGAGCAGCCCTGCCCAGGCCATGGGGAGACCAGGAGCAGCAGTAACACTGGGCATTCTTTGAAGCCTTAATTTCTATGCCATGAACTTAGCTAAATAAAAATATAGTCATCATTAACTTTTTTCCTTTTCTTTTTTTTTTTTTTGCATGCCCAGCTTACCCAACCAAACCCCATGCCTGCAGAGAAAGCAAATCATAGCCAAATGCTATATGTACACTTTAAGGGGAGTAGGCTGTAAAACAAAGATTTTCTTTAATCACTACTCTGGTCTCCTGTTCACCAGCTGAGACCAGAGAAGAGAATGCCAGAACACCATAAGAAATCTTTCTCTTACACAATTTCTGAACACATCAAAGCAGCAGGTAAGGGAAATTTAACACTAGCCAGCTTTCCATTAAGTTTCCTTGGAGTTTTTTAACATAAGGAGGTACAACTCAAAGGATTTCCAAGGAGCCAGACATACTTATGCCCCACCGATTTAACCAGCAAAACTTGAAGGAATAATGCAGGAAGTAATTGGAAGGAAGACCTCAACACTCCCTGCTTGCAAATAAAACAATGATAAATAGACAAATACCGCTAGCACAGAGAAAAAAACAAACCTCTGCTGGGTACCCTCAGGTCAAAATTCAGAGAGTTGAAACCCACAGCCCCTAGAAAGGGCCTCCTTTTTCTCTGCCTCACTTAAATTGGCTACTGGCCCTGATTGCTGAGGGCTCCATCTGTGCTGGCCAGCTGTGTGGGGGGTGGGAGAGGGATGGAGGGGAATGGGGGTGGGCACCAGCTCCTCCACAGGTGCAAGGGCTTCCTGCCTGGCTCTGCCTGCTGCAGCACAAACCCGGCAGTGCTGCAGGAAACACAGCGCAGACATCAGTGCCACCAACAGGAATCTTCACAGGCTGCTGGGAGGTGAAGGGTAGCTCAGTTCATGTCTAGGAGAGACAACTCTTGTTTTCATGTTCACAGGAATTGAAAGATCAACACAGCTAAATCTTCCTCAGCTGTAGAAATTTCACTGAGGGATATACACAAGTAAACAATTAGACAGAAGCTTGAATAGCACACATTGAAATCAACCAATTAAAATAGCTTTCTAACATGCCCTGCTAAAGTTTCTGAATGTCTTGAACAATTTGTGAATACAAAGCAATTACACACAGCAACTAATACCTTGCCCAGCTATTAATGTGTGCTTACTTTTTTGGATACTTGACTACCACAAGTTTTTGCATTTCTTAAATTAAACGGAAGCAAAAGTGTCTGAGTTAAATAAAGACAACCACTTACACCAGCTTATTCCAGGATTTGAAGGAATGAAACCAGGTTTATTAAGTTGGGAGATGAACAGTAATGCACTGATTCAGAGTATCAAAAGCAAAACCAAACAAATAGCACATGACAGAGTCCCTGATGCTCAAAGACATCCCAAATGGTGCATATTGAAAAAGAGATTTTAAACTAGTTAGTAACAGGAATAAGTGCGTTGCATTATGTTGGATTGTTCAACTCATAGTTGTAATAGTTTAAAAAAGAGAAAAACAGAGGATTTGGAAGTAGGAACAAGAAACTAAAGAGACAACATCATTATATGATCCTTATCACTTTAAAAGGACAAAAAATAAATAAAAAAAATCAGGAATGATGAAATGAAAGAAATTACTTCCCTGTGAAATGTGGCCTCCATCTTCTGGAAAAGAGATCATTGAGGGAAGATGTGTTAGTATCCCACAACATAATAAATGATGCAAATAAGGGAAGAAATATTATTTGCTTCTACAAGAAGGGAATTTTGGACACAAGCATCTGAGGTAATATAATTAAAGCAAAAATTTCACACAGCAGACTGAAATGCATAGTCATGGGATATTCTAGCTGTCAAAAGAATAAATGAGATCAAAACCAACTACAAAACCACATTAAAAAAAAAACAACAAAAAAACTTAAACTCTGCAAGGGTTATTAACCACGGAGCTGTGACCCTGCTCAGGAAGTCCCAAAGCACAGAAGCTGCCAGCAGCAAGAGATGACAACAACAGAAGGTTGACTGCCTGTGCTTCCTATCTCTTCCCTCACTCAACTGCTGTAGCAAAGAGGATATCTGAGTAGGTGCTAGTCTGATTGTTGTCCTGGCCCAAGGATTGTTTTTTGTGTGACATTAGGAGCTGCAGTATGTGAATATAAACATCCTCCAGCCCTGTAAGGAAATATGTGGCACCTGACAGGCACCTGGCAGCTGCTGGCGGAGACTCAGACATGCCCAGGGAAATACCCTTCAGTTCCCCAGCACTCATGCTCGGCATGCTCTGGAAGAGGACCTTGCAACTCACCCATGCTCACACTTGGTTGGGCTAATTGGCAGGAAACTCATTGAAACACCACCACAATTTGTAGTATTGCACTACAAAAAAAAATGTAGCTTTTTTGTTGTTGTTTGTGTTGAATTTTGTAAAAATTCCTTGATTATAGATTTATTTTTTCAAAAAAACCTGTTCCTAATTAGCTGTGTTTAAAGCTATTTTAAATGCACCTATGCACTGCACTCCTGTTTGCTGGGCCACACTGCCCACTCTTGCTCTCCAAGTGGCAAGGACAGGGTTTAGCCCTCGATTAGCCTTACCATCTGGATTCTGGGGTCACAAAAGAATTTACTGCGCCAAGGAAAATTTCTAAGAGGTGTTTAAGCAGCTCTTAGGATCCAAAAGGCCCAGTAAATGGGGCTATAACTAGGAGGTTAGAGCTCTGGCTGAGCCAAGCACCATGTCACCACGATGGGAGGCAGCCAAGATATGCTGGGCTCTCACAGAGGTTCCAGCCAGGCTCTGCTAAGCCCTTCTGGCCAGCACTGAGCCAAGGACACCCTGAATTAACAAGGAGGTTGGTTAGCCTGCACCCATGGTCCTCCATCTACTGATTTCAAGTCATGCCTTTCACTCCAAGGGCACCTTCACACCCAGGAGCTGTGGGAAAGGCGTGAGATGTGCACGTCTGCACTGAGAAAAGCTCCATCTTTTCTGCCATAAATGTCTCTGCCCATCTCTATGCATGGAGGATATGTCAGTCTGAGGCAGACACAGATATTCAGACCAAAGAAGATACATCAGGAGGCTTTTGTGGAATAAATGCAGCCAAGAGAAGAAAGTGCCCTTTTTCTCCCCTGCTTTCCTTCCTACACTGAACCCTGTGCACCTCTTTGCAAGAATTTAGCACAACAGGAAAAGCAATAGGGTCTCAAATAAGGCTTTACAGTGCCAGCAAAAGGGAAGTTCAGCCTCAGGTACGTGTGATTTGCTCTCTCAAGGACTGTACATGTGAAGTAAATCTTACTCTTTTTTTGTTTTTTTCTTTTTTTTTTTTTAGTAAGAATTTAACACACTTCATAAACATGATCTTCCCTTCAACACCTTACCAGTAAATCTTGCTGGTTTCAAACAGCTTTCTAAATATTATAAGCAGGGGAAATTTGTCAGCTGGATTCTTTTTGTGAAGACAGACAATACAGTGGGTAGAGATGGGCATATAAATCTCACTTTCACCACAGGCACATATTCTAGGTTTTCTTAAGAGTTTAAAATTGTGCTCTTTTTCTTAGCACAGATACCATCTAGTCTGTAACCAATGTAGATGTAACCAATCCCTTTCAGGGATACCTAAGAAAGAAAGGAAAAGGAAAAATAAAACTGCGACTAATTCACTCCAAGGCTGTGTCCTGTTACCCAGAACATGCAAGCAAACAAACAAAAACACCCCAAACAAATTTCCTAAACTACTCAGCTGGGTCAAGTCTGTTCAGTGAATGGAATGAGACATGTATGTTTAGATTATAAAGTTGGAAAACTTCATCAGAGGCTCCTTCACCTATAGTTTGTAAGTGCCCAAAATATCTGGAACTGTAAATTTCAAGCCCCTCTATGCCTTGTACCTTCCCACATTCTTTTGCCTCTCCCAACTCCTCCCCACTGCCTGCATTTTACAATTGTTGCTCATTTTAAGTCTGAAGTTGTATTACATGCTTTGTACCACCCTTGGTTTTTCAAAAACAAATTTAGAATTGTATTAACATGCTGTTGCCTCCAAACATCCTTAATTGTGTTGCCACACACATCCCCCCAGCCCTTTCCCCTCACCACCTGCAGCACAGGTAAACACCCTGGTGCTCTCCACTGCCAGTCATTTCTGGAGAAGCTTCTTTGTTCTGCAGAAGGATGCAGGTGAGTGACCACAGCCATCTCCCTGCCCTCCCAGGAAACAAATCAAGGTCTCTGTATTCTAGTCACAATTGTGATTTCTGGTCTTTCTCACACAGTCACAGTTGCTGGCTTAGCAGAGAACCAAAAATGTCTCAGATGAGGCAGACAGCACTGCTTTCTAAGAGATGTGAGCTGAGTTCCTGCTTGCTCCATTAGCGCCCAGGTGTGGCCAATTGCAGCTGGGTTACAGCCAAATAATTCTGGCCTTTTCTTCTTCACAAAGCTCCTTCTGTCAATCCTCAGTGCGAGAGCTCCAGGAGGATTTCCCATCAGAGATGAGTCTCATTTTTCTGCCCCATGAATGGCCTGGTTGGAGCCTCTTGCACAGCTCCTGGGGCAGAGCACACGCTGCTGGGGGGCTCCTTGCTCCCCTCCGCCCTGGGGAAGACAAGTGCCACAGGGTGATGGTTTTGCAGCACAGCAAAAGCCATCCCAACCGGAGAATGCTGGGTATGAAAACGATCTTCCTGATTTCTCCTTTCAGCACATTTTGCTGCCTGGAGAGGAGGAGGCCGAAATGGAATGAGCAGACGGGTCTGCAGGATCAGTGCTGGCAAACGTGGAAAATTTTACAGCTTCTGGCTGCGGCCCCAGCTTGTCCCCACTTTCCACGAATGCCTAATTGAGACTGTCTGGCTTTTTCCGCAGAGGTGGGAGCCAGTTTCCAGGCAGGGCATATGGGTGTATTCTGTAAGTCTTCATCTTGTAAAGTTTTAGCACCCAAAAAAGCCTCCTGTCTCCAGGATGAATCAGTTGGCTGGTGAGGGAGTGGCTGCCAGGCAAGGCTGAGGGTTGATGCTGTTGTCAGGAAAAAACAGGAGGGAGAAGAGGGGAAAGAGCAGCTCCCTTGTAAAGAAATGATGCCCCAGCAATCACCTCACTTTGTATGGGATATGGACCCCACTCCAGGGACTACACTGAAGTCCCTGCAAGGCAGAGGACACATCACAGGTGTGCTGGGCAGCAGGTGAGGTGTAGCCATGGTGGCTGTCCATCCCTGTGGTGCTTCTGGTGTGATCCATGAGCAGGGCTCTCTCTGCTGTCCCCTCCTGTGCCAGAGACCACCTGCAGCAGCCCTGGGACTCTGCTGGCCCTGCACCCTCACCTCAGCCCCTGGACCACAGCAGCTCCTGCAGCTGCAGTGCTGCACTGTGGGTTCAGAGGGGCAGGTCCCAAAAGGAGAGGGGTGTCTGAGCATCACTGGGATGGCAGCAGCCCCACACCAGAACTAGCCCCAGCTGCTGTGTCCACATGCAGAGCAGCAAAGAGCCAAGCAATGCCATGGCTCAGCATCCAGAGCAGGATGGGGCTGTCTGTGCCACAAGCTTTGCCCCTCACTGGCATCCTGTAGGTGCCTGGGTCAATATTAACTGAATCAATATTAATTCATTAATATCTAGCCAGGCTAGATAGGGAGCAATCAGATAATGCCCAGTTGGAAGCTGCCTGGACTCCCCAGCGTGCCATGTTCACACTATTCCTTTCTCAGTGGGACAGACCCTGCACCTGCCAAACATAGCGTGGATGATGGAGTGGCCTGGCCTATCATGGATGTTGGGAGTTTATGTTAATCACATGGAAATCATTTTGGGCAATTAAGCACACAGATGAAAGGCCAACTGGCTGCACATGTTCTGTGGGGCACGACCTAAAAGCAGTCCCAGTCATTGAAATGATGTAGTGTGAAAGCTGGATTAAACAGGTCAAGTAAATTTGGAGCAGCTAAAATAAACTGAACCCTCTTCCAAAACATATGTTGTGCTTGCCATATAATATTGCTGTACTGTGGTAGCATGTCCCACACATGCCAAAATTGTGATACGCTTGTTCCAGGGTCACAGTGCCAGAGGGAGGATGGTTACTTTGGAAAAAAGCCTGTCAGAAAGCAGCTCTGTGGAAGTCATAAGCTCTTCTGAATGAGCTGCCTGATAAGGCTCTGCACATCTTCCTCGCAGCCTACCTGCCCAAATAGCCCGAGCCCAAGGAGGGGATTCAGTCTCACACTGAGCAATCAAACATGAATGAATGTTCTGGCCTTTTGGTTCCCTCTATAAACATTTTCCAGCCAGTGGTAAGCTGTTTTGAAAACCCCCAGCAGCTTGGCTGGGAGCTGGAGACATTTTACAGCATCTGGGAACGATTCCTGAATCACTTCCCTGCACACACCTGTGTTGAACTCCATTTGCAGCCAGCTTGCTGTGGAGAGCCAGCCTGCACTGGCTACCCACGACCAGGGCTGGGAGGGCATCACCACTGGCCAGGGTGGCCAGTTCCTCCTAGCAGAGCTGGCAGGGACCTGCAGGGGTGGCTGACAGTGTGAGCTGCTCACCCTCCCCTGTGCTGACCTTGCTTTGAGCATCCACCAGTAACACACAGAGGACAAAACACATCATTGGAGTGATGTGACCACGCAGGAAAAATAAATAAAACAGCCTCAACCCCTCACAGGCAGATTAACAAAGCTGGGCATTAATCATTCTGGGAACACAGGCAGCCCAAAGTGAGTTACAAAAGGGTTTGGATCAGCTGCACTCTTTTTCCATCACATGGTTCTCCACATCAACCCTTACCCAGGTCAGTGCTACTCAGTCTTCCACACTGCTCTTACTTTTTTTCCCTACCATTTAATTGCCATATGCTTTGTATTATCTTTGTTTTTACTTTGTCTTGGTCATCCCAACCCTTCGCTACACCAGATAATCAAGAGTTGACAGCAGTAAGCAATTAGACAGTAAAACACAGCACTTAGAAGATAGGAAATTTAAAGGGTTGACTCCTCTAATTCTTCCTTGTTTAAAACCCTGTGACATGTAAAGGTTTTTATCCATCTTGAACTCATCACTGGAAAAGTGCTTTTAGTCTGTATGTGTGGTTTTAGTAATGTTTTTTTTGAATGGCTGTATTTGAGTTTTGTTACTAATTGCCAAAGCCCTGCCTCATTTGTGGGGCCCTGATGAAGAGTGCACGTGGTGTGAAGTTCCCAGAGCTAGAGAAGGTGGGAAGGGCATGCTGCCCCAGAGACAGCTGGACAACACACTCCTTCTTCTTCTTTCTCCATGAGAATTTCCAAATGTACCAAAGTTCGTGCAGTTACAAGTAATATTCTACTAATGAAACCTATAAATCCGTGGAAAACTTTATGAAGGAAGAGAAAACTACTCAGAGAAGGTAAAAAAGCTGACTAGAAACTTGGGGATTCCCAACTAGCCACGGGTGACCTAAGTGCTGGCCACACTGACTGGCAGGTTGTGTGCAAAATTCCTGGGTGGCCAAGATGCCTGCTTGGAGGCAGAGAGAAGGCAAGATAGAAAGTCAAAGGATTAAGAAGTTCTGAACCCCAAATGTGTGTGAATGTTGCTGGAGTTCAGAAATAGACCCTGAAAATAGGAGAAGAAATCAACAGCTGATATTCAAATCTTTGTGTTCCGTGTTTTATTTTCTATACCTCTCTTTTTCTGTATCTATTTTCTGTCGGATCTTGACCTGAAGGTTTAATAAATAACGATTTGCTTTGGTTCAGTGCCAGCCCCACTAACCTGACAGAGTATTATAGAGACAAACACAAGCTGCAGGCAGCCTGGTGCCCACAGGGGCATTTGGGCACTGCTTGGGAAGATGCCCCTACCCTCTGCAGAATCCCAGACCAGGATTTTTTGTCAGCCTGTGGAGAAATGCTCCTTGGACACAGGCATCCCAGTTATACGGAGGGGTGACAGTAAAGCACAACAGATAAAATCAAAAGGCGTTGGGGTTTGTCACAAATTTGTATGACAAATGTGGGGGGGCTGACTGCAGCATAACAACCATTTCCCTTCTAAAATCACACATGCTCCTTAAAACTTAATGAGGTGGTCAGCTTCAATGCAGCTGAAACCTCAGCACATCAAACTTGCTGGCTAACAGCTGTTTAATCCAGATGAAGGGCAGATACAGCCCCTACTTTTGTCCTGCAAACCAGTCCTGTGCTGGAAGGAAGTTGTACAGGTTTCCGTGACTTCAGGTGAGCCCAGCCAGGTGGCTGCTCCTTGGGGATGCTGTCATGCACCCAGGACGAGATGGAAAGGACACAAGGAATGTTGACAATTCCTGAGAAACTCTACCTGCTTCCTCCAAAGCCAGCCCAGGGGTTCACCTACTGGCCGGAAAAAGTCGCTGTCATGCACCCAGCATGATTCTCTCAAGTCCCCAGGGCTGTGTCAGCAGCTTGTGCTGGTGCTGGGGGCTGCAGCACTCCCTGGCCAGCTGCACTTCCAGCCTTTCCATCCCCCCTTGGTATCATGGGACAGCCTGCACCACCAACTGCATCCATTATTCCCTGCTGCACTAGCAGTGAGCCTCCTGGGGGGATTTCTGTGTTCACTAAGGTCCAGAAAGATCTTTGGTGAATCAAGCATCTGAACTATGTCAGTGCTGCATGGTTATTTGTGAAGGCTGTCTCTGTGCTGCCTGTCATATTTCTCCAGAAGACTTTTGCCAGATGGCTGTACATGGCTGTGGTGTTACTGAGAGCTAAATGAAGACCTCATGCAGAAGCCCCAAAAAAGTTCATATCTGTAGTTTGCCAGGAAAACAATTATTTGCAAGCTGAACCCAAGTTTTAAAGATAAATCTGGACTTTTCTCAACATATTAGGGCTCAGAGTTCTATTTTCTGGAAAACAGGCAGGGGCTGGTGGCTGAGTACTGCAGCTACACTGACAGGCTGCCTGGCTTACACCAGGATAACATCCATCATTTTGGTAGGGCTGGCAGGACTGAGGGGCACTGCTGCAGCCTGAGGTCCAGCCAAGGCTGAGCATGCAGGTTTCTCCATCCCTTCAGAGGTCCAGCAGGGAGCTCAGGGTACATCTTCAAACTCTCCTGTGCTGTACAAAGGAGGAAAGGGAAACCTGCATGCTGCAGGCTGGCAGAGCACCAGGATTGACCTCTGATGGCTGCCTTGTGTCTGGTCCCCCTCCCAGGGAGGCAGCAGCAAGGGTGGCTGGCAGCACAGGACCCCTGGCAGCACAGCACCCCTGGCAGCAGGTGAGCATTTCCCCAGCACCCTGCAGGGCACTGCTGGGTCCCTGCAGCTCAGGACCCAGCACAGCAAGGGGTCAGGTCCCCAGGGTGTCCCTCTTTGCTGGCACTGAGGTGACACTGGCTCTGGGCACCTGGCCAAGGCAAAATCCTCTCCCATTCTGCTTTTGCTTGGCTCTTCCTGTGGTAGATGGTTTCCACTCCCAAAGGGCCTATGGTATGAATAAGGAGTGCTCTGTGGTTGAGTACCTACAGCTCTGACAAAGACCAGATTGCCACCACAGTTATTTCCTCTTGTATGTAAAACGGGAAACTGTGGGATCACACACACCTCTGGGCAGAAATAGCTGACAAATACCAATTTTTTCACGGCAAAAAGTGCTGCTAATGGCATCTGGACACCTCTTTGACATGTTAAACTACTAATTTCAAATACTGCCCTAAAAATACTTAAAACATATTTTTAGCTGGAGGAATTGGGGTGTTTTGGGAAGATTTACCGTCATAAATAACCCCCTGGCTTAGATGTTGACTTCAGTTTTACAGCTGCCACCCCAGTCCCTGAGCTCAAGGACAAGATCAAACCATGGCCCTGCTCACTGGTCGGCTACTTGGGCAACACAAACACACACAAATTAACATCTCTGGACATTTCCAGGAGCAATGGAAACTAATAATTCTTTTGGACAGGATGGATTTCCTGCTGAATTTAATAACAACAGTTGGAGACAACTGTCTGGATACTTGCTGCTTTAAGATAAAGAGCCAGTTAAAAAACTGCAGTGATTTTCCTTGCAGAAAATTGGTGTGTGACAGCCAGACATGTACTTTATTTCTAGTCATGAGTGTGTATATTTATAGAACCCCCACCAGAAAAATGCTTAAGATGAAGGAATAAAACTCAAGACAGCCCACTATCAGCAAGCTTACTTTTTATGAGGTTTTCAAAGCTATACCAAATTTCAGGGCTCTGGGTAAAGGCTTTCACTAGGTCTGTGCTTGGCACCCATTTCCCTTTGAATTCAGATGAAGCTGGGGGACTAACTCCCTTCAGGACCTTTCAAACTGCCAGTTTTTGTCTGCAGTGGTATAATAAAAACACAAGTGGAGAAAGAGAGGGACAGAGAGAGAGAGGGAGAAACTCCTCCAAGAACAGACTGAGAACAAGAGCAGAAAGAAATGATAAGGAGTGCTGGGAAGCCAAGATTCACATCAGGAAAGGGGAGTTTAAATGCAGTCAGAGGCCAAAATGGAGCATTAAAGCATCTATTGTGACAGCTCATGTGCTACAAGTCATTATATTTCAGCCAGTGACTCTTACATTATATAGCATAATAACTCTTCCAGCACATCTTCAAAGGGAGGCACTTTTCCTCATTTCCTACAATAATTTGCACACCTCAGATTCCAGGTGTGTCTTTTTCTGCTTTCATTCAGTAAATTAAGTACCTGGTAATTTTTTTCCACATTCCACCTATATGATGTCGCTCTGAGGTATTTCTTTCCCTCCCCCCAATTTTATTTTCCTTTAAGCTAAAGAGTCTCTTTAAGTCATTGTCTTTTACTCCAAATAATTTCTGCTGCTCTTCTCTGTCACTTGCCTATTTTTTCAACTTTTGAAAGCAGTCCCTGAACCACAAAGAGCATACCTTTGTTTGTCTCTCCTGTTTAAACTTCTCCTCTTTCTGCTTCCTGTTCCCAGGAATTGCAGTGACCCTTTTGCCCCAGCACCACAATGGAAGCTCATGCTGGGTTTTGGCTCCACAGCAGCCCTAACTCCTTTGGATGAGCAGATTTTAGGATGCTATGCTCACTCTGGGTGTGCTGCCTCCATGCTTGCAGAAGTGCAGCTGTATAAAAAACTCTCATTATTATCCTGGATTTTCCTGCTGTTGTCATTACCTGTTCATCATCACTCTGCCCATATGTTTTATCAGCAGGGATTTCATGTTGGTGTTGATGAAGAGAACGGATTGGGAATTGGTTAAGGTGTGGTAATCCTTGCAAAATGGCTCTGACTACACACCCCTGCAGGTCCCAGCAGTCCAGGGATGCTTCAGCCTGTGCAGAGCTCAGCATCACCCAGGCCTCGAGGGGCCCAGGGTGGAGGTCATTTCCCTGGGACACAGCCACATTTTGGGTGGGTGTGAGGGGCAGGCAAGCCCATCTAGTCCTGGATGAGTGACAAGTATGAGTTCATCAGGAGAGACTGCAGTTGCAGCCCAGCCTTCCCTCTCTGCTGAGACAAAGTCCAGCAGCACCATGTGCTCTGAGACAAATGAACTGGCTTCCCCTAGGAAAGCTTCTGAAGACTAATGGTGTTTGAGGGAAAACATAGCTTGGAGGAATTAAACTTGATTCCAATCTGACCACAATCCAAAATGAAAATTAATTCCATTTTAAATACTGGATTTCTTATTATTTCTTTCTAGTTACTGAAGCAGAGTCTGAGTTGGATCATCATCTCTTTTACTGGGCCCTCACCCACTAGAATCTGAGTGCTTTTACAGCTCTTTTTTATCTGACAAGGGTTAGTTTACTTCCCCATTGAACTATCCTGGGCTGCTCCTCTGCTGGAGCAGGCTATGGAGAAGAGAAAAAAACCAAACAAACCCTAGACATGCTGGCAGGGGAACCCAAATAACAGAGCAGCACATTTTGCTCAAAAGCCAATACTTCTGCCAGGTCATTTAGAGGCACCTTTGCCAAATTATAAACCCTTCAGGAAAACTTTGAGTCCATGAACGCTCTTTGGTACAAAAGGGTCTCACAAAATGAGGTCAAGAGAAAACATTGGTATTACAAATCAAGGCTTATAGATGTCATTTCATTCACTTCAAACCCTTCACTTTGCTTTACAAAACCCATGCAGTAGTTCAGCCATATCTGTCAGTGTCAGTTGAAGTCACTCATTCACCAGTAGAGATTTCTGTCCCACTCATTTATCACTAGACAGTCCTCTCTCTCCTCATTCATTTATCACTAAAGATTCCATCGCTCCTCAGAGCACCCCTGCATCAGCCTGGAGACTAAGCCAGCAGCAGGAGATCTGCAGGAAGAGCTGGCCAGTCCCTCTCACCCAGGGGCTGTGTCCTCAAAGCCTATCCCAGTGTCTTACCAGGGGAAAAAATGACAATACAGAGCAGTGTGGAGCTGCATTACCTCCCCTGAGCAAACCCTCCAGGGAACATAAAGATCAGCCATCACTACGTGCAGTCCTGGATCACCAAATGCTGAGGTGTGAGCTGTGCCCAGGCACAGCAGAGGCTGTCACAGCCCCCTCCCAGGTCTTGGGGGAGGTGCTACCAAGAGCAGGATCCAGGGGACAGCAACCCCATGGCCCAAAGCTCGTCTGTCCCAGCAGCTCATGGGCAGAACCCACAGCCACCAGCCTGGTGCTACCCTCAGAAGGCAGCACAGGCGGCTCCTGCTTTGGCCACGTTGCAGTCTGGAGCTTGGCTAACCCCAGGCAGCTACAGCAGGAGCACAAAGCACAAGAAAGAGCTCCCCAAAATGCCAAGTCAGCAGTTTTCTTATCAGAGGAGGCTGAAAAACAGGGCTCTGAAATACACTGGGAGAGTTTCCCACTAAACATCAACTACTAGGCCTTTATTTATAACTTATAAAAGCAATCACATTTCAAATCTGTCCAAAGAAAAGAGGGGCTGCTTTGTGTTTTTTAATCTATGAATTTTGTTACCAGAAAAACTGCTATATTAAGCATAAATACAGATTTTTAAAAAGCAAAGCCAATAAAAATGATCTAGAGGACAACATTCCTTAATAGAGACCATAAACTACAAGGACAGGAGAAGGATAATATGGAAAAAAAGTGATAGGAAATGAATACCTTTTACTGCCAGTTAGTCTTACAAACAGAATAAATCACATCAGTAGAACCTAAAATAAATGCATATATACTTTCAAACTCAATATTGACCATATATGCTTGGGAGGAGTTTCAGGTGGCATTGGGTTTTAATCCTGAGACACTGCTAACCACACTGGGCATTTTGCCTTAAACAGTAGTGGGTGAGGAGTTACCCCGTGAACCTGATGGCTTTGTATGTCCAGGTGTGAGGATTTTTGTTCAGGAAGGAATCTAAGGGAGGAGAAATGAGAAGCTCTTTGCTGTTGTATTGGGCTTGGGTTAGTTTTAAATATTAGCAACCAGTTTTCAAAAGGTGCAGGGTTTGGATGCAGCCATTCAGACATAGTTGGGCAGAGGTTTAGTCTAGGTCCATTTCCAGTTTTAATAAACCAGTGGCAGTAATAAAGGACAAGGAACTTTAAAGTGTGCAGGGCTAGGATATAACATTTTATAGTTCTTTCTGCAAGGCAGAAAGTTGATATCTCACTAATGCATACTAGAGGTTGTTGGAGAGTTTCCTAAAATAAAGGACCTAGTTATTTTTTTTGTTTTTATTCATTCTGCTCTATAGCCTGTGGTTTTGTTTTTCCAGTTTTCCATTACTCTTTGCCAGGGAGTACATAATATATGTAAAATACCCTCTGTCCTCATTTATGCCAGTGATCTGTTGGTATCAATGAAACCACCTCAGGACTGGGATCCTAAAACTGGGATGCCCCAGCTGTTAGACTACTGGAAAAAAGTTCAGAAATAACTGCTTATAAATTAAATGCTTCACCAGGAGGAGAGAGTCTTGTCCTAATAAGTTACACTGGATTGGAATTGGATAAAAACCTGATGATTGCAGGTCTCTATCAGCTTAAGGATCACCCCACATGGCCATAAACCAGAGAATCATAGGATCAGAATGGTTTGGGTTGGAAGGGGCCTCAAAGACCATCTAATTTCAAACCCCCAGCCAAGGGCAGGGACACCTTCCCTTGACCAGGCTGCTCAGGGCCCCATCCAGCTGCCTTGAGCATCTTCAAGGATGGGGCATCCACAGCTTCTCAGGACACCCTGGTCCAGTGCCTCACCACAGCCACAGTGACATTCCCAGTCATTTTCCTGGTGTTTTTCCCTCTTTGGGACCAGTGCCATTTCCCAGCACATCTCACTTACATGACTAGACAGGAGGGAATGAGCTGGAGACACCTGGAGAAGGGACAGGATCCACCTCAGCACTCTGATCAGCAGGAAACTGACTCACCAGGTGAATGATGTCAAACAAAAACCAGCTCAGAACTGGTTTATCATCAAACTCCTCTTTCTGCCAGGTTTTGAGAGAACAACTGAAGAATACATGTTGAAGCTGTAACTCTGACACCGGAATACTGAAATAATAAAATAGGGGAAAATTCAGGATAATGAATTACATCAGCGGAACAGGAACAATTGGGGGTTTTGTTAAGCCCAGGACCTTAGTCAGCAATGACACACTTGGGCAATATTATTTTAACCCTTTGACTCCTTGATACAGAGTTCAGCCTGCTCTTCGAGAGGCCCTGCTCTCAAAGAACAACAGGGTACAAACCTGTGTTATCTGCAGGCTGCAAGCAGCCAGAGAAAAACTGCCAGCTTCATTTCTGAGGAAGCAGCTCCTGGAAAAGGGGAATGGGCCATGCTCCAAACGTCCTGAAAGGGGGAAAAGAAGGAACTGAGTTCTCTTAGGAGGGATTACAGCAGCTGCAAGATCCCACCGAAAGCAAGGCAGAACTCTCACTCTGTAAGTTTGTCATATTTAAAGGCTTAGGAGGCAATGCTGACACACACTCTCCACTGCAGAAGACTGTCAGCTGGATGGGAGGGAACCACCAGCCCAGCTCCCAGAGTAACCCCCAGCCATGCTGGAAGCTTCTCCTTCCTGTGCCTTCCTCCCAGCTCCAGCAGGCAGAAGAAAGGGAAAGGCTTACCCCCAGATGTGCAGAACCCCGCCTCACTGTGGGCAAGCAGGATAGCTGAGGCTCAGCAGTGTGAAGATAGCTGAGAGCCAGCTCTGGCAGGAGGAATGGGGACGTGGGGATGAGCAGCTTTACAGCCCTGCAGTGTTGCAGGTAGCTGTGTACTCTGCTCGTGTCTCCTCTGCAGCTGCAGGCTCAGATGCACAGCTGATCTCCAGGCTAATGCATCACTGCTCTCATTTTTTAATTTTTATGGCTCCTGAAGTACATTTAGCTTTGGTTTATCTCTATTTATTTTTCTTAAATAATGTGTCAGCTCTCCTCCTATGGATATAAAATGTCTTCTTCTATATTCTAAAGTACTGTGTCCATACTGAACCCTCAGTTTCCAAGTTTGTTTCACTGACCCACCTGGCACTCTGGTGTGTGTTACTGCAGCTTTGTTTCTCTTCAATCTGACACCCTTGCTCTTTCACTTGTGCTTTGAGTTTAGAAAGCAATGGAACAGGAAGTGGAAGGAATATGTTATTGTGCCTCCACAATGCAGGATGCTGCTGACATGCCTCACGTGTGGCACTGACAGCAAAGGACATTCCCTCCTGTGCTACTGGTGGGTGGAGGTGCCCCCCACCACCCTGCTCCTCAGACATCCTCTGAAACAGCTTTGGAAGGAGAGGACAAAACTTCATTAACTGAGGTAAGTAATAAATAGGAGTAAAAATACATTCAACATCTGGGAAATGCTGCTGTGCTGTTCACCCACAAAGGTAATCAGCCCCTGCCTCCCTCTGCCTCCTCCACCTTCGTCAGGAGTCAGATCATAACAGCAGAGAGAAGCATTAGCTGCAAACTGCAGAAGTCACATTTCTGAGCCTGGCCCAGAAGGGGGGTTGTACAAATAGGGGCTGGCCAGGGCTTTGGGTTTGCATTCAGCAGGACCCCACAGGAAGGGCATGTCAGCCAGCTGTCAGGGTGCAGTTGGGCTGTCCTCCCTTGTGAATTGTGTGCTGAACCAGATGCAGTTTTATAACTCTGCTTAAGGCGATCTGGGCCAGGATGGTTTCTGGAAAATTATTTCATATTATTGTGAAAAGAAAAAACCATTTCCTTTCATTTCATCATGAAGGGAATGGTGCTGAAAAGGTGGAGAAGAGTGAGATGTAATTGTCTTGCTCACTGTTCCACACCAGTTTCTATGCTTTTTGTAACTAACCATCATACAATCCTCCTGTTCACCCCAGAAATGAAGTCATCCTTACAACTAAAAGAAATATCTAGCTTTCCCTTTTTTGTGTGCTCCTTAATCTGTGCACATAAGTACTATTTTCCAGAATCCAGGGGCATTGAACCACTTTTCCAATTAGTTTCAAAACAACAGCCAAAGAAGCAGAATGAATAAAAGCACTAGAAAAATGAACTGCTCTGCCTTGACCCAACATGGCATGGTGAGTCCCAACGAGTAGTTTGTAGGAGCAGCCACCCCAGAGACAGCCAATCCACTGGTGATCTCCCATTTGGTGTTTCATGCTCCGAGTCTCCAAGTCTCCAAGTCTGTGTGATCCTGCTCACCTGCAGTCAAAGGAAAGCACTTAGCTCTCTGAGTGGATTTTTTCCCCTCCATATATTAAATCCTTGCGCCTTTTTTAGCTTCGGTGATTTGAGATTGATGCTTTCAGACAGACAAGCCACTCTCACACAGAGGGGAGCATGCCTGCAGCCCAAAGGGATGTGGGAGCACAGCTCAGAGCCAGGGCAGCTGCATCCACTTTTGCTCCCCAAAGATGTGCCAGTGCTGAGAGCTGCAGCCATGCCAGGAGACTCCTGCAGATGCTGAAGGCACCTGAGCCCCACAGGGCACAGCTCCTGCATGAGGGGCACAAACTGGTGACGGTCAGCAAACGTTGTGCATGCAGGGAGCTCAGTTTCTCAGCATTGTGTTCATTTCTCTGGCAGGTTGGCTGGAAGGAAGATGGTATTAAGATGTGATTTAGGCAATCAAAGGAAAGGTGTGCTCTTGCAGCAAATTGGGGGAGTTACTTCAATATCAATACAGGACAAGTCCAACTGGATATCAGAGTGCATCTGCAGGCATCCCAATGGCCAAAGAAAGCACAAGAAGCAGCACATGTGTTCCATTCCCTGTGACAACCAGCAGTGACAGCACTGCCACCGTAACATCCCCCTGAGCACAGGTCTGCACCAGCCCACAGCTGGGGAAGGACAGCAGCCACAACTTACACCTCCCATCCCTCCTGGAGCAGCACCTGCCAGGCTGAGCCTGCAGCTTTCCATCCATCCATCCATCCATCCATCCATCCATCCATCCCTGCCCTCAGAACGGCCCTGGAACTGCTGGAGCTGAGTGGGGCAGGACAGCCAAGCTTCCAGAGCACAGCTGAGCACACTCCTGCTCGCAGGGCACCCCAGAGCTCTGCCTGCCCGCCGTGAGCCCGGGCAGCCGCGATCACAGGCTCTGGCAGAGCTGAGCCCAGCTTTGCCAGGTTTCTGCTGCGGGCGGAGGCAGTGGGTGTCCGGGGCTGAGCTGCTTGGCCTCACAGCAGGAGTCACAGCACAGGGCTGTCCCCGGCTCTGTCGCTTGACATCACCGCTGGACGCAGGGGAGCGAGGGCGGTGGCAGGGAGCGAGGAGGGAGGCATCCAAGCCAAGGGATATTTTTTCAGGCGGCTTCCAAGCAGGAACTGCTTGACGCGGAGTACCCGCACTGTGCCCTGCACAATTTGCCCCAGCTGTCAGTGCCTCCACAGTCCCAAGGGGAATCTCAGAGACCTCTGTCAGCCCCCGGTAAATAACCGAGGCTGCCGACACCCACCCGGGCAGCCACGGGCATTGTTTCCCCAGAGCTGGGGCCAGCCCAGAGTTTGCATCCAGCAGTGAGTCAGGGGCCCAGGGTTAGTGGGTTAACAGCTCCGAGCGTCACGGTCAGCCCGGGGTGGGGACCCTGCAGGCAGCGCTTGGGTGTAGCTGTGCTGGCTCCAGCTGTGACCCTTCCAGCCTGCCCAGCCAGCCCTCCCGGTGCCGCTGCACACTCCTCCCCTGAGCTGTGCACTCCCCTACCAAGCAAGAATCAGAACAAGGAATGCAAAGCTTGAGCTTCTGCAGTTTAGGCGAGGAAATGTTATCTTTAAAAATGCAGAAAAGCGTTTATAGGATACTGGCAACATCAGCAAAGCATGTGCGAGGCTGCAAGGCTGAGACTGCGTGCTGGCATCCCCCAGCTTTTAATGCACAGAATCACGCAGCTCTCCCAAAGGACACTTCGCACTTTGTTTGGCCTTGGCAACCATCAAGTTAATAGCAACGCTGCTTCCAAAAAAATAAAATTCTAACCAAACACTGACTTTTGGCAGGGAAGAAAAACCCTAAGATACTGCATCATTTGGAGCATGCACTGTTTAGTACTAACACAAAATTTATTACTCTGGCAAACCCTACATGCTAGCAGCTGCTGCCTCCTCCTCGCACTCCTCTGCATCTCCAAGGATCTGGTGTCAGCTGTGCCAGTGGTGGGGTCGGAGCAGCGAGTCCTCCCAGGGCCGGGAGCTGCGGCCAGGGCTCCTCCTGGGCTGGTCCCAGGGGCCAGCTGCTGCACATCCCTGACACACACATCCCTGACACACACACACATCCCTGACACACACACACATCCCTGACACACACCACAGGCACACACATCCCTGACACACACACACATCCCTGACACACACACACATCACCAACACACACCACAGGCACACACATCCCTGACACACACACACATCACCAACACACACCACAGGCACACACATCACCGACACACACACATCCCTGACACACCCATCCCTGACACACACACACATCACCGACACACACATCCCTGACACACATCCCTGCCACATCACTTGGGCTGGCCTCCGCTTGAGACACACCAGCAGCATGAAAACCTCACGGGAGGAAAGCACAACCAGCTGGGGATGAGGTAGGAGTGGAGGGGGACAGCGTGAGCAGGAAAACCACAAGACTCTTGTGCCTGCTAAAAATGATTCCCACCTAGTAATTTTAGCAGCTGTTGTGTTCTTCTGCTTACCTTCCTGGATGAATTTTAAGTAGGAGGTGAGTGAAAATGAGAATGGTGACAAAATTTTCCCCCCACCCCCCAAAACCTTTGTATCTGCACATTTTTAACTTCCCCTTGATCCCAGCTTAAAGACACAGTCAGTTATTTTCTCGAGTTAAGTGCTTTTTGTCCTGGCTGGTAAAAAAGAATGAAAATTCACACGAGTGTTTCTCAAGGGTGGTTAAAAATAGTGACCTGTGACATCTCTGGTCCAGCCCTGCACCCCTCAGACCTGCAGGGCCAGGATATGGTTGTGGAAAGAAACGTGGCTTTCTGATAAATAAGAAATGAAGGGAGCCATTGCTGAGCGTCTCTCCAGCAATGCCCTGCCTCTGCATGGAGATGCCCCAAGGAGCAGGCACACAGGGAGGTCACGGTGCTCCCTCACAGCTGCAGGGCTGTGCTTTGTGAGGAGCTCCTGAGGAGCCCTCTCTGAGCCCTGTGGTTAAGCAGGTGCTCTGCTGAAACACACACACACACCAAAGCACTCACAGCAAGGGCTGCTGGAGGGGAGCTGACATTTACACACAACCTGAGTTTTAATCCTCAAAAATATACATATGAATAATGAACACAAGCTAACACCAAGCCAAGTGCACGGAGTGCTACCAATCCAGGAGATGAATGGCCTGCTCAGGGGGGAGAGGTAGACTGGAGCAGCAGTTCTAGGGCCTGAAGTTCAGTTACCTGCTCATTTATACTGCTCTTTCCCAGGACCTTGGGGACCTGAACATTTTGCTGAATTCCTGAGAGATGATGAGGTGTGCTGCTAAGTTATCTTCCATTCTTCTCAAACTCTATCAATCCCAATAACAATTGAATTTCAGGGGTTTGTTCACTTAGCCAGTTAATAAATAACAAACACTCTGAGTCAGCATTATCCTCTGAAATGATTGCAATGAACTCAAGCCAAAACCACCAGCAATTTTATTTCCAGCTATGCTGCAGGACAACTTCAGCACTGACAGAGGAAGCAACAGGTACTGCCTCAAACCTTTCTCATTTAGACATGACAACAAGTTGGTCTGCATTCAGATCCACAGAACCAGATCCCTCTCCTACCTCACAGTTACCTCCCTTCCTCTTCCACCTTTATAGCTCACAGAGCAGGTCCTCCTGCACCCCACAGCTCTTAAATCACAGCCTCTGCCTCAGCTCTGATAAAAGTCAGAAAAGCACCTCTTTGCTCCCTTTTTCCTCCCAAAGCAGTGAACCACCTGCCTCTCCAGGAGCAGCCTTTCTATCCTACAGCTCCCCAAGCCTTCCTCTCCACTGTGCCAGGGCACCATGAGCGACCTGTGCTGGAGCCAGAGCTCCTTTTCTCAGAGTGCTTGGTGAGAATAAAAGCCACTGCTGATATCCATGTGCCTCTGCCTGCCCTCACCCACCTGGCTACTGCTGGGAAAGCAGTTTTGCTCACAAGAAGCAAAGCACCCTCAGTCCCCTCCCACGAGGATGGAAATTAAGGCCTGGGGAGTGAGGCAGGGCACAGCCCTGATGGGGGGTTCCAGATCCCAGCCAGAGCAAGGGAAGGAAGTTACGTGGGAGAGGCACTTCCCAATGCTGGGGCTCCTTTCTCTCCTATGTCTGGTAGCTCATACACAGCTGATACAGGGCTCTGGGTGGCCACAGTGTCCCAGACAGATGTAGGGACCACATGGAGGCAGGAGAGCAAGGAAAGGACATATCCAGAGCTGTACTGAAAAAATCTGAGTTGGTACTGGAGAAGGAATGTCAAGGCGCAGGACAATTGTTGCCAAGGCTCAGTCTTCATTTCAATAGTACAACAGATTGATGCTTTGGGATGTGAAGATCCAGGCAAAAATTCACCAGTAACCAGTTGGTCCATACAATGTTTTTAACAGTCAGACTCAATTAAGAAATCTGCAGTTCAAGATTTGAAAGTTTTTCACTTGAAGGTCAATGGCTTTTTAGCCTGGTTACTTCTAAAATGGGTAGAATGTGCTTGTTCAACTACAATTTCTCAGCTAGCAGCAGGACATGCAGATTGGCCTTGAAATGTCACATAAAATGATTTGTACTCTCAGTAATTCACTTCTTTGAGGTTCGGATTGTTGATATATTACTACCAGCAGAGTATACAGCATTACAAAAGAGAACAACACTTTGTACCTCAAATGTCTTGACTTCAAAGCATTTAAACTTTATAAACAAAGAGACATAGCCTCAATCTAGCACCAAAGAAAGCAATTTATGTAAGCAGAAAGTCTGGAACAAATAATTAAAACACGAGACTAAACAAAAACATTTGTGAGTTTGTTGAAACAACTTTGAAATATAAACTCATTTTTTCTGTGTATATTTACTTGCACTTTACCTAAGGGTGTGCTTTCTTACTTGTGTTGCATCTGGAAGCACATCAGTGGTAGCCACGTGAAGCTCTCAGCAGGCTGTTTTCCTGGAGTGCCCCAGCCTCATTCCAGAGGCAGTCTGCATGTGCCAACCTCTCTGCCAGTGTACAAACTTTTATTCTAAACATCCAGGTGTGGCCATAGCACACCCGCCATCCCTCAGCTTTCCTCAGAGCCACAGCTCCATGGTAAGTGCCTCTCTCTTCTGTGACCTGTTAAAGTTATGCAGGATTTCTAAACACTAGTTCCCCAAGAAACTGTTCTGGACAATAAACTGAGCTTCAACATCTTCCACCACACCCCAGCAAGTCCCTGCTCACAGCAATGTACAGCTGCGGCTGGGAAAGGCACAACTTTACTCATCTGTCTTCTCACCCTCAGGGACAGTGGGGTGCAAGACACACAGCGGCAGCGCTGGGGGCTTCAGGAGGGCGGCCAGGAGCTCATTGCACTCCGAGCAGCACAGGGAGCTGCGGGCACCCGGCGCTGACCCGGGCTCGAACCCGCCACCCTCGGGACGGGCCCGGCCCTGCCGCGGGCGCGCAGCGCCACCTGGCGGGCAGCAGGCCGGACACCGAGCGCTGTCACCGGGCCGGGCGGGGACAGACAGGGATGGAGCGGGGCACTGAGTGCTGTGCCCAGACAGGACAGGGACAGACAGGATGGAGCGGGACAGGGACAGACAGGGACCGAGCCGGACACCGAGTGCTGTGACCCGACAGGACGGGGACAGACAGGGACGGAGCGGGACACCGAGTGCTGTGCCCAGGTAGGACAGATATTTCAGCCCAGCAGTGAGAGGCAGAGCAGTGCACCATCACTCCCCTTCTCTCGCTGGCTGTACCTGAATGACACCGTGGCTTCTCCATACCAGCAGATCAGGCCCATCACAAAGCTGACAGCTTAGAACAGCCCAGGTAAGCCCAAGAGGTTTCAGCTTCTCATAGTCCTACTTTCAAGAAAGGAACAGGCTCTTTTTTGTGGCAGAAGTGTATTTAATAATTTTCATATACAAATTAAGAGAATGCACCAAAAAAATCGTTATTGTATCCAAGTGAAATAAGGCAAACCAACACAATTTAATATTTAAAAAATACTACAGAGATTAAACAGTTACAGTGGAAAGAATAAAAAGCTTTTCAATTCCATTTTTTTGCAAAATTACGTTCTAAATACTACCTTGCACACACGGTGCAGCCCCCAGTGCAAAAAAAATCCAGTACAAAATAGTTTTAAATCCACATATTACCATCCTGCAATGAAAATAAATTCACATTTGAAGAAAGCCATCACATTTTTCTTCAGTAACGAGATTATTGCACAAAACAATCATGTGCTTTCTCCCACAATCACAATACTTGACAGCCTTAGTGATTCCAAAGGCAATGGTGTGAGGTTTCAACATGTTGCTGCTCAAGCATGCCACATAGACCATACATCCTGCTTTATACAAATGAAATGTCTTTAGCTGATCAGTTGAATTCTTTCCTTCTCAAGCATAAACCCCAACAATTATGATTTTGCTGCACTGATTAGGCCTTGTGATTCTGTGGTGTCCAATTCTGACTCATGATGATGATGCATAAGAAGAAATAATAATCCAAGTAATACCCAAATTGGGCTGACTTCACAGGATCAACATGACAAAAAGGCAATCAAACCTATTTCTCACTCTAGCAAGCTCACTATACTGATTATATTCTCCAAGTACAAAAATAGGCCGTATATTGAGAACTGAGCTGTATTCTTCACAGAACCAGATCACAGAGCAGAAGCATACTTCAATTTCACAGTTCCGTAATAAAAAAAGTCCTGAGATCCTTTGGCTGGATTGAGGTGAGGTCTTATTGCCAGGTAGAGCTTCAGTAGTAGCCTAGCTCAACCTAAAGCAATTTATTTAACCCAAAAGTCAAATTGCTCCACTGAAGCAGGTACGGTAGAGTTTTATTTTTAAAAATTAGTCTGAGACTACAAGAAAGACTAAACCAGAACTGATTTTTAAGAAACCACAGTTGCTCATTAAATCTACTGGATAGAATTTAACTGAGACACAAAAAAAATGCCAGTGTTGCTGCAGACAGCCTTGAGAGCACTGGTCAGTAGTATTGCTTCAAAATGATGAGACGAGCAACAGAATAAGCATTCACTAGCACCAAAGCAAACACAGCATTTCTCAATTTATACCTAAGCCCCCACTGCAGAACCCCTGCTGTCAATTCCACCATCCATTCTGACACCTGAAACATCCAAATACTAAGGACAGTATCAACACTGCAGATACACACACCCTGAGTGACGTCAGCGCTTCTTGCAAAACACAAGGGGACTCTACCAAGCCAGTGTGACTACCACAGTGCTGCACTTACAACATGCTTCAGTTATTATTTTATGGTTTCAAGCAATATTATTCAATATAAGTATAAAAGTTGGACCAAGTTAAATAAAAAACATGGTTCCATAGGTGCTACACGTGAGATAAGAAATGTTTGGGTGTTCTTATGATTCCTTTTTCACAGCATCCAAGTTGTCTTGAAGGGTAGGGCAAAAGATTAGGACAGCTGGCCACAGTCAGTAATGACAATCTTTTTGGAGGGCTTTCCACTCTTGGAACCAAAGCTTTCAATTTTTTTCACTACATCCATTCCTTCCTTTACATGTCCAAAAACAACATGCTTTCCATCTAGCCTGTAAAACAAACACACAAAGGCAGTTTTACTTAAAACAACGAGGAGAGTGTTAGCAGATCTTCATAGCTCCCACCTGCTGACCAACTCTATGGCATAGGCTCAACTGCCCTTCAAGTGACGTGAAGCTTTAGAACAGAACTTTAGCTCTGGACCTTAGAAACACTCTGAGGAATAGCAGCCTTGTTGCTGTCACAGCCCTTCCTCCCTCAAGTAACAAAACCCATCAATTTTCCATTGGAATCAAGTAATTTGGAAATAACAAAACAAAGAACCAACAAAACATCAACCCACAAGCAACACAAAAAAAGCCCCAAACCCTCCAAATTCAGGCATCAATTAATGAGGCTAATCTGAAGGCTGAGAACCTACCACTCAGTTTTTGCAGTGCAAATGAAGAACTGGGATCCATTTGTGTTGGGTCCTGCATTGGCCATTGAGAGAACACCTGGAACAGCAGCAGCAGCTCGTTAGACTGGTGTAACAAGTATGCAGCAGAAAAGGCAATTTTCCTCTGCACATTAAGATTAAAGATTGACAGAAGATGTGATGGTTTTACAATATCTCCAATAATTTCTAATGCCAACTTCTTGCCTTGATTATTCCCTCCTGCCCAGCCTCCCTTGGTTACAGAGCAACAGTGTAATTAGCTGTACACACCCTGAAAGCAATTAACAACAGCTAACCTCTCCTGTGGTTCAACAGCCACAGTCTCTTGGGACAAGGAAGTAACAAAGTAAAAGAGAGAGTCTACAGAATTAAATCAGATATTCCTCTGTATGGCCTTTTCATTGCTTTTTCTGGCCTTAATCTCAGCTTAAAAGGACATACCTATGTTACCTACTAAATAAGAAATCCCAGATGACTTTGTTTTAACTCTGCCGTAATCTTCCAAGTAAAAATTGAAGTCTATGACTTATGAAAGCAGTAATTTCACCTTTGGAGAATTTTTAAGCCCCTTATGGGCTGACATATACCTGTAGAGCAGTCCACACAAATAAGTATATGCCAGGACAACACATTCTTAAATTTCTCTGGTACTTCTGTATTACCAAGTGACCTGCAAACCTAAGAAACCTTGTTTTTTAAAAAACACATCTTCATACACAATGCTTCATTAAAGGTTATAGTCACCAGAAGGTAAAAAGAACATGGTTATTTACCAGGTCCTACATGCTTAAGGATGAAATTTTCATCTGGAAATCTACTGCCGTAAATGGATTTTCCACCGGTTCCATTATGGTTTGTAAAGTCACCACCCTGAAACAGAAACTAGTATTAACTCTACACATGGACTGTTTCATATCAAAACTAATGCTATTGCAAACACACACACACTTGCTCTAATTTAAAAGTGACAACATCAACAAATATTCTTCAGGTTAAGGATCAGCATGGCCAATTTAGAACCACGTAACTAGATGAAGGGACAGTCAAGCTAAAAGAACATTTCTGCTCCAGACATTGCTGATATTCTCCATCTGTCATCCATAACTCCAGCAACCATCTCTGTGTTACCAGCCTTTCTCTCAGATGTGATGCAACAAGCAGTAGTAATTTTAAGAAACACCTCAAAGGCCTCAAAACCAAATCACTTAAGTTCATTCCCATAGGCAAGACCTCCCAACTCCTTTTCCCCCTTCTTTCTTCCAACATGTATAAGCACTGGTAAGGATCTCCATTACCACCCTTTGCTATTTCTAGGTTTTGTTGTTTGTTACACCAGAGCTATGTTAAGCTTATGTTAGCTGTCTCCATGCTGCTTGCCAGAAGAGATGTGACCACCTGTCTCAGGTCAAACACAAAAAACCAGTCCAAACAAAAAATGCAGCCACGGTGACTCACCAAGGTGCCTCCTAACCACTGCTCCCAACCACTGCAATGTCCTCTGGAGGAGTGACACCACCCACCCATGCCAGAGAGAACTCATACCCAACAGGTACTGCATGTGACCCTCAGCTTCCCCCTGCCACCCTGAGTAACCTCCTACAGGTGTCACAGCTCCTCCTACGCAGTCCCAGAACTATGCACTGCATGCTGTGTGGAATTGCCAAGTCCCGGATATGGTGGCCTTCAATTAGGCCATACCAATTGCCTGAATCACATTAACAATCCATCCCAGCAAGTGGGAAATAGTCACTACTGTTTTCTCTCACTCGAAAATTGCTGAAACCTATGACAGTATTTCCACTTGAGCAATGACCTCTGAGTAATTCCTAAACATCAATCCATTATCTCACTGTACCACAGAAGCAACCATCTAGTATCCTCATTTCCTGATTGCAGTCCACCTGGGGGGACAAAGCAGGGCAGGCAAGCAGAAGAGACTTAGATGGAACTTCACAAATTGGTGACAGAATTCCAAGTAGAGTATTTTTTTAATATATTTATGTATTTCTGATCCCAGAAAGACTTCTAAACTCTATCCCTCTGTCAGCATCACAGAGCCTTAGTTTGCATTTGAAAGGCAGGAAAATAGGTCCTTTACAGCAAACCTGTCCCCTTTTTTCTTCTTAGAAATAGGTCACACAACTAGGGCCTCTTGTTCCAACAGATGTGCTTTTTGCTTAAAAAAGTAACTGAGGATGGGAGACCATCACAGTCATCATTGAATAAATAAAGCAAGCTTACTTATAACCTTCAAACTTTCTCAGATTTTTTACAAAGCCATTTAACAATGCAATGCTGTTGAAATGCAGCCTTTTTAAGGTAAGAGAGGACCACCAGGAATGCAATGTACTACAGCAGCTCCATTCTGCTCATCTACCAAGCACAGTAGAAAAAAGAGGTTTTCAAAAAGGTTTGTTGTTATTTTAGTTGCTGCCATTTAAGGGAAAAAAATGTTAATATGCATGGCTCTTACCTAGAATTTCAAAAGATCTATTCTCTAAACCAAAACCAAAATCCACCTCAGGTGCATTTTCCCAAAAATCAACCCCAATCAACCCTTTTGGCTTCCTCATCCCCCCATACTACAGAGACATTAAAAAAATCAAAAACAACTAAACCACATTGTCTATTGTGAGCAGATTATGCTACTGGGAATAAGGAATGGACACGTTGTTTGCTTAGCTCACTTAGAACAGTAAGGTGATTGTCATTCTACCCACAAATGCTTCTCCCAAACAAGTGCCATTTTGTCAGCTCTGCCCCACACAAAAATACACTGCTATACTCCAGCAGAAAGCCTCCAGACAGGCTGTTTTTGACCTTCTACACAAATTACATTTACCCGTACAAAAGGTGAGCTAAGCAACAGCCATTGCAGAAAGATCAGAAATACAAGTCATGCTGTCCCTTCCTTGCTGTTTTGTTAGCACAGGTTAGAGCAGAGCCATTTCAAATGTTACTACCGGTCTGTTTCCACAAATATGTAAATAATATAAAAACAAATTCAATAAAAAATTCCTAGAAACCCCCCAACATTACCTGGCACATAAATGAAGGAATCACTCTGTGAAAAGTGGATCCTTTATACCCAAATCCTTTCTCACCAGTACAAAGAGCTCTAAAGTTTTCTGTGGAAACAAAGTATAAAGTATTATATTCTGCATCATATGTGGTAATACAAACACAATTAGATTAACCATCTTCCAAGATTACACGCTTCAAAAACTTTATTGTATCTTAAAGTATTTTCAATCTATTAGTTATTTCTGTACTTTAAAAAAACCCTGTTATAAAGCCAAGAAAACAAAGCTTATTTAGCTCCAGGATGGGGTACAAACATAAGTCTTTTCCATTGCATCTCCCTTTTACTTTGCTGTGACTTCAGTTCCCCCACCTTTGCCTGCAGTCACAGGTTTAATTTTCTGACTTTTATGTCTTTGTTCTTTATAGCAGTTGTGAGGATTATGTCTTTTTTTAAAGGATATTTGTCTAGGAAATAGAAAGTACAATATTGGGGTTTTTTTAGTTTTTATTTCATTAATCAGATGAGGAAGGACGCAAACGATAAATCACAAGAACTTTCTGAAATGAATGGACTAATCAGCTAGTAAAATCAGACCAGTAAAATAAACCCCCATATACTCTCTGGAAAAACCTAAGAAAGACCACCCCTTTGATCTGCCCTTCTCCATTTGCTCTGGGGCTTGATTTTAATGCCAGCTAGTGTGGTTTTAAACACATTTATTCACCACTGTTACCCCAATATATGAACTGTACCATCCTGGTGCAAACTGCAAAATGAAATTATTGGTAAAAATACCAAATTCCATCTCCTTACTAACATTTATTGGCATATTTCTCCATGTAATAAATGGGGATAGTTGTAAAGGGTAAAGGGTAAAAGAACCTTCTCATTCCTGCAAATCACAATCTATAACTTAAATACTTAAATATGAAATTCTGAAGATGCTGCCTCACCTGCTGTCTTTGGGACCACATCAGCTTTCAGCTGTTAAAAAAAAAAAAAAAAAGTCAGCCTTTTCAAATGTACATAGAAGAATATTTACATGGAAGACTGGCACAACTGAACCCTTTTCCCAAAGTGGTAACTTAGCTGAAATCACAAGCCATCCAAAATTCTACTAATACCTCAAAACTTTCCAAGCATTTGGCCAGCAATGAAAAATACCCCCTCAATGAAATTTTTATCCACTTAATGAAGAGCCAATTGAGCAGTGTCTAATAATTTCATTGATCAATACATAATTGAGCAGTAACTAAGAAGAATCTTCACTATGAACCCCAAGGATCTGAGTTTGGATACAACTAGAGAGACCAAAGTTCTCCCTCACCTCCTGCACACAACCAGCTGTTGAAAAGAGAAAAGGCAAAGGCAACAGAAGAGCAAAAACACTATAGCAAAACCAACCTACACGTTACATACACATTTGCAATTTAATTAATGCGCATCTTTTCACAAATCTTAAAAAGGGACATAAAAGTGGCCATACCAGCCAGACCAAAGTTTACCTAGCTGGACATCCTGACAGTGACCAGCAGCAGACACGTAGATACAGCATGGCTGCAGCAATAATTTAATATTCCCTCCTTAGGCTACTCTTCTCAGATGGCTATGTGCAGGTGAAGATCACCACAGCTTAGCCAAAGATTCAAGGTGATGCTGCAATGCATTCAGATTTCCTCTAATGCTATGTTTTAATAATACCATCCAGATTTTTAATTAAATAATAAGGAATTTGAAGAGTAATATTTTTACCTATGACTCCCTGAAATGCTACATCCTGAGAGCACAAGAACTGTAAATAATACACTGGACTCTAGTCTCAAAGGAACCTCTTTTAGAGGGAACTCTTATGAACTGCATTTAATAGATTCTACAAATACAGCCCCAGGTGGGTGCTGGGGCAGAAGGCCACCCTGACTTCCCTCAGCAGGCAGCATTCCCAAGAGCTCCACTCTCTCTCCAGCGCTCAGGAGCACAGCCCTCACTCCTGCCCACGTCTGAGGCACATGCCGGTCCTGAGGCTGCATGCGCACAACGCGGCACACGGTGCTCACGGCGCTTTTTTTTAAAGAACGGAGTTTACAGGATTCAGAAGAATCGCCCAGCAAACTGCGGGTGCAGCCGGGGGCGGACGGGCCGGCTGCCCCGAGCGGCAGAGCGGCGGCAAGGGGGGACCCGGCGCCGCGGGGACACCGCTCGTCCCCCTCAAGCCAGCGGCACGCGACAGCAGTAAGTTTGTTTCCGCTCAGTATTTCTGCTTACACGCCATGCAAGTGACCTTCCTTTGAGGCTCCCAGCCACACCAGAGCCCTGCCCTCCCTTGGGACGGCTTTAAGGACCGGCCGGGGACACAGGTGAGCGCTCTCTGCCCAGCGGGAGCAGCCCCGGTGCGAGCCCGGCCCGCCCCTCCTGGAGCGGCCGTACCACCGCCGTACCACCGCCCTCCAGCCCGGGACAGGAGCCCCGAAGGCAGCCAGGCAGCGGCTCCGGCCGGCGGGGGAGCCCCGCCATCCCGGGCGGTGTGTGTGTGTGTGTGTATGTACATGTGTGCCCTCGCCGCGGCCCTGCCGCCCGCCCTGACCTTGCCCGCCCCCCGGCCGCCATGCCCGGGGCCAGGCCGCCCTCGGCTCCGCAGCACCGTTCCCTGGGCCCCGCGTCCCCACCTGGGGCGAGCTGCCCGCACCCCCGCGCCCCTACCTCCAGCACCACGCGTCCCAGCGGCTGGTTGTCGGCGCCCACGTCCAAGTACACCACCGGGTTCGGCGAGCCTGCCCCGGCCCCGCTGCAGCCGCGGGCACCGGGCGCCCACAAGCAGGCGAGCCCCGGCGGCGGCAGCAGGTCCCCGGGAGGGCGAAGCAGGCGGCGGGCGGCGCTCAGCGCCAGCATCCCGCGGGCAGGCAGAGCGAGCTGCGGCAGGCACGGACAGACGGACGCACCGACAGACACAAGGACACGCCGCCTGCCCCGCGGCCTTTATGGGCTCCGCCGCGCCGCCGCAGCGCCCGCTAGCGGCAGCGGCAGCAGCGCAGGGCGGGATGGCGGCCGGGCGGCGCGGGCTGAGGCGGCTGGGGCCGAACGGGTCTGGGGCTGAACGGGTCTGGGGCCGAACGGGTCTGGGACTGAACAGCTCTGGGGCTGAACGGGTCTGGGGCCGAACGAGTCTGGGGCTGAACGGGTCTGGGGCTGAAGGCGGGGGATGAACGTGGGGCCCGGGAGGGCTGAAGGCGGGGAGCCGGCGGCCAGCGCCGGGGACAGCCCGTGCTCCCCTCAGGAACACGTTTGCACATTTCCTCACAACCCCCTTACTCCAGGGACCAACAGAGCCGGGGAAGTTTCTAAAATTGCGTCATTCCACACAACGCCTCCGGAGAGCACCTTGGTGGGGAGAGCTGTCACAGGAGCGGGATAATTGTGATCAGCAGGATGCTTGGGATCAGCAGAGACACGGGAGTCACGCACGGGCTGCCCGTCACTCACCAGTGCCGCACACTGCCCGAGGCACCGCGAAACAGGGTAGCAGCAGCCCAGGTTTATAGCGCTGATGTCTTATATGAAAATACGTTTTCCTAACTTAGCAACTTAGATGAAAGTACATATGTCAGTCATATTTAGATATTACTTTGAATTCTCCAGTTTCCATCCTGATTCCATCTATAGGTACTTCCAAAAGTTCTTCAAATTCTTAATGCTGTAAGATGTCTAAAAAAAAAAAGAACAAAGAGAACCAAGCATGATTCTAATAGTTTTCACATTCTTGTCTTATAAATTAGAGTTATTCTAATGACGATTACAGTAATGCAACCATGTAATACAGTATAACAGAATTATACAAAGACAGCTCCTATGTGAGGAATAGTAAACTTGCAATGCCACCTAAGTTCTTTGTGTCAAGCAGCCAAAAGAGCCTTCATCTATGACATTCACTGAATCAACAGAAAGCTCTCAATCAAGGCACTGCCATGACCACAAAGATCAGGGCAGAACTATAATGTGCAATTACGAACAACTGAGAAATCCTGGACAAATACCATTTTTCGGGCACACATAGAGAGACCCTTAACTGCTGATGCTGTAGAGATGACCGTAGCAGGTACAATGCTCTGTAACTACAGAACTATATAAAGCTATGCCCAAAAGTCCTGAAGCACCAAAGAAATGCCCAAGGAGGAGTGAAAACAGGGGAGGGGTGTATTATAGGCCAGTATGCTTTCAACCTGCTACTGCTTTCACTCCAGAGAACTTCCTGAGCTGGATGCAACTTTGGTAGGTAGCCATCTTTTATTTTATTTTTGCTCCTCCCACTTACTGGGATGGTTTTAAATCAGCGGCTTCCTTGGTGAAGAGCTGGAACCTGCCCTTCCACAGGCCTGCTGCCCAGAGCATCAAGAGTCTGTTTGAATATTGCTCCAATTGCCTTCATCAATGTGCCTTATTCTGAAGGAGACAATTTGCTTGGTTTCTATCTTTGTCATACAGACCTACAGCTCTTCTCTCATTTCAAGACTGAAGAGTCACAACCAACTCAATGATTATTTGTAACAAAGCTCTTCCACATCTTTGGATCATCTTTATTATCCTTCTCCAAGCTGTTCCACTTCTATGGATCTTTGGGATAAGAGGATCTTTGTACAGTATTCAGGATAAGGATGAATAATGACTTTGTGCATACAGTGCCATGTGGTATTTTCTATTTCTTTGCCAATAATCTAAAGATGATTTTTTTTAAAAATAAGAGCTAAATCAGCACTTCTGCCTAGCTTGTCATATCTTCTTAGCTTCAAGTCCATTTTTGGTAAATTTGGACTTCTGCTAATCTAATCATCAACTAATTTTCTACTGACCATAAAAAACCCTCACACTCCTTTTTAATAATATTTCTAATTACAGTAGCCACTAGAAACCCAAATCAGAATTAGATGTTCTGTTCATACTTATAACAACGGACAGCTCTGGCCCTGAAGGATTTCTTATTTAATAAACACGACAAAAGATGAGCAAAAGAAAATACCATCTTGTTTCACATTTAGGAAACACAGGTGAAACAGCTTTGAACAGCTTTTGCTCACAAGAGTTCACCGACATCTTTGGTAAGCAAACAATGCATTTTTCCCCATTTGCAGGCCTTGGTGAAAGGACAAAACAGCAGTGATTTTTTAATTTGAGAATATGGACTGAATTATTATCTCTAGGTTTATGCAACAGAGCTACTAAATCACTTGTTATGGTCTACTCCTGCAGAGTCAGATGAATTACAACTCATGCAGACAGCTTGACTAGGAACTTGTGAATTACAGAGGTCACTTTCCAAGAAGGACAGAAAAAGGTCTCCAAAAACTGTCAAAGGCCACTATATCACTGCCAAATGAGGCTTAGAGCTAACTCTGCAAACTGATAGGATTTTAGGGGAGCTCTGAACACATCCATTTGTAGACATGTTCATCGCTGAAACTCTGCAACATGTGGCAGGGAGATAAGCACATTTAGCTGGAAAATGAGTGTACCCCCCACTGAAGTAGATAGGCAGCAGAGCCTGGGTGTAGAAAAAAGTCAAAAGAGGAGCTTCAGCAGAGCTATCATGGATATGGGTACCCACCCTTACAGATCTCCTCATCCTCCCCCCTTCCTGGAAAATTACATAGAAGTTAGAGATGTTAAAACAAGGAGGGCCCTTTTGAAATAGGTAATTCTAAAAACCACCTACTAAAGGACACTTCCTATGTTGTAGTAGAGAAATTCTTGCACAGGAAAAAGAACCTTGAGTGATACAATAACAGAATTTAATGCTGATGTATTACTTACAACTTAAAAGTCTCCATAAATACTATCTAGTAACTAATTAAATGCTATAACCACTGTGCCAAGACAGCCAGGAAACAAGAGCAGTCAAGTGGCTCTTCCAAAGAAACAGAAGGAATAAATCCTTGAAAGGTGACCTAAAATTTAGGAATTTTAATTTCAAGGGTCTTGAAATGCTGTTACCCCAGCAGACAGACAGTGCATTGGTAAAAATGTGATATGCATTTCTGATTGTAACTATCCAGCTGCATGCCTACTCATTTGTGACACAGGAATGTAGGTTAATTGTTAATCTTGGATTGATGCTGTTGGCAGATATGATAAGATTGCATTTTGCAATCTACCAACTGCAAGAATGCAACTTCATGAAACTCAGAATGGTCTGTGGCCCATCTGGATATGCTCTTCATTGAGCTGTATGCTTGGACCATGCAAATAAAAACTCAAATACAGGCTGCAGCAATCTACCATTAAGTGCATTGCACAGGAACATCACTTGACACTGTGATACAGGGAATTCCCAGGATGTTGATTTTGACATTCATTACAAGAACCCTTGCACATATGGGACATGGTCCTCTCAAGGACCCTGCTAATCAGGACTGTTAGAATAAGGAGAGATCATACGGGTACTCAGCCTGATTTTAAGTGAGGAGAGCAGGAATTTGCAGTGGGCATTCCTACTCTCCACCTACAAAGCCTGGATGTGTTGCACTTCAAAAGACTCAGTCTGATTTTTTCTTCAAGGTTTTGGCTAAGGTAGAAGATGAGTGAAGAGCTGGAAAGGAACTCTGTGATCTGTGTCTGTCATATACATTTATTTATGAATGGGGACTGGAGTGGGGGAGATGGTGAAAGATCTTTCCATTACACTAAGTGATTGCAGTGTGAAATTAAACTGTACAGGAGCTCAATGGGCATAGAGTAGCCACATAGGTACACTTAGGGATAAAAAGAAAAAATGCTAATAAATACTTCCCCCGATCTAGGTTTCCTCTTAGGAACTTGTAGGAACTCAGCTCACTACGTGATCATTTTCTCCAGCACACATTGTACATAAAGGAGCAGTTTCCCCACATGACTTCATACTAATTACCTACAAATAGTCATACAAGAAAAACCTCAATCCACTCATGCTCTTTACAGCTGTGATTAGCATTTTCCTCTCAGAACTTCTGAGTGACATTGCTTGCCTGGAATTCATTACTCAATCTCCCTGCATAATGCATGGCAACCCGCAGCTGATGTGTGACACAGTGCCTCTGTGCAGCGCCCAGGGCCTGCAGCTTCCCAGGAGTTAGTCCATTCACTGCAACAACTGCCAACAGATAGATCACAACAGCCTGGCAAAGCATTTAGGACATTTAAAATGCCTGTTTTTAGGTTCTAGGAAAAATGCAGCTACTACTCCCAGTGGCCTCTCAAATCTGCAGGACATCATCAATCAGTGGTTCACCTGTGGGTGGGAGAGGCACTGCATACTTAAAAAACAGTATTCAGAATTACAGGAAACCCTTCTACATTTAAAACAACAGAAATTTCAATTGTAACACGACTTGAAATTTCCAGGGATCACTTCAGTTAATTTGCCACCTCTGGTTTGAGGAACAAGTAATTAGGAAATAGTATCAGAAATACTTATAGAATTGGTTAGTCATGATGCTTCATCTTGTATGAGTAACTGGAGCTTTAATCGGCTGCCTGATAAAGACTGGGGTTTTCCTTGAGTTTGTCTTGTGTGCAAATCTGTAAAAATATATCTAACATATATATATAGATAAAATATATAGATAGATAAAATATATATATATACACCTGTATTTATATACATGATATAAATTTTATACAGCATATCTTTGAGGTAACAGCTGCCTCTGTACCTTGTACAAGATGAATTATCCTGTCTGCTCTAAACTGATTCTAACAATAATCATAGTTTTGGGACATATTTTTAGTTGTGGAACTTCACAGTTGGAAGCTAAAAATGGCCAGGTAAAATCAGTTTGAACAAGAATCACCTAGAAATTAAAAGTTTTTCGGATGTAAAAAGTCTAAAAAAATTCCACTGGTTATTCTGTGATGAACAACTCTGCTGTAAGCAACCTCACCACACAGAATCTCAGATTCCTCTCTGCTTTTTCACCATTTCCCTACAGAAAGCATTGCTTACTTTCAGCATGTAACAGCAGTACTACGTGAGTTAGCATGGAACCTTATGACATACTTACATGACATAACTGCATGTGAGCATCACCTGAATCACAATGTGCCACCAACTGAGCTCTCAGATTGTCAGATGCAAATTAACGTGTGTCACATTTACAGTCAAAGAATACCATCTCTGGATAATGAAGCATTTGGTGAATTATTTCAAAGCTAAGGGTAAGAAATCCTCATCTCTGACTCAGTGGCACTTCTGCGCATTTTGCCCTTGGTTTGATAGTGGCAATATGGAAGCCATGCTTCTTCCCAGAGGGACCATCATTCATAGCTTGGAAAGGAAAACTGCTAGGAGTTCTTGTGAAGGAACATACTCTGAATGACTTTTATGATCTGGTGTTACAGCCAGTCACTCACTAGGAAGCTCACCAGATAGGTAAATGGGTAAAATTAACTGATTTTCCATGTCTTAAAAATGTACATTCTGAGAAACACAGAAGTAAGGAGAGGGAGCACTAATTGTATTTTTGAAATATAAAAAATTTGAATAAATTTAAATATGCATTAAAAATACACTCAGACTTCAACTCCCTCATTTATTAAATAAATGGGGAATTTCAATTGTTTTTGCAAACCAAAATATCTTAAGAATTATATTTGTCTTTTTCTAGTGTTTAGCTAGTTAAAATTTCTTAAAATTAGCAACCTGTCTCTGTGTTCATAATAATCAAATTGTTCATATGAGTCCAAGGTGACAAATTAAATGTGCCAGAATATTCTTAACAAAATCTAAACCAACCAACATCATGAAACAAGTATGGAGAAACTGGAAAATCTAAACTGTAAAATTCAATTAAAATAACTCTGACCTAGAAGAAAACCATAATTGATAATCCTAAATTTACCTCTTAGAATGTCTAATAGGGCTGAAAAGATGCAGAGAAGCCGATGTATTTAGCAGTGGTGTGGGTAACTGGATCTATCAAAAAGTACAGTGAGTTCAGTATTTGGAAACACACTGGACAAACCAAGCAGACATATTCAACAGACAGGAGAAAGAGCCTTTTCTCATCTAGTCAACAAAAGGGAAAGATTTTAACAGAAGGCTGTACTTAAATTGTAGGAAACCAATTATGGTTTAGGCAATGAGTATTTGGAAATGCAGATGAACTGTGTGGCAAACCAACGTGTCAGCCCACCTGTGCCACGCTGAGTGCTAATGCCTGCACAAGCTGTGACCTAGTTGTGACCTAATTTGCTTTACAAACAAAATTGCGTCACTGATTTTAAAAAAAAAGTATTTTTAAAAACCACTTTTCTACTCCCCAGGAAAACTCTGTAGACTGATGGAAAGAAATATCTCAGCAGAAGCTTTCAGTGGTCTGTCTGATACAAGAAAAATCTTGTGTTCTTTTTAGACTGAACAAATATGAATAGTGCATCGAGACATTAGGAGCAATAACCTACATAAAAGTCAGTAGGATTTCAGTGACACGAACTGGAAAACTGTAATAGGGTGACATTAGTAATAATTCAAAATGTAAAAAAGAAAGGTTCATGGCTGGAAGTTCATAATGCAGGAAGATTTGTACAGATGTGGAAATTAAGCAGATAAAAGAGAAGTGAGTTCTGGTTAATTACACATACAAATATAAAACTAGGTACACAAATGAAAAACAAATTTAATTTTAAAGGGAAACAGAAAAGGATAAAAAATTAAAGAATTATATATAGAATATCAGGTGAGAGTTGTACAGCTTTTTAATGTGCTGACTAGGTTACTTTAAATGAAAACAAACACCTCTATGCACAGGACTCCCATCCCTTTTGTCTAAGCAGAAAAGACAAGGGGTCTGTCCCCCTTGCATGTTTCTAATTGTTTTCATTGTGTTACTCCTGTAAAAAGCACAATCAAGTGCATGGCTACAGAATACAATGTGCGCAAACAAAATAACATGAATCAGAGATTCATGCTGATGAGGAAGAGCAGAGAGGAAATACAGGGAAATAAGCTTGTTCTGAAGTTGTTAAACAATTAATTAGCACGTGGATGAACAGAGAAGTCAGACAGATACTCGTGTAGGTGGCTCTCTGGAAGCACCTGCAGAGGACATGGCACACAGAATACACTGCCAGGACATGGGACAGGAGACAGCAGCATCAACTGTGTGTACACACATCTTACCTGTCCTGGGCTCCTCAGGTGACATCTGGGAGAAACACCACTTTGAGGTTTGTTGCAGCCTCCGCAGACTTCAAAGCAAGCTTGAAAACTGTACAGTGCTTAGGGACATCACTCAAGCTCTTTGTGCTTTCCTCCAGCTGTACAGTGCCAAAGTCAGTTTGCACTATGTCTTGCTGACACTTCTGGGGAGCTTCCAGGAAAACAGAATACCAAAACCAAAACAGTTATTAATTATGGGCTGGAATGGATGAATACTTTTTGTTTCACTACTGTGTACACTGAAACTCAGTTTCATTATGTTATCCTAAAAACTCCACTGGAATGGGTAATGCCACCAAGGAAGGCAAAAATTTGGAGTCAGAAAGAAATTATTTTTCACAATTTTGAGAAAATAAATCCCTAGTCTAGATTTATACATATTCATATACATATATATATTTAGATACACACTTGTGTATATCTCAATCAACAACAAAGACTAGTGCCCTTGTGGAGGTGTGGAATAATTGCTATACATGCTTGCATAGACACTCATATTGTGAAATGGTTGATTGTTCCCAGGTATTTGAATGTATTTCAAGGGTGGGTTCTGCCTAAACTCCTTCAGAAACGCCATCTGCAAACACAGAGGTACTCAGCAGGTCTGTTAGAACAAGTTCTCAGATGCAGTGGGTGATGGCTGGGGCTCTGTTTGGTGCAGACTCCAGCGGGACAGGACCTGTGTGTGCTGTTGATATCCTCTGTGTACTGGTTGTGTCACCATTCAGGTGCTCACAGCTGAACAGGTAGATAAACTGAGCAGATTTGTAACTCAAAGGTTGAATTTAAAAACCATATGCTTCAATATAAGATGGAGATGCATTAAGAAAAAAATAATCTAATTTCACTTTAAGGACAGTTTCCAATTGAAAGAAAAGTATCAGAAGTAACTTGGAAGAATTTAAAACAAAGGTTCTGGATGTTTAACATCTCCACATGTGCCAATCCCAGAGAGAAGCCATCCTTTCCTGTTAGTCCTATCACATAAAGATTTAATTTCAAAAGAAATTACTAATTATTTGGGAGAGAGGCAGTGCCCTGCATACTGAACAGCAAGTTACCAATACCTTGCTTGCCAGGGACTTTTTTCTGTGTTTGCATTCATAATCTTTTTTTTTTTATCTTCTGTCTCCAGGGTGGTTCCCACCTTTCCCTTCCTGTACCAAGTCCTGCTCTCTGAAAAAGGTACACCTTGTACAACTGACTTCCACATTAAGTCAAACCAGGGAGGGCAAAGGGGAAGTTCATGGTTTCAAAAAGAAACTCAAAATTTACAAAGCAGCTGCCAATTAGTCAGACCTTAATTTTGCAAATTTATTTAGGAAAAAAAATTAACATGAGCAAATGAGAATACTTCAGTGTTACAACAGAGTATATAAATGTCTAGCAATAGTCAAATAATTTGATCTTTAAATACAAAATAACCACATGAACACCTAATATACAGGTTTCATCTGAATACATATTTATTAGATAAATATTAGGTTGTCACATCATCTAACTACATACAGTTTTGCAAGACTAAAAATCACAATTATTTTTTCTGACCAGTTTAAAGTATGAAATGATTGCATTGTACTGTACATACAATGTACAAACAAAGACAATGGCCATTTTTGCATGTTACCTCAGATTGTACTTTTTTTTTTTTTAATTCTCCTCTGATCGTGATATCAAAAATTGTACAAAGTATGAATTTGGTTACAATTTTTTTTTTTTTTATTTTTAATCCCCGTATTTTTCTTCATTATTTCTGTAGCACCCTAAAAATACACAGGTGATAGACTAGTACACGTAAGCTAAATATTACATGTAGATAAAACAAAACAAAACAAAGGATCAGAGTATATTACAGAAGTGAAAGTGGAACAAATGCTGAGACTCCACGAACGCTAACAAACAGGATTCATTTTCCACATAAGATGGAGCTTCAAGCTTTTTTTTTCCTGCGAAATAAAAACAATGCACATTCCAAGGAAAATGAATGCATTTCTGTTAACATGTCTCTATTTGTCATTTACATATGTACAGCTGTCCCTTGAGTCTCTGCTGCAGACACTGGCGTGTACTGTCAGTCCTATAATAATGTCTTGGCAGCAGAACTGTAGATCTCTGTGGGTTCTTTCCCAGATGAACTTCCATAGGGAAACGATTAAAAGGTAAACAAACAAAAAAAAAGAAGAAAAATACTACTGGAATCTCATATAATAATTAAGCTTTAAAAGAAATGACTGTGATTACCCTATTTGCTAGGTTTTTTTTCTCTAAACTTTAATACGGCAGTGAACAGATAAAAAAATAACTAGATTTTCAGAAGCTTTTTCATACTGACTTCACTATACAGTACCTGATTTTAGCTGATAGATAAATTTTAAAACTGTCTCAAATGTCCAACATTTGGGTGATGGGTAAAAATTGTACTTTCTTTTTTAAGTTCTGCTTAGAAACCAAAAATTTCTGTAAGTTTAAAGATGTCAACTGTCCGCTTTTGATTATTTGTTACTGTACAAAGCAGATGCCAACACTGCTCCAAACATATTGCTAATATCTATGGGGCTTTTTTTCCCTTTATGCTTTCCAACAGGTACTTTTAAATGACACATTTTAAATACTACCAGTTAGCAAAAGGTCAATCCTTAACATACCTGGCTTAAAATACTAATATTGTGTTTAAGAGAAAATGAATTTTAGGTGACTAACTTAGCTGCTCAGGGATCAGTGGAGAATGGAACATGAAACAGAATCAATTAAAAAAATCAGAGCAACCAGTTCCAACTAATAGTGAGAAATCTTCTTCCCAAACCTATGGCTTAAGGAACTTACCCCCCAAATAGAAAAAAACTAACTCTAAGGGCATAAAGTCAGTTTATATTAGCCACCTCTGCACATGACTTCCAGACCTATATAAAAAATGCAGCAAAAAACCAAGGGGAAACTACTACAGTAAAATGGCTACAAACACATCTGTATCCGTAACTGAACAACGGTCTTTCCTAGGAATTGTGTGATAGCAGCACCACACCACAACCATATTACCATGTATTACACCAAGGTATCTTTAATATTCTGCAGAGATCCTCTACAGGTTGTCAAGCCTACATAAGAAAAAAGACACTTCTAAGCAGAATAAAATATACTATACTGTTTCCCTCCCCCACCCACCAACATCCCTAAGTGTCTTTGCCCCAGTTTCAGAGACCAGAGCGCCAGTAGAGCGATATAAATATGGTACCATAGACATCTGCTGCTTGCCTTAGTGCATCTTTACCTGGTGGTCACACAGCTGGTCCTACGTGCTCTGCTCACTTGGGCAAACGAACAAACTCTGCCATTACCAGCTCTCGATCACCCACAGTCAATGAACACCGGTCGGTCAGTTGGGGTTTCTTTTTCCCTAGGCAAACACAATTATGTTTCCATGACAGAGCTGGGCCCTGATTATCCAGGTACTGCCTGATGTATCAATTCACTCATCACATAAATGGATATGAAATTTGGGCAAACTTACCAAAAGAAAACAGGGGGAAAAAAACAAACCAAAACCCAACTCCCTTATTCTGTTAAAGAACCCTCAATTTTCTTTTTTAAAAAAGGACCCATATTTTTCTTCAGACAAGGTATTTAAAAACACCAGCAAAAGTATAACCAGATCATGAAAATGTTGAATATTATCAAAGACGATACTAAAATATTCACAAAGATATTTACAATAGCAATTCTTAAAATAATTGATTTTGCATAATGAACAGCGCCTTTCTTAAAAAAACTTGAAAGAGGAAAAATATAAGTGTGGGACCATTTCTACATAATACGTTTGACAGATTCAATACTCCTACTGGGAAATAAAAGAACTAAACCGCCATTTCCTTTAATATCTACAGCAAGGTGCTGCTGACTAGCATATATATACCACAACGCATGTACAGCAGTAGTGGGAAACGTTAACAAAAGGAGCAAAATAAAACAAAAAATGCAGAGAATTTACAAATGTGACTTTGGTGAGGAAAGCAAATCCAGAGTCGTAAGCACAGAGCATGCCATTTACAGCATTGCAAACTAAACAGAGGGCTAGGAAGCTATCTAGTCAAACTGACAGGAACAAACAAAATTTTGCCTGGCACTTCAGTTTAAAACGCATTGTGGTGAGCAAACGAAGGGTGTTTGATTGGATTTGGGAAGAGGAAAAAGAGTAGGGTCAAATATGCTTTAGTATCAAAAGAAACAAAACAATAACTGTACAGTGGGCAAAAGCTGAAATGTTGCACCACGAGGGCAAAGTTGGCACACATGCACTTCTTACACAGCTACTGTACATCATTTATAAGAGAGAGAGAGAGACAAAGAGCACAGAAATGGGCACAGAAGCAATAGGAAGCTCATGCAGGAGCAGCAACCACACGAGAAGCAAAGATCACAGGGGCAAGACAGTAATTGTGGCAGCAGGGTCTCTTGAGGGCAGTAGCAATCTACTGACAGGTACTTGTTCTCCCCACGCTCGGTCCTTTGGGAGAAAGAGCTCATCCCAGCAGCCAAAGTTTAAAAAAAGAAACTGAAGGAGGAGAAAAGGAAAAGGCTGAAGTATCTGTAACAGTCACGACAACAGAATGCAAAGCAAAACTAAAATGAAGCTGTAAGACGTCTGTCCAATGTCAGTGCCCCTTCTCAAGCTGATTATTAAAAATAATTATGCAGATAATGATGTTACTCTCCCTCCATCCTGCAATGATTTCCTCGCTGCCTTCAACCCAGCTTGTCTTACTATGCATTGTGCAGTACAGTGACACAAACTCTCGGGGCTCAGAAGGCTGTAGGCAATAATCAGGAACAGTTTGGTTTGCATCCCCCCTCCCTCTCTTTTCCATTATGTATGGGCATAGATGGCAAAAAGACCTACTACAGCAATCTCTACAGCTGGATGTTAACGCAGCCAGAAACAGTACTGATTTGAAACCAAACCACAAAAATTCCTAAACATCACAAACTTCTAAAAAATTTTTCCTGGGTGCTTCCAATCTGTGTGCTGGGCCAGAGGAATCCTCTGCAAAGAGGAGGTTAAGATCCCTGCGCTTGCAGAAATCCCGACACCCACGGCTGCGGCCTGGAGATCTCAGGACTCTGTTACTGAAGTCACGTTAGCTAAACTGCTGGCTCCCTCTGACAGGCCTGTGTGTCTTCCCTAACTTTGCCATTGACTGTAGGATTTGTGCTTTTTTGAACTTTGTAGGTGTTTTTTTTCATTTTGTGTGTGGCCAGGACAATCATTCCAAGGCAAACCCATGGCTGGAGGGGGGCAGAGGAGAGGTGGGGTAGAGGGAGATACAGTTTCAAAAAAATGGAAGAACAAGCATTGTAAAGACACTCTGAGACGGGTCAATTAAAGACAGTTCCATTCTGTTGATTTTTCTTCCCTTGCCAAGATTCGGTTTTGCCAAGATACTTCACACTATGTTTATCACAGAACTCTCTCTCTAGAGGATGAACACCAAATGGGGTTTCCAATAGCTGCACAACTGTCTATGCTTCTTTGTCACATGTAGCATGGCAGACTCGGAGATTACTGCATGTATTTAACTTTTGTATTATTGTCTCCCGTCACTTTCACAGTCTTTGAAGCTAACAAAAGCAGTTCTGAGATGAAGAAAGCAGGGAGTGCACCATTGGATCAAGTTGTGAGGTTTTTTTTCTTCTCTTGTGGAAAAGGAGTGTCAAGATTCCTCGCTGTGCAGCCACACACGTGTGAACAAGTGAAAAGGATGGGAGAATACATATGGTTTCAGTTGTTCTCAAAGAGAGACAGAAGGTCATCATTGCTATTGCTTGGCAAATCAGGAGGATCCAGGTATGAAAGCAGCTCATCTGGATTTGTGAGTTCTGGAAGTAGCTATAAAATACAAAGATAAAAGAAAAATTACAGATAACAGAAAACCAACTGAGGGGAAAAAAGGGATTAAACACCACGCATTCCTGGAATCTGGTTTTTATAACAATATATCCAAATAAAACAGAAGGCAGCATCACAAGCCTAACACCCTCAGATGATGCAGTATCCACTTGTTGTGAAAGTCTCTGTGACTCAGTTTTCACCTGTGAATTACATTATCATCTCAGGGTTTTTCAATCCACTTCCCCATCATATTGCCTGGCTCGTGACGCTGACAAAAACTTCTGGATAAATGCTTATTTTGGATGTTTCCTATAAAACACTGCATAAACACTTGAAACATGCAGTTTGAGTAATCCATATTTGAGTTTTAAGGCAGGTAGCAAAGGCTGGTCTGGCTCTCACACGTCAGTCTGATGGCCACCCAAAGCCTGCAACTCTACAGAAGGAGGCAGCCCTGTCCTTTCCTTACTCTCAGTAACTCCTCAGTGCACCAATCTAAGCTCTGGGACAGTGACCTGGAGCAAGGAACTCACCCAGGGTTAAAGCAACCAACAAATCAAGAAAGTGGAAAAAGAAACAATTGAGGAGGAGTATGGAGAGAGGAGTGGCAAGGCAGCTGGGCGAGTCCTTCTCCTTTCTGAGCAGGAATTTACAGTGGTTAGAAGTACTTACTTGCCTACAGCATTACATGCAATTCCAGACATTTTAAAGGGTCACAGGTGTAACACTCCATCCAGCAGAAGATGCCCTAATCTGCACAGTGCTTGAAAGTATCAAAATGAATAGCTGTGGGGCTTCAATTTGTATTTCCATTATACTGTATTCCAAGCATAAAATTTTGTTTATCAAACCATCACAACACATTCTTTTTGATCTGACAGATGACAAGCACATTGTAACTCCTGGGCTGTACATCAGGCAATGTTTCCTGCTCTATAATGCATCTTGCCCTTTCCTAGGAAAATACAGAAGTATCATATATAAAAAATTGCAGGGAACAGTTTACAATAAAGCCCTTTTATGTTCTGTATTGTGTTAAAGACAGAAAACTATGGACTGTTTTAATAAACTTAATAGTAGGTACAAAAAATTAATTTTAAGTTGTTCTATGTTTTCAAATATTATAGAACCAAAAGCTCAACCACTTCACTTTTAACAAATACTGTATTTATATGCTTCCATTGCTCTTGTGCAAATAAACTTCATATTCTAACATTATATGCATGAACAAATTTTTCAATAACCTAAACATGACATGCAGAAAAAAGTTTATTGCTTTCTAAGCATTTTCAAAAAATGTAATGTCAAGTTCACATAAACAGAATCTCCCAGAAGGGATCTTTTTCTAAAACTACCACCTCCTTTTATTCATACTAAAAATGCTATTGTCATAGTACTGGAGATATGAGACTTTTAAGCATACTACGCCTCCTATTACAATTTTTTATGAGTACATCATAAAAAATCCAAAAAGAAAAAAGAAGTCCAAAAAAAATGGCAGCCCCACCAAATGTGGAGAAATAAAAATTTATTGAATTTGTCCTACAATTTTACAACTCATTCTTAAAAATTTAAATAGTTTATGAGACTCATTCTTGTATACAGGGGATTTTAATTTTTTTTTTTTTTAAGAAAAGTGGAAGTTTTAAAGAATATTGTTTAAAAGTTGTGAGGGTGACCTCAGCTTCCCTCAGTCAGAGGGGTCAGGCAGCATAGCCAGCCTCTTGCCCCACTGGTGTGAAAACCAGAGACCTCAGGAAGGACTTGCTGGGAGTTGAGAGTGCTGTGCTGGAGCAGGGACAAAAGAGAGAGGAGTGCCAGGGCCTGCAAGGGGGTGATGGGGACAGAAGCTACAGGAATGTGCCAGATTTAGGGTAGAGTCTGGAGAAGTGTACCCTGTGCTCCCAAAGTGCAAATCTACCCAGTGATTCCAGTCTTGAGCCTCTGCGGTCTGAAGTACCTGTGCAGATCTCCCATTGTGTCTGCATCTGTATGAGGTGGATTCTTTAACTCAGACTGCATCTCACTGAATTCCTGCAGAATGACCGTGACTGTGTCAGTAGGAGTGGGCCAAGTTGCCCACGGTACCGTGCCCTGTTTGCTTTGCTTCAAGGGACTTTATCAGCCAGGCTCCACAACACACCCATTAAAATAATCCATCTGATCAGGATCACAGGTGTTTCCAGTAAGTTTATTTCCCACACTGTACAGCACTTGCCTCTCATTAACAAACCAGCAATCCATCAGTGATAACCACAGTACTGTGGTAAGTGCACAGATTTTTGTACTTTGCTTCTCACCAAGGAATGGGTGCCTGACATATAAGAAAATACTGTATGTTTCTTAAATATTATAAGAAACAAAAAGACATTTTTATTTCACCTTTTAGTATTGCTCAGACAGGGTCCTTAAGGGTTCAGAACTCCAACTGCCACATGAACTATTGTTCATGTTCCTAAAGGATGTGCACAAAGTGTGAAACAGCAGAAGTTGCCTCACTGACCACTGTTCCTGCAGCATCCTGGAGCCTCTATCTGTCCCCTAACCCCTTCCCTCCCCTGTGAGGCTACCTGCCAGTACAGTGCTGTGTGACAGGGGAGATGCAAATATACAGCAACAGCAAATACAGATATAAATCCAAGGCACAGAAGCGAACATCTCTAAGAAAATTAACTGTGCAGCAGCAGACTTTGGAACAGACAGAAGATATACATACAGGAATGCATGACTCAAACAAAAATCTAGTCCTAGTGCTGAGGATTTATATTTTGGGAGGTAGATGGCTAAGCAGAGAGATATACCTCAGAAAAGTCACTTGCAACTCCACTGAATCGATGTTAAGAAATAGCAGACTCCTTTTGGACTTAAAACTAGACTTCATTTAATTGTGAGCTGCCTCCTATGGTAGCTAAGGAGGCAGAAAATGTCCTTGTTGTTTACTTCCCTGTGTGGTGTACTGGGAGGAGGAACTTGTGCTGCTGAGTCATCCACAGGAGCAGGTATGGAAAGGCATAGAGTGTTTCTGGCTGCAGGGAGCAGGCACAGTGTCACAAGGTGGGCCAGGACACACCGCAGGGCTCAGTGCAGCTCACTTGGCACAGCTGCACCACAGTCAGAACCACACACAGCTGTGTCCCTCCTCCTGTCCAGGCACTGCAACAGCTTCAGGGCCTGGGACAGCACAGCCCAACCAGCGCCGTGGGAAAGGAGGAGATGGCTCCCAGCCTGGTGCCTGAGCTGCTGCCTAAAGAAGTGCCTGCCTCGGTGCCAGGAAGAGGCTTACGGCTCGCACACCCTGCAGCTGCTCCAACCGGAACCATCCATCCTCCCAGCAGGTCAGGAGCGCCCTGTCACCTTGGCTGCAGCACCTGTGCCCATGTACCAAAGCATGAAGGATGGCATGTGCTGTGGAAGCAGCCCCGTCCCCTGCCCTCCCCGCCCTCCCGCGCGATGCGAAGCACACGCTATGGCAGGCAGATGAGAGTATGACACAGACTTACATCCAGCGAGGGCTCCGGCATGTCGGGTGCTCCCTGTCCACCAGCCTGACCCTCTAAGGCTGAGGAGGGGTTAAAGGTCAGGTCACTGTGTGGATGGTTGCTAGAAGCGGCCGGGGGTGGCTGCCGGGACTGCTGGGTAGGAGGCCCGCTGTGATGTAATGGCTGCCCTGACTGGCTGCTGGGGTGAGGGACGTGCAAACCTTGCTGCATGGAAGTATGGGACTGATCAGTGCTGCCGGGATGAGGGATCTGCGGAGGAGGAAAAAAGCAGGAAAAGAAAGTGAGGCCACAAGGTACAGTGCTCGCGGTGCCTGACTCTGTAACTGCATGTTATAAAACGAAATAAATTAAAAAAACGACACACGCAACAAAAAACCCCAACAAAAACCAATCAACAAACAACAACAACAAAAAAAAAAGGAATAAAAAAGCGCCATCGAAAAAGAAAACTCCATATCCCAATGCTGGAGAAGGTGTTTCAGCTTTTTGAAGGCTGTCTGCAAGGGGAAAAAACATGTTGGACTTGTGCTGTTGGTTTGCTTCCTTGTAATGTGGAAAACTGTGTATGAAGATGCAAAACAATGCACCACAAAGAGGAGGGAAGCACGTTTATGGGTGCTGCTCAGCATTAGCAAGGCAGATGCTTTTGCCCTAAAAAAAGCTATGAATGAATGGAGAATTTGTTGAATGATCCCTACTGCAGGAAACTCATTAATGGAGAAAATGCCTCATTTCTGCTCAGCTCCCCTATTTGGTAGCTTCCTGACACCACAGCCTATTCCTGTTTCAACTCATTACAAACACTTTGCAAACACCAGCTCTTCCCCCCTCTCCTTCTCCTCAGAATGCAAGACCCCTGTGAAAGGCTGAAGGTTTTCCTCGCTGCTTTTCCTGGGTGGTGGCTCAGGCAGCACATTCCCCACCACGAGCTGAGCTGCTGTGGGTGGCTGCACACCCACTGACTGCAAAGCACACTGCCTCAGCCTCAACGAAGCCAACGATCACACTCTGCTTTGTATTCATGCTGTGGATGAGCTGTCTAGCAAGAGCTTAGTGGTTTTTTATGTTTTCTGTGGGGAATAAACTACCAATCCACATGTGTCTTCTTGCCCCTGTTACTGAATGGGGGAAAAGTCTTTCTCACATGACAAAGAAGCAATAAAAATGCACAAGTCCAATTCTTCCTTCTGCTGCATGTCACATTTTTGCTAGTGGATTCCCTGGGGCTTGACCTTGGTGCCATGAGAAAGACGTGTCTGAACGCCTCAGAATCAGATGTCTTATGTTAATTGGGTATATGGAGAAACAAAAAATGTAAACATTTTTTGATGAATGCTACATATTGGACAAAGTGAAGCTCAAATAAAAGAACAAATACATACAACAACAGCATGAAATTCATCCAGCCAAAGCCAACAGAAACCAGCAAAATGCTATGTCAGTATTCACCCTTTCATATCACATAAACTCTGAAGTTATCTCAACCTCAGCCTTCAGCTTTGAAAAGCAAAAGGGAGGTTATTACAAAACTTAATTAAAATGTTCACATAAAAAAAAACCAAAACAAATAGAAACAAGTGTTTTAAAAAATACTTTTCACCACTCTTAGGAAAACTGAAACTTGAATACTGATCCACTGGGACAGTCACACTCAGCTGCATGGAGGTCCTTTTCAATACTTTGGTATTATGAAGGTTTGTGGAAATGATTCTACCTGCATGGTATTTGGCTATTTATCCATATCAGAATTTAAAGGAACCAGTAAAAAGTACTGATACACATCTTGTCATTAGGGTCACAATGTGACTACTTGAAAACATTATCCAATATTATTGTTACTACAGGGGTAAGTTTGTACAAAATCTGCCCACAGATCACACTTTAATGTAAAAGCATTTGCAGCCCAAAAACTTTGTGAAAGTCCAAGTGTAAGTAGATGTCTGTCTTAATAGTACTGTTTCCTTCCTCACTCCTTGAGGACATGTGCAACAGATAGTGTGGAAATTAGAAAGCTTAATAATAATAACAACAAAAAGTAAAAAGCAATTTATGACAGTGTTGTTAATGTGGGATACCAGTTTCTGGAAAAAAACCAAAACCAAACAGGATTATATTGAAGAATCTCTTAAATTTATCCCTGAATGCATAAAGCAAGGGTCATACTGGCATGTTTATATAAATAATTATTTTAACCAGGAGAGGCCTTCGTATGCTCTCAGACAGATTTCGAAACAAAGAAGCAGGTTAGAAATTCTACATTGTGTTTATACAGGGAAGGATTTAAATATAGATTTAGTTGATTACACAGTCACTTGGGTCCTTAGACAATGGGTGTATAGGGATTGTTTATTGTAAGACTGAGGGCCACCACATTTTTTGAAGAGCCATCGCAGATTCCAAATCCATCCAACTTAACCCACTGACTCCACCAGCCTCCCAGTGAGAAAGCAAAATGCTCAGGATGGGAATATTTTCTATTTGCATTCAGATAACTAATAAGTTTGCTATGGTGCAAACACATTGTAAGCAACACACTTTGGGTCTGTTTAGCTTGCACCTGCAAGTCCCACCATTTTATTCTGAAAGCACTGACCCACACATGAATGCAGAGTCTAACAAAATTGCCTTTGCTTGCATTAGCAAGATAATTCCAGAGTTGTTTTTACAGGCATAAGCTTTGGCACTCTTAAAGCATTTACAGTCTCTAAAAGAAAAGCTTATAGCAGACAACTACATCTTCAGCTTTACAGCACAGAACACCACAACTCTACAGCCCAACAGTGACCTCTAGGAGTGCTGAGATGTACAGCTGTACAACAGGGCCTGCCAGCTGCACAGCAGTATTCCTTCTGTCCCTGAAGAAAATTATTAGTGGGAAAAAAATCACCAGGTTAAGTCAATGGTTTATATCTCTCTCCATTACCTTACCAGGGTCACAGTTTTACCAACTCTTTTGCTGTGTTAGCTACCAAAACCATTAAAAGATGCCATCCTGCCTACCCCACTGATGTTCTTGGCCGCTTTTCCCATCCACCCCTTTGCCATGTCTGCAAGGTGAAACCTTGTAGACATGCACTGAATTTCCCCACCCTGCCCCTGACTTAGTTTGCAATCACATCAGTTCCTGGGTCCAGATCACTTCATGACTGCAGTAACATTTTTGCTGCTGTGAGAGGGAGGAAAAGTGAAAATAGAAGCAAGAGCAATGACTTTTTACAGTAGTACCAGCTCGTATCACCTCTCTGTACATATGAACCTACGGTGTCATCACCCATTGCTCAGTCATTCCTTACACTGTCTGCAAGAAGCACTAAACTGGAGCTAACTGAATTCTCCTTTGTCTAAATCTTGTTTACAATTTCTGAAAATAAACAAGATATGATTGTGGCAGCTGTTCTGTAGCAATCTTGCACTGTTGCAATGTAGCATCTGTTCATAGCTCTCACAATACTCTGCGCTGGGGAAGAGGCGTTACTTCTGGTTGTGTTTCAGGTCCTGATTTTTGTCTCCTTCCATAGGAGTGGAACAGTGGTGTTGAGGGAAGGAAATACTGCTTGATTCATCCCTGGTTACCCAGCCCTACCTACACTGGGCAAATACCTGCATTTCCTGGAGTGACCTACAGGAGGGATCAGCTTTCTCTGCCTACCACTGTGGAAGGGCCACCACATAAATCCTCAAAATAGGAACACCAGGAACTTGCTCAGCAGCATTCAGCTCCAGTAAGAGAGAGACCTCAGATCTTAAAGGACTGAACATCCAATCCCAACTCACCTTGTAAATGGCCAAAGTGAATAATATGTACAAACTACAAAAACCTGCTAACTGTTAAAAAGGAAAGACAAAGCCAGAGAAGAGCACAGGCAACATCTTAAAACCTTGGTTCCATCGCACAATTTGTTTAGAGTTGTTTTTGTATGAAGTGTCTCTTCAGAGACATGAAACTACACAATTTAGGAATGTGTTAAAGGCGAGTATTTCTCTAAAAGCAGTGATTTTAAAGATGCCTTTCCTGAGTGTCTGCTACAGACAAACAGTTCATTTTGAGAGAAAAGAACAGAAGAGAGAGAGTAAGACAGAAAGAGGAAAGCAGAGATTTTATAGCACTGAAAAGGCTGTGTGGGAGCCCTAGAGTCCTCAAGTGCGGACTGAAGACTGCACAGCCACATTGACAAGGTTAATCTAATTCTCCTCTGACCTGAAAACTGATCCTCATTACAGAAAACCAGCCATTGACATAATGTAGGACTCTGCTTTAGCACTGTCCCCTGTTTCCAAATGGTATTGCTTGAGTATCATGATAGATGAAGGACAAGTGAGGCAAAGGTTTACTTTCGTTGCCAGCTATTATAAGCAAGTACTAGATTTGTTACAGATTGGCCCACAGAACTGGAAGTCCATTAACATTTGCTTAGATACAGCTCTGGAATATGCATAACCTTGAGCAACTTTCACCTCTGCTATATGTAAACAGTCTCATTTTCAGTAAGCTACAAATTCTTCATTTTTATATTCAACTACTTCATATCCTACCACTTCAGAAATTTCACCAAGACAACTACTTCAGCAAAGGTATGGCTGTTAACTGATGAAGTCAAGAGGCAGGTGTCAGGTAATGGGAAGCAAAGAATAATTCCCTGTGACTTTGATTCAAAGGAAGGCAGCTGTGAGTGGTTCAGGCTGGTATTATTTCCTCTCACTACTGTATTCTAATAATGTGCAGCTGATTCTTATGCAGAGAATAAGATACATACACACTCCAAGCTGTGTATCCAGAATCTGCCAATGCAAAATGACGTTTACAGAATGTTTGTCCTCATTTATCAGCCTGTAAAGTGGTAAAGTCATTACAGTTTCTGGACTCTTCCTTTGCAGATAGTCTTGGTACTTGGACTCTCTCCAAACTATATGAAGAACTCTTTCTCCACTCTCTTCTATTTCTCACCATCCTCCTTGGAAAACCTATTGCCAGCTAGAGCAGACATTGACTGAGCAGGCTTTTGCTGAGCATCTGCTACCACGTTTCCTCATTACATTCTGAAATGGTACTTTCTAGGATTCACTAAAGACACAGCACATATGACTTGTCAAGTTAAACATCCTTCCTGTGCAGTAACAGCACAGTTTAAACCCCCTGCCCTGCAACTTAAATGAACATAAAAGGATGTATACACACCCCACACACAGAGTTAAAATAGATGACTAACGATGCCTCAGAGCTAAATGCTGCTGGTAGCTTTTCTATCACCTAGTTGCTGCAGTACTGCATTTTCTGGAGATATATAAAGTTCTGTACAGAAAACTCAGTGCTCTGAGCAAGCTGCTTTTCCAATGCACAGCTCTGCCTCACCATCTGAGACCCGAGGAACCTCTATTTTTCAGTCTCTAACATTGATATTTTCAGACCAGTGGCAGTGGGTCTCCTTGAAATCTGCAGGCTTCTCCTATTACCAAAAGTTTAAAAGTGCCTTTCATGCTACTTGAGTAGAATTCCCCCTCAAAATGCTTTGATGCAAATTTTGCCCTCAGAGAAAAAGCCAGGGAAGATATTGTTCCTGCTCTTAAGTTATCCAATATCTTGCTTTAACAAGCTGTCTCTTGGAGATGGATATTCACAGTCCTGCTGGCCTAGGGAATGAAGTACATTTTTTTTAATGTGTCAGAGCAAAGCACAATGATTAATACAAGCACACTGAGCCAGGTTCTTCCTTTCAGATAAACAAGCTTAAATGACAATTCAAAGAGTGCAGAAATGCTTCTCCAAAAACTCAAAATGGCCAGAAACTAAAAATGGCATTTCTCAAGACTACTCTGTTTCACCAACTTCCCAAGTGAGGAATCCACAAGAAGTAAAAGCAGTTCATCAGTCCATCAGCTGGATGAGAGCTCCTTACCCCCACAAACGAGAACCTACGTGCCCAGCACCATTACTTACAGATTCCTGCATGGGGTGACTGAGAGGTTTGTCGAGAGCTGCCATGCTGCTCGGCATGTCTGGGGGATGTGACAGCTGTGGCCCATGCATGAAGTCATTCATAGATGTGCCACCAGGATTCCCATGCGGGAAGTCAAAATTGCCATGACCTTGGTAACTGTTGCCTGAAAGAGAAACAGATGTGATTTGTTTCCAACGTTCATCTCTCCCAGTATCTTGCAGGAGCTGTGTGATGTGACACCCTCCCCACACAGCACAGGGAGCTGTGACACTGAACTTGACAATGCTGTGCCCCCAGTGCTGAGCAAGTGGGGACAGGGCACTTGGCTTCCAAATACATAAATAATTCATTTATGTGTTGGAACTAATTGAAAACTGCTGACATTTTGAAAAACTACTGCCAAGTCACCACATAAACTCAACCAGGCCAAGAAGTAAACAGGACATTAAATTCCATGGGATTTTTGTATCTGGAAGCATCTCAGTGTGACTGAGACTGACTGCCCAAGTCCCAGATTATTTATAGGACACCTGTGTTATTTATGTCAGCTTCTACACACTCAGTAAGATCATAGCATTGCTTCAGCTTCTGATGAAAGTAATTGACAGAAGTGAATCTGGAAGATGCTGCAATACCAGTTCATAGCACAGCATCTACTCTACCCCTTCATAAAAGGCATAGAAGAGGTGCTCTTATCTATCTGGGCCTCCCAGAAAACTTCTAAAATTCACTTGACTGACTGGATTTACACACACATCTTGAAGCAGGCCTGGGGCTCCCTGCTGCTCTGCAGGACAAGTACTGTATGACCACTGTCCATATGGATCCAGCCCACCTCAGCCCAGGCATCTTCATGTGAATTCTAAAGCAAGCAGGTATCCCAATATAGGGATACTTCCAACTTGGATATCAGCTCTAGTGGTTTATTTGCTACAAATAGCAAAAAAAATGAACTAAAACCATTCACCTATTTCATACAAGTAACTGAACTGGATGATACTGAGCTCTGAAATAACAGCTTTGGAGCTTGCACAGAGAGCCTGCAGTTTGTCAACTGAAGTACAGCAGTTTTAAATATTCAACTCAAGAAGGGAGTTTGACAAACTGAAGTAGTTGCATCATTTGCTCTTTAGCACAGCTTCACAAGCAGAAGTTTAATCTTGAAGGAATAGTAGTCATTAGCTATGTAAGAGTACTTCTCAAAGACGCCAGGACTTTGATGTATCATGTAAATACTGCAGAGCCTTACTGATTCTCATTTTGTTAATCTGCAAACTGGATGAGTCTCACAGAACATAGCTGGTCTTGCCTCATATCAGGAATAATTAATTAGCAGGCAGCTGGAATCTGGTCTTGTAGTACTGAATATTTGTTATGTTTGCAAATTAAACTTCAGTACTCTTCCTGTCAAACCCAAATAAACATAAACCACAGCAGTAATACTACTACTAACCGCTCTAAAGAACTGTTAATCAGAGGACATTATGTAATTGCAATCACTAAGTTTCAGTGCATGTGTTGGTGGAGAGTAAAGACACAAGGCAGCAGGCCCAGGGAGTTACAGCCATGCAGCAGCAAGCCCCTCTCTGCAGCAAGAGCAGTGCCATGTGCTGAGGGAGACCTGCCAGACATTTAGGATAATGTGGTGCTCTGTGCTGACACCCCTATTGCAGGGCAAACACGACAGCATGGGTTTCACCTGCCAGTGCTGACTCAGGGTTCCAAGGAGCAGTGACTGCCTCTGCTACAGGACCCACAGGGGAAGGCAGCAACATCAGAGTCTAGGCAGCAATGCTCACACAAAGCCTAAACCCTACACGTGGCGTGGCTATCCTGTCTGCTCCTGAGTATGAGCTGGAAATATGGTGAGGAATAGACAGCTCTGTTCTCAGGCTCTGACTGCACTTCACTCCTACTAAACGAGGGAAAAAATGTCATTCAGTGCTCTTGGCTTTGTTATAGTAATCATTCATCTGTTTGAAAACCTCATAACTTTTATCATCTGTCATCAGTTTTGCAGTCACTGGAGCAAATTAACCGTATTTTGCACGCCATCTATATTTTTCTTCAACGCCTGCAAAAAGCACATGTATCACCTTGTAATCAATTTGGGGATTCTGATAGTGTGAACAGTTGGTCTTTTCCCAGAGCTGAACTGATTCATATCATGTTACTTGCGAAAGAAACAGTCTCTGGTTTCATGTTTTCAAAATTGTCACTGTAATTGAGTTATTCACAACATACCAGTAATTTGAAAACCTATCTCCATTGCCTGTATTTAATTCCCTGTTCCTCAGTCTGGTAGCACATGGGCAGAGGAACTCAAAACTAATTTTCTAATGCAAAGGTGTTTGCAAAGCAGCTAAAAGCTCTTTAACAGTCATCCCTTTTCTGGTGAACTGTGCAATGTCACTCCTGTGGCCACAAGTTCACCTAGTGACCCAAGCAGCAGGGTTAATGTGTCAGGTGTTCTACTTATGTAGAACTAGATGTTTTCACTGAGAGTGGAACAGAAGGAAAATGCACAGAAAAAAATACAGAAATGTGTCCATTGTGGCAGGCCATGAATATAGAAGGTAACATACAATGTTTCTTGATTCAGGCAGGAATTGTGACTATGACTATGACAAGCACCAAATACTTAAAATATTAGATAAAATAACTAAATACTACAACGTATTACTAAAATATAATAGTTACTAAAATATACACTCCATTGAACAGATGAATCTTAACTGAAAATGCTTATGCAGAAATTCCAGAACTGCAGCCATATAACTTGCTTTCCTCATGCATCACCCTGAGAAGATGCACTGACACACCTGAATCACAAGGCTGACTGAACCACTGAGTGCTAGAGTGAGCAGCTGGGTGCACAAAGCTTTGAACTTACCTTGGTTACCATATTCAGTGGAGTTGTTGCCTCCTGGCGGAGGGGGTAGGGATGGGTAAGGTGATGGGCCAGGACCCAAAGCTGCAATCATCTCCATTACATTTGGCATGATCATCTGGCTTGGACTCATGGTCTTAAATCTTTTTGAGGGAATGCCATCTGGGTCATCTTTGATGTGAATATCTGACTTTATAGGGACCGGCCTCCAACTGCAAGTTGGATCAATGGTAACTTCTTCAAACTCGGAGCTGCAAAATAATGTGAAAATTTAGCATATCAGTTGAATTTTTAAAAATCAATTTTGCTGCAGTTTCCATAAGAATCTGCATGGTAGCCAATGCTCTGAAATGCTCTGCTATAATACAACATTAATGTCTTTTACTCCTCAAGAGTGTGCTGAAAGCAAATTTAAAAAAAGGCAACCATGAGAGCACATTTCTGTGTTTAGCCACACAATGAAATCCAAACATATCAATGTGGTTTTCCACCTCTGAATCAGAGGGATTCCTTGTAAATACAAAAAAGCATTTAATCCTCCATTCTGGCTCTTCCCTCTGCATCATTGGTGAGGCTGCCATTAAGAGATAACCCAAACAATATCTACCAAGAAGATGGAAACTGATTCATTCCATCATCTGCTCCTCCAAGGTGCCATGCAATAGAATATTCAAGTTCAATCAACAAGATCTGTTTTGGTGTCACTATCTCAGTACTCATTACCATATCTCCTAGGTGCTTACTCTTGGATACCAGGTGGGAGATCACTTACTTTTGTATAGCGTTCAGAATACCCCACATATACTGGTCAACCTCCAAGCCCTCCAAGAGAGCAGTTTTACTAAAAAAAAAATAAAGAAAAGAAACTTCATGTTAGCATATTGCTAGGAAAATAATGATTTGGGGCAAATAGTTTTAGTTCTACATCTACATTACCAGCATATTTACATCAAACAGATGAGATAAGGATACATCTACCTGTGTGTGCCCGCAAGCTATTCACATTCTTTAAGTAATTTTTGTTAGTGAAATACATCGCAAATTTAAAGTATTTTCAAACATAGCAGATCTCTCCTATGAACATCAGTTAGCACTATTTTTTTTTAAATTAGATCTTTCCGGTTTTCTGGTTTTTTGAGCTCCACAGTACTATGGCTTCAAAGCAACTATGTATTACAGCTATTCTACCTAAGATCAGCACAGATGGGGACAGAACAAAATGAAACCAGAAATGATTTAGCTATGTGGGCACTGAGATCTGAATGCAGGTGCTCATGCTCAGAGACACAGGACAAAAATTTAGCCTAGATGCATGAATACATAAATTAAGAAAGCAAGATATCCAACTCTTGTGATCAAATGTAGAAGACAGAAAAGATTTGGGCAGTTTGGAAAAAGTATTTGTGTATTTGGACATGGATGACCCATGGACAGCCATGGAAACAAGCTCCAGCCTGCCATGCCTGCAGAACAGCCAGAATGGACAATCCCCCACTGCTGTTTGTACCTAACACTGCCTGGCAAGGATCCAGCTGGAGACTTGCGCTGACCCAGGGCCTGCTGTTACAGCCTCAGCTGCTGGAGCTGAGAGCCCTGGCTCCTCAGCTGAGGCTGGAACACACTCCCAACCCTGTGCACTGAGCACAGGAGGTTACAGACACTGAACTGGCCTGCAGGTGTTCTGCTGTTTTTTCTGTCCAGTTAAACAGAAGGATGGACAGACTGTAACCACTTCCAAATTTTTCTTCCATTTTTTCTGCAGTACACTAACTCTCTGGTCAAAACATTAGCTTGAAATGATGCCAAGGTATCCCCATCCCTCTTTTCCTCTAAGCAATGATTCCAGCTTTTGCTCCTTGGAGGCTAATTTTTTAAAAATTAGCCTTATTCTGGACTGTAGGTATCTACCTTATCAATGTAAGTGTTTGAGTCTCTTTTGAATCCAACACAAGCCATTGATGATCTGTAATGGAACCTTTTGAGGAAATAGCTAGTTAAATGTTTTTAAATTTCTAATAATCCAAGGTGGTAAAATATTGCAGGAATTCTCATCTTTATTCTCTTGAAGTAAATGTGATATTTATTTATTTATTAGAACTTTCTTCTCCTCTCCATGATCTTAAATATGATCTGAATTTGGTTAAATTGTGTATAACTGCATCTTATGTAGTATGGTTGCACTTACTTGCATACTGGACACCGCCAAGTTCCTCTTTCACAGTTCAGTTGCAAGTAAGATTCCAGATCAAAGCACTAGGTATCAGAAGGAAACAAAGAAGGGAAAAAAAAAAAAACAACAAACCAGACAAAACAAAAGGAAACAAAAGAAAAATTCTGTATTAAATGAAGCAGTTAGACAAAAGTAAAATTGACATGAAAAAAGCCTCCTAGCACTGAAAACTAAACCAAAGAGCTTACTTTTCCCCGCTACATTAAACATACACACAGTTAACTATTGAGCTTACAGACATACATGCCATGAGGTGCTCTCACAAGCTAAGCAAGTTGAAGGTAGTGTAACAACACAAGGCTGAGGAGCCCTGCCAGGCACTACTCACTTGTACATGCTTGCAGTCGTGACCCCTCGCCGGGAGCTGGATCCGCCGGAATGTGATCGGACACTTCAGAGACACTTTAATAGCAGTCTGCTCCACTCCATCCTCCCCATTTAGTGTTGCATTGCCAGAGGAAGCTGCTACGCTGCTGAAGTTCCTCTTGACTGTTTAGGAAGAAGGTGGGTATAGATGTGAGAAAGCACAAGTGTGTTGTAAGTTCTAACACAGAAATCTGAAATTTCTTCAACATGCAAGAACATTTAAGAAATTACTTCAACATTTAGGGGACAACTGAATGAACAATATACGCACACAGGTGTCTTCTGTGCAATTTAGAACATTCTCCTGAACAGAAAAACCATCCCACATGCATATCAACTATATTCTTAATCAAATTAAGTGTCATACAAGCACCAAAAGCAGCCCTAGATAAATAAAGAATTAGTCTTTCTTTATTGGTGAGTCAAAAACAAATATGGGGGAAAAGCCCCTGGAACAGGACAGTCCTCTTTAGGAACTAAGCTTGTGTCCTTGAAACTTTGCCACCTCCACCCAAATAGCTGTTAACATTTCAGGATACCAGGGATTCATCTACCCACATCATGTTCTGCAAATTTTTTAAGTACAGCTTAAGGTTATCAATAAGCGAGTAAATCTGGTGCAGAGACAGCTGAACACAGGCATTCTGGAAAGTCATCACCCACACAAAATGCAAACTCACTCTTAGTGATACAATGCTCTGCTGGGAGGAGCCGTTTCTTTAGTAGACCTTGAAGCACAGAGCGGACCGATGGCCGGTGCACCAACTGCAACACGAACAAGTGTGACTGCAAGGAAACACAGTGTGTTAGGGGCAGAACCAAACACACACATGTTAAATGCACTCCCAAACTGAACTCCACTCTTCCCTTGGGCACTTGGTTTCTGTGAGAGCCTGAGGCTTAAACATAAAAGCTGGTTCTGCTCTGCTGAGCACACACACTCCCTTATGGATAATTCTGCACACTGTGCAGTTGCTCCATGCCTAATGTACACAAGGGCTTTAAAAAAGCAAGGATTTTCTGCTTTTTCTCCCTCTTTAATATTCAGTATAAGTACAGCTGACATATTAATCTCTGACATCAGGGTTTATTTTTAAAGCCCTGGACTGTCTGACACAGTCTAGCCTACCTGCCTGCCCTCAGACTATGCTGGAAGTTGCAAAAAAAATCTGCAACTGATGTGCCTGGAATCAGCTGAATCTTCTTACCCAACACAGAGCTCGTTGTGGATTCACAGGATGCTGCCCCCTGCTCTTAGCCACCAGATAAATGACATTATGCAGGGAAACATCAGTGTGAAGTAAAGCAAAATGGGTGGATGGCTTCTTGTCAAAGTGCCTCACACTGTGACCTTGTGAGAGCTAGCAGTTTGCTTTATTGTCAGTGACAAGAGAACAGTCAGAAGCTCAGACTGGATTTGCAGAACAGTCTGCATTAAAAATACAGTACTCATCCCCAAGAGTAACTAACCAACGGAAAAGAGAAAGGGGAAAGCTGAATGATCTGGATTGCATCTTTGAATATAAGTTTTTCATCTGAAAAGGTATTTGCAAAATCATCCCCAGCACCAACGATTACAATGTTGATGTTTTCATGACAGACCAAAGACCGTTTAATACACTGTGTAAATGAAATTAGGACCATCAACAGTCTTCATTGCAATAATCTACTTCTACATCAACAGATTCAGCCACCTTGTTACACAGCCACACATGAGACGGTAGGAGATAAAACTCCCTTCCTCCCCTAGACTATGAATCTTGTCAGAGACACTGGAAGGACACCACTACATTCTGCAACAATTAAACAGCAAAAATTTCCATATTAGCACTCTGACTGTGCCAACATCATTAAGTAAAAACCTCACCAGAAAAAGGCATGGATAAAAATGAGAGTAAGGCTCTTTCAGCTAAGGCAACATTTGCAAACTGCTCTAAAAACCAGCAGACTCAGCAGCTGCAGCCGTGAGCTCGCTGTACTTACGCAGCAACACGCTGTGACTGTGATCTGAATCGTGTTTCTCCCCGGCTGGCAGACGTGCTTTAGGTGCAGAGGTTTATGAGATGTCTTGTTGTCCCCACGTTCGATGGTAAGTGGGGTTGCATTAACGCTGACCTGGACTGAAGCTGGCCAGTTTGTGTTCATTTGTCTGTCTTCATGGTGATAGCATTTAAACTGCAATTCCAAGTCAGACCTGCAAAACAACCAATAAATCTTCCTTTAACTTTGCTTTCACATTGCAGAGGAAGGTGGTTTTTTATGTTAGGAACATTTTTCTTGATAATCAGATTATTTTTCTTGAATTATTGCCATTAAGGATATAACATACTTCCTTCATAAAAGCCCTGAACAGAATCATGATGAATTAATGGATGCAAGCATGCTCCAAAGTTGTTCATATTTTACTCCTATAAAGGACTTTTCAAGGAAACATCTCAAACCTCTTTGCAAACCCAGACCATTAAGTGATCCTGCAGAAAGGTAGGTCCTACCTGTGTTAGGAGTTAAAAATGAGAAAGCAATATGCTGCAGTGGGTTGTGCTGAAGCCTGGATTTTTCACTACCTCAGAGCACTTAAAGAAGCATTTGAATGAAGGCCTCTCAGACAAAATACAAGTACAGCTAACCCTGCCTTAGAACAAGTAAATTGACTAAGATAAAATGACTCCTATATCACACCCCCCACCAAAATCAGCTTCTGTGATTCTAAATTAACATGGCTGTGGACTAAATCTAGCCAATTTAGGCCTTCTTTCAAGCCATGAATTCCTCCCACCTCCCCTATAATAACTTCCACTCACTGTTTAGTTCCTCAGAAATTAGTTCTATAACCCCTTCAAAAAATGAAAAGGCTGAGATTAAGTTAATCAAAAATTAAGTGGGTAGAGACTATGACTTTAGTTTCATAAATGTATGTTAACCTTGTGTTAGGAATGAGTAATTTCAAGAAGAAATTTAAAAGAACGCAAAGAACTGAACTGAAATGTTAGAATTCTGCTGCTCATGACAGCAAAAGGCAGCTCCAAGTTTATTGCTCAAACTTCAAACTCTACATTCTCTAGAAACCTATGTTGCCTGAAAGAAGGTATCTTTGCAAGATCCAAAAGGAGCAGCTCATTCAGGAGATTAACACCCTAAGTGCCATTTTCATTACAAAGACTTCAATCTGACTCAGTATCATCTTTTCTAGATTTCAAAACATCAAGATTTAGCAGTGGACACAGACATGTGGGTGTTTTAGAAAGGAAGTTATAGAATACAAATTACCCGACCTTTTCATATAATCCATCTACATGAAGTCTTTTCAGGCTTTTTTTCTACATTTTATTAACCATTTTCTGAAAGCTCACTCTGAGTTCCACTCAGTTTCTCACCTCAAGAGAGCACAGCACAGTGATCCAAACCTGGAGGGAAGCAAGGCTTGGTAGCTCTGCTATAAAACCCAGGCAGACGAGGTGAGCAGGCCTGCTGAGTGTCACGGTGCTGACAGACCTCAGGAGAGCCTCGTGTTCTCAGCACACAGCGTCTCCACCATGGGATGTTATTAATAACACAGCAGTGTGAAGACTGAACCAGCTTCAAGGAGACATTTTCCCTGCCTTCAACCTTTCTGTTTCTCGTAACCATGAAAAGTTCCCATGGGGAGAAAAATACTTGCATTGCTATTCATTATGTGTGTACACGTGAGAGGTTTTGCCGAATATTTTAACTGGCAGAAAAATATTGAGAATTGGCTCGGTTCCACCATTCTCTATAAAAACCAAAATCCATCCACACATGTGACTAATTCATTTTTCTGGCATCCATCCAACCCCAAGTGAAATGTGAAATGACTTCATTACAGGACTATCCGTTCTCCCCACTATTAACAGGCTTTTCAAAACAGCAGACCTGAGCACAGTTTACCTATGAGTCTTCATTAAAATAAGTTTAAATAAAGGCTATGTGTTTGGTGAGAGAAGGAAGAAAGAAAGAACAGATATTAAGAAACAGCCTCATGCCTCGGTGCAGCGCTATAAATCTACTGAATGAGCCAGCACAATCCCCAGTAGTGATTACTTATTAATAAGAACTGGCAAATAGCTGCCAAAACTCCCTCTGCTGCGAGTACTCCACGATAATGAAATGCAAGTAAGCAATAACTGACCTCAAAGTTGGGTGTTAATTATTGGATGTGGTCTGCCTGCAATCTCCCTCCCTCCCAATCCCCAGGCTCCCTCAGGGCACAGGGGCACTGTGGTAGCAAGGACTCCTGCATCCTGCATCAAGCCTCAGCTTTAGAGTCCTGGTACAGGGACATCTCTCTGCACACCTCACACTCTCCACACCAGGAAAACACAAGTCTCCAGTGGATTCCATGGGAATGGGAAGAAGATCCTCACAGGAATAGAAAAACCTGAAACTACACCTGTAAGCAACCTCCATGCAAGATTCCAAGCAACTAACCAGCCTCCACAATGCACAGAGAAAGGCTCAGACAATGCAATGCTTATCCTGGCTCAGTCAGGATAAACACAGAGATACTTTCTGAGAAAAAAACAAACAAAGGAGAAAAAATTATTCTGTAGTATTTGAAAATATATACATTAAAAAAAAAAATTAAGGCTCTGATTGTCATTTGATCTAAGGCCCTTCCATGAACATGGTGCAATCAAAACATACCCTGGAATCACTTATACAGATCTATATTAAATATAGGGAAGTACCACCAAGGAAAAATATTCCTCTGTGCTGGAAATAAGAATTCATTGTAAGTGTAAACCAGAAGCTTTTGTAAGAAGAAAGCTATGCTCTCACACTTCTGAGCTGTGCTTACTTGTGGAGTCAGAGAATAGGGGAATTCAAGAAGTTAGCTTCTAAAGTCTGGAGGATTTAAGCACTTGTCTTTCCAAATTATTTTACCAAGCCTCTAAATCGGGTCCTTACTCTTAGTGGGTTATTCTTCATAATCAGATAACTCTGCACTATTCAATTTGAGCATAAACACTAAGAACTCTGCAGAGCTACTCTTGCATTTAACATCTCAGAGATCACAAAGCACCTGGGACTTCAGATTCCCAGATGGAAGTTTGTAGTGGTGTGGGTTAGGGAAAACCCCACTCCTGTTCCACCCAGAGCAGAAAGGATGAAATGGTTGCAGTGACTTTTCAGACCCTGCATGGTATGAGCTAGCAGCAAGGACATGCAATACGTATTGTGAAGCATTTTAGGACGTGTTGTCTCTAGAAAATGACAGGTGAGAGTACCTGCGAGTTGAAGGGACATTCCTCCTTATCCAGGCTACAACTTTTGAAGTGAAATTCCTGGCAAATCTAAACGCAGTGCAGTGCCACTCCTCCCTGCCTCGCAGCAAGGCTGAGCTTACCTCCACATGAGCGTCTGGTGCACGGTTGGGCGCAGGTGAAAGACGTGGTTGCTGACGGCCAGGTTGTGCTCCAGCCGGAAGGGCTCCAGGACAACCCCGTCCCGCACAGGGAACGTCAGGCGCAGCTCGTCGTTGTGGTTGGCTGGGATCGAAGAGGGAGAGAAAGCGTGAACTTTCCCTTTAGCATCTGCAGTGCAACAATAATGTTCATATTTATACAGAATAGTAACAAATTGCACAGTGATCTGCTACTGGGTCTAACTCAGGCTCATACACACAAAAAATACAATCAAAAGTAACTCTATCATCTAACTGATACAAGTGACAAGGCTCAAAATGATAGCAAGGGCACAGCAGTCTTCTATTGTCACACACTTCACATTAGGGCCACAGCATTCCAGCCATCAACAGCAACCAGGCATGGCAAGAATTCGTGGTTTTTATTACAGGAGAGGTTCTGTGTCCAAGCTTACTCTGTTGGCAGAAGACTGAAAACAAATCTCTTAATAATGTCAAACTGTGATAACGTTTGTTTTCCCTGCTTTGAACAGGGATCAACATTACCCAATTAGTTTCAACAGTTTCATCAGCTGAAACTATGTGATGTCCAAAGACACTGGTATTCAATTACTATCTGAGCCCGTAAAGGAGATTTTGAGGTAACTTACAGCTGATCTATGAAGTCCAAATGGTTTTAAATCCTGTGTTCTTGCCCAAATAATACTGCAGCCCATCTTCTACTTGATTTTTCAGCTATCCTGAACTCCAAACAGAGCTGCAAAGTGCTAATGCAGCAGCAGTTATTTTACAGAAAACATAAGGTTCTCTCAGCTCCCTAGTAAATGATAGCTCCTATTGTTCATCAGTCACTTCAAAACCTCTAACATCTTATGCTAGTATCCAGTCAGAGAGATCTTGTTATTCCTGCCCTGTTCCCAGCCAAGTGTAGCTGTGACGCTGAGTGGCTTTGAAAGGAACATATATCAATTTCTGGCACAGTACTGAATATTCCTAAGAACCCTGTATGGATCACAATAGAGACACTGCTATAAATATTCACATTTTATCCTACTCTGCAGTGCTGTTCAATGAATGGCTTTGCCCTTGAACAAAACAGCCCAAAACAACAACCCAAAATCAAGTGTTTTCTCCTCAGGAAGCATATCAAAGGAATAATTCTGGAGTAAAATCATTACAAGTTTAACCTGGAAGAACTTTTCTGATATTTTATTTCAGAAGAGCATAGTAGTCTTTCTCTTTTCTGTCCATTGCCTCAAGTGACCCTACACTGTGCATGCCACCTATTACAACTTAACAACTCCAGCCTCTCCCAGAGCAGCAATCAGAGCTACTTTCCAGACTCTGAAATGTATGTGGCAGAGAACAGAGGAACAATAAATGACTGTGGGGGCATTCTGCTTGCTACTCACTTGGAGGTGGTGGTAAAGCATTGATATTTGGTTTAATGTCAGGTGGGAATGGTGGTTTGACATCCTGGTTAGGTGACAGGTATGGAGGAATATTGCTCCCTGGTGTCATGGGTGGCGTGGGGTTTCCTGGAACAGGTGAATGAGGGTAATTTGCCACAGGTACAGGCCTTGATGGCTAGAAAATAAATAACATCAGATTGTTATTGCAGTCTTGAAATAAGAACAATAAGCCTTGTGAACAGCACTGTTAATAAATACCAAAGACAACAGACAAGGGAGAGAGGCCCCTATTTCTGGAGAAGTAACCACAGGATTTCCCATGAGGCCCTCAGGGAAGAGGCACACCAGGAGAGCAAAGCAGGAACTGAAACCAGCAGAGCAGCCAGTTTAACTCAGGCAGTGACCAGATACAAAGCAAGGCTGCTAAAAGGTTTACTGTGTTCCTCTGAATGCTCTCTTTCCAAAACCAACCAGCCATTTGTTTCAGTTTTTCCACTGCACCACAGCCCCCACTTTGTATCTCTCTGCCTTTCTCCCAAAATAGCCCCAGTGCACAGAAACCTACACAAAAACAAAATCCAAAGACACACAATTAGCAGTCTGTGTCCTTTTTACTTCCATCTATCCTTTCCACCCTTGTGTAACTACTCTACTCAGAATTAAGCTCTGGGGTCAGGGGATGTTTTTTATTCTGTGCACCTACAATTTGATTCTGTTCCTAGTTTGCTGCTAGCTAAGATGAACTGACAGAAAAAGGACAGTAAAGTATGAATAGCAGCTATACCTTAAAACTCCTTTAGTTTAGTTTCTTATAATTAAGGGGGTGGTTGCAGTCAATGGAATAAGCCAATAAGCCTGATGTGAAGGAAGCTGACATTAAACAAAACTGCAACTGCAACTCATGGCTCATGAACCATAAGCAGAAACACAGGAGAGTGTCGGAAGACGAAAACCTTCAGAGACAGCCCAAGCACTGTGACTTCAAATCTGCTGCTTTACTAACCTAAGATACTTGAGAGTACATAAGAAGAGGGGTGCCTTCTCAAATCTTAAACATTTAAGTTGCCAGACATCTTTGGGTTTTATCTTTTATACATACAGTTACTATCTGCACAATCACTACAATTCAATGGTTCAGGTTTTGTCTGTGGAATTTTCCCCCTAACCAGGATAATCTGCCTTTTAAACAAGATCTCTTTATTTCTAACTGTTTCCAGAGCAGTCAATACTTGAATACAATATTGGGGATACACTGTAAAGAAACAAATTCCCTGTCAGAAGTATCTGCCAAACTAAAAATTTAAACCTCATCTAAAATCAATGTATATCAAATGTATTTAAAAATCTGTCACTTAAAAACTTGACAGAGATCTTCAGCAGTTACTTTAGCAAAAGTGATGTACTATTATTATTATATAGAGGATCTGTCTGTTTCTCATGTGCTTCCTGACAGTGAAGCTGCCATGATCCAACAGGCATTCCTTTGGGTACCACAGCAGACAGCATAGTTGCACACAGAACAGATGGTCTAAAGAAAAGGGTTTTGCTTTTCCTTTTTTTTTTTTTGTGGTGTTTTCTGTGTGAACCACACCAAATTATTCCAATTCAATGTGCAACTTAGATTCTTTCAGACTACATTTAAATTCAGAATGTAGTCCTGATACTTCAACAGCTAATGCTTTAAGCAGGTCAGAAGATCAATGGTCCTCCACATTTTTATACTTACTGGAGTACCTGTGTGCAATACATCACTTTTGTGCACATTTCAAAGGTGGTAAACCTCGGCAGGCCCTCAGGGCAACCCCAGTTTGGAGAATACAAAGTGCTCAGGATGTACCCACAAACAGGTTTTAGGCATCATTTTAACAACCCTAGGTCTTGCCCAAAACAAGCAACACAGAGAGAAAAGACTCAAAAAAGGACGAAGCACTCAGAAAAAGTCACAGAAACTTGAGTTCAAAGATGAAACCTACAGCTGGAACACCTTTCAAGTTTGGCCTAGCTTAATCCAACAGTGACCACTCTAGGTCCAAAACTGGAATGCTGCAATGTGGAATGTGTTTATTACAAATTTCCATAGTTGCATTCTTGCAGGGGACCATGAATAGGTGAAAACAGTACACCTGAATCCCATTAGGTACTTCTTTTTACAAGCTATTTTTAAAGCAAACCCAACATTTACTTGTAAAAGCCTCTAATGAGCTGCAGCAACATTCAATTTTCTTTATGAACTGCTCTGAAGCTGCAATGCAACTTGGCTGATTGACTTGATTCTGTGATACCCAAAACACCACTAAAAACTCAACTGTTTTTTTCTCTCTTTCCTTTTACTACATAAAAGCAGTATCTGTGAAACCATTAATGTGATTTCATTGATAAATGGCCACCAGAAGGGAACAAGATAATGTCACAATTCCTACCTTGTAATACTGCCCCATGTTGACTGTTGGAGGAGGGTACTGCCCTGTGTTTTGCTGGCTTGGCATCCTCTGTCCAGGATAGCTGGGAGATGTAAGGGGTCTTGGAGGGTTGGGAGTGGGGTACTGACCAGGCTGGTTTGGAAACTGGCTATTTGGTCCATACTGCTGGTTTCCATAATTCGGCTGTTTCAGGACAGGGATACAAGAAGACAAAGCCACGTTTTATGCAAACAGCTTTCTTGTATGGATTATTAGCATACATTCAGTAGCACAATCAAAACACACAAAAACCCTTCAGATGAATACTTCTTAAAAGCGTAAAAATCTTGCAAACCAAAGTGGGGTAAGACACAGGCACTCAGCCTTGTAACACAGTCAGAGGGCACTGTGCTTGAAGAACTACAGAATTATAAACAGATGTAATGTTCACAAAAACTCTGTGTTTCTGCAAGTGCTACCACACCCAAGCCTGGGGCTCCCTTTCCAGATGTAGAATGGAAGCATAAAAAAAAAGTTAAATAAATAAATACATTTTAAAAAAACCCTGGAAGGGGCAGGAGCATAGAAGCTGTGCTGTCCATGCCTGCCTTTTCAACTCAACTGTTCTGCTGGCCTCTTGCTAGAGTGTTCAGCAATACTTTAACAGCTAAAGAGAAGTTCTTACTAGTCACAAGCACCCTGCTAGTGCTAGCCAAGACTGTGCTGTGGTTTTGGAATTGAAGTAATGAAAATTGTAACTCTAAAGGCAGTAGAATGTCAATCTGAAAAATCAATTTATTGATAAGACATTTCCATAAATGAGCCCTTCAATAAACAATAGGCAAATACCATCTCCAAAATTCCAGCTCAACGAACATGCAACATTTATGGCACTGTTCAGAACTGACTTGTTGGAAACATGAACATACTCACTGACAATGAAAAACCTGCTTCTGAAGCAGCAAAGAGATTTAGTCACGCTTAAAATATGAAATCTGAAAACTCATGTGAACAAGCCACATTTTTTGTTTTCTTAACTTACTTGTAAGTAAGTGTCAGTATTTACAGAATAAAAAGCCTTCTAAGAGAAGCAACTCCTGCAAAAGCACATACCTTTTTTATTTCTGATTAGTTTTTATTTAGAAAAAAAATAGTTTGCAGAGCAGGAAAGAAATGTAGCTCAGGCAGAAATGTTTTCTGCATTTTCTGCATGCCATGGTCTGCTTTGCTGTGCATCTTCTATAAACTCTTACAACCATAATTATTGTCAGGGCAGTATCACAATACTCAGAGCTCTACACCTGTTGTTGAAGTTTCAGTTGAATACAGAATTTCACCAGGAAATTAACTCTACCAAGTGATGGCTAGATTTGTAAAAATATTTAGGTGCTGGGAGTTGCTGGAATTCTAAAAAGCCTTTACTGCCCAATTCATACTAACTTGAAGAGTAAAACACATTGGTGCTTTTTAATTCCAAAAGTTCATTTGTCTCCATCTTTGGTGGTCTAAATTTCCCTAAAAATTAGACCCTACATGTTTTGCCCTGTCATAATACAAGTCAATGGCAAGGTAACTTTGCCTATAAGGCCATTCAGATTCTCCTACAGCACCATGGGACCCTATCACACTCTACATAAGCTGGTACTAGATAAATGCTGACAGAGAGGGATTTGAGTTCAACATTATTTATATTCATCTTAATGACTATGAAAATCAACACTCAGAAAGTTTGAAAAGTTCTCTAAAAAATGACTGCTATTACTGCTGGTGTTACAGTACAATGTCTGTCCTGTATTTCACTACAAAAGTAGAACCATCCAAGAAAACACAGATCAGATACCTAGTGGGCTAAAATGAAGTATTTCACCCTCAGCGTCTCTTCTGAGTTGCCACATGTAAAAACTCCACTCTTGTGACAGAAGGCTGCTTAAGATCTATGAAGTCAGTGAAGTCACCATGAGAATTCTTAGAATGATATTCTGGTTTGGGGCCTTTCTTGGACTTAATGACCATCGTATGGACTAACATAGCAAGGGTCAACCTAAATATTTTAGAAGCTAAAAAGGAAGAGCTGTTCCTGTTAATATTTTAATGGCTGCAGTCCTACCAAGGCTGTAACAAAGGTGTACCTATCTTAAAGGGATGTGCACCACACATTACCCAGTATGCTGCAACTTGCAGTCAAAGGAACAGTGCACACGGAAGATCATTTATTTTATTACCTCTCCTGGGTATGGTCTCTTTATGCCCTGTATAGGCAAGGACTGGGGCCGTGGGCCTGGATAGGCCTGCTGAGGCATCCTCTGCCCATGGGTGCTGAAGGGGCTCATCCCAGGAGGCCGAGGCTGGTTCATGCCCATGGGTGGCCCGCTCATGCTGGAAGGTGTCATTCCTGCTCCCATGCTTGCTGGGTTCATGTTGCCTGGCATAGAAGCAGGACCACGAGGACCAGGCTGGTTCATGAACTGGTTGTTGTAAGCCTGAGTTGGACCCATCTGGAAAGAGGAACAAACCTTCAACGGAAGAAGAAGAAAAAAAAAAAAAGAATAAAATGCGACATGCATTTATAAAATGGGAAGAGGGAGCTGAACATGCTTTTGGGGAAGGGAAGAAGGGAAGGATTTATGTCGCATTTTCCTTCAACGTTCTCTAACATTTGATGGGCAGTGAAGTTATTTATAACAAAAATCCAAATTGGAATTTTAAAAGGCTTAAGAGTGGAAGACAGATGTAAGTCTAAGGTGAGAAATTAAATTGTTTCAATTGGCTGGTATTGTAAGGTTAGGATACTGGCTGCGCAAATAGAGCACAACACTACAGTTTCTAAGACCCTGTGCTTTTCATCACCTGGCATATGGACTCTAATACTTCAGAATTCAGAGAAGTAAAAAAGGTAAGGAGGAAAAACCTGCATTGATCAAGCCCTTGCTTATTTTAACAAAAAAATTATTCCATGCAGTCATGACACACTAGAAGTTATGGATCACTGGAAATGCATGTCTCACATAACTGCCCATATATACAACACTATTAAAAACCAAATCTCTCTTCTATTGTTGTTTCCCTGTTTGGAGGAAGATAACCCAAACAACAAACGGCAGTTAGCAAAATAAACAAATGTCCAAGAGCTACAAAACCTATTGCAAGATTCAAGAACATTTCACTAGGTACTCAAATTCAGAGGGCTGGCAAATGCAGCAATAATGTATCATGTCAGATGCAGCTGCAACTGAGAAATCTTCAATGTTTTTTAAGAGGCAACCCTTGAACTACAAAATACAGTTAGGCAAGTTTTATTGAGAAAAACATGGAGACTGACTCATACCTACATACACACATTCCAGTAGTTTCTCATAAGCATTTCTAACCATGCTCATGCACCAATAAAAAAAAAAATACAAAAAATACAGTAGGCACCCTAACAAACACACAGTGAGAAGGACAGCCAATTCTCTGTAATGGTCCAGATCAGGCAGGTATGAAGACATAAAGGTTACTCTCTTACCGGTCCATACTGGTTCATGTCCTTATTCTGTGTTTCCTGAAGGGCTGCCACAGTGGCTGTAGCTGTGGCTGTTGCTGTAGCAGCTGCAGCTGCAACTGCAGCAGCGGCAGCAGCTGCAGCTGGCTGGGTGAAATCAGCTGGTGGCCTCGTGTGGGGGGGAATCCCCATTCCTGCAGGGGTATTTGGGCCTCCAGGGTAACTAACAGGGAAGAAGAGAAAGGAGGAGAGAATTAGGATGTGCCTGGTGGATTTTGTTTTGAATGTTGGTGTGATCCTCACCTGGAACTATTCCAAAAGCATGTATCAATGACTAATGAAAACCAGCAGGCCAGGTAATTAGGTGTGTACAGGAGATAAGGGCTGGATCTACAGGTTACACCTGCTGCCCAGGTGCAAGAGTCATAGGGCTGCCACTGCGATTGCAAGGCATTGCCAGCAGTCATTTTGGGGACAGTGAACTTCTCTGCAGCTTCCTGAAAAGTAGAACTGAACTCCTGAAAAAAAATGCTCTGCTCCTCAGTAGTGTAGGGGCAAACACACAGGAGTGGGAACAGCGAACTTCCTCCAAGACAGAACATTAATCTGCCTCAGTGGTGAATTATGGCAAGTGTTCTAGACATCATAAAAGTATTTCTCCCTGAACCTTAGCAGAAAGGCCAGGAGAGACCCAATGCCATCAACTCCAGACAGTGTGTTCTGCAGTTCCTACCCATCTCCTCTACTGATCCTAAGATAAACCAAACCACACCTTTCCCACTTCAAGTTATCAATTATCTTTCTAAATATGGGCCAATATACTGTGCCCATTTTAGAGATGTTAATACAAAGCTGAAGAAACTTTTTGGCTTGTTCAAGGTCACTCAATAGATCAGTGGCAGAGATGAAGAAAGAGATAAACTCTCTCTCTGAGTCCCAAGCTGATATCCTTCACACTAGACTGCCTATGCTAACAGCAGCAGCCTCTTCAGCAGCCTTTGCACTGGGACCATAAATAGTGGTTTCAGTTAAGTGCCCTCACCATCCCTGTTTACAAAGTATAGACACAGAATGTCAACCTGTAACTAATGCTAGGCTATTAGTTTTGGATTATATGATTACTGCACCATTTATTTCTCCAAAATAAATACACACCGTGACCATCTTTTTAAACAAACATCTTAATTCCCAATTCTTTTCAAATTCCTGCTGTGGAGTAAGTCTTTGGCAGAAGTATTCTGTTGCATAGGAAACTATTTTGCCCAATACTCAAGCTTACTCCTGCATATGCATGTAGAAATTATACCATCAATACCTTTCACATCCTGGCCTTATTAAATGTTAATCATTCCTAAGCCTGTGGTCTGTTTAACAATCTCTCTTAATTAAAACTTTATTTTGGGGGTTTATTAGAGCTAATTGATTGACCTAAGCCATTTCCATTTACCGTGATGAATTTCTTTGCAGTTTGGGTAGCTGATTTCCAAAGCTATAAAAGCAGTATGTGCTTCAGTTAACCAGCAAAAAATAGCTACTGAGACTTTATATAATTAAAATAAGCTTCTGCCAGGTCACTACAACAAGCTTCATCAAGTATTTACATCCATTTTCCACCCAGAGAAGTAAATCTTACCTGCCACCAAAACCTCCACTTCCAGGATAATTGGGTCGCCCATACATGCCCTGCTGTATGTACGGCTGAGTGGAGCCTGCCTTGGCTGAAAATTGCTGCTGCTGTCCAGCAAACTGAGGGGAATTGATTCCAGGGTTGCTAGTTGTCATCCCAGAAGCCATGGGATTTCCTGCTGGGTTCATAGGGTTGTTAGCATTTGCCATTGGATTTCCCAGCACCTGCAAGAAGAAACATGAGAGTAAGGGACTGTATCTTGAACTACTTTAGGCAAATTAAGTTGATTTGCTGCGGTCGTTAAATTAAAACATAACCACCTGTACTCTGAACTCTAATGAGCACAGACCTCATTGATGTCTAGGTGCACATTCCTGGTGATTTCTCCTTTTGCCATTTCCAAACAAACAGGAGATTTTCAACTAGATGGAACCCAAATAATTATGCTTATAAAAAAAAGTTTATGAGAAAGACCTGCTACAACCATGCCATAACCATTCATCTGATTACAAGAAAGGACATAGCTTTTTTGGGGGGGAAGGTTGAGGGGTTGAGAGCTTTTCTGTTTAGTTGGTTGGTTGGTTTGTTTGATGCAGGACTTTGAAGTAACTTAGAAGTAGTTGGTCACACTGGCACAATGCAAAGGGTACTACACATAGAAAAACTAAAACATGTAATATGTGAAAGAACATATTTCAGTAGTTTAACATATTCTTGACTCTCTAAATAGTGTACAAAAGTCCACTGATTGTTTTTATTGCTTCTTCTAAGAGTCCTCTGTTCTCTGTATAAAAGGACTTGCTTTGCTTATTGAAAGGATTTTTTTCCCCAAATTGCTATAATTTCCATGGAGAGGCAAGTGTGTCTATTCATGGATCACCTGCATAAGATTTCCCAAAAAGTCTCCTACTTGGGATGAAACTCAGTGGTCATGATTTTTGCAGAAGACTAAAGCTTCAACAGCTTTAGGCATTTGAGAAAAGGAATTGGTGAGCCTAGCTCATTCCTTTCCCTTGAAGAGCACGAAGGCTTACACAAAATCCTGACATTCATTTCAATCTGCTCTGAACAGCTATCAGCAAGCTTCATGTTCCAGAGTTCCACTGCTCCCTTGCAGTGACTCTAAAGAAGCATTTTCTTTCTTCATGCAAAGGATTTTTTCCTTCTACTGCACATTCCTCTGAAGTACCATGAAGAGTTCAAGTAACATTACAGTACTGTTATGATAGAGCAAAACTCTGAGTATTTTTTTTATCATTTCTTTTGCTTTTTTAAGTGTAAAAGAAACTATATTGTCATTTTCTGGCCAATATATAGACCAACATGCTTACCCAGGTATTTCTCTCCCAGATGGGACACCTTTTCTTTTAAGGTGTTAAAGAAATCAACAATAATAAAACATGCTATAGATTCTGTAACTGTTTCCTCTTCTTGTTTTATTGAAAAAAGATTTTGCCATAACCAGTGCTTACATAACTGCCCTGTGAGTGCCCTATATGACTTGGCCTCTGAATAATTTCTTTTTCAAATGGCTCATTCCATTACAATTTTGTTTTCAATCCTCTCACCAAAATTAAAATAATAACACAAAAATCCTCAGAAAATTTTGTACGGGGTCTAACATCACTTGGTTTGAAAGAAGTAGAAAAGACAGGTTAGATTTATGTACCATTTGCACTCATTAAAGATGCTGATGTGCTTTGAGCTCTTCATCTATGGTGTAAGCAAAGGCCAGACTGTCTGCACACTTAATTTGTGCCACATCCCAAGGAGTGCACACTATCACAAATAACTGGTAACTTCTTCATAAAAGCTGCTTCTTTTTGTATAGTATAATTCAATATACAACACAGAAGAAAAAGACAGTTAAGTCTGGATAGAACCAAATGAAAATCCAGAAAGCATGGCTCTCACCTGGGAGCCAAGAGCCCATGCTTCTGCTCCAATGCATATTGAAATATTTTTGCAAAGTTAGCACTAAGAGGAGAGACTGGAAAAAACACAGCCTAAAATTGGTACTTAGCAACTCAGTGTGGCAGTAGACTTGGTACTGAATTTCACCAGCTCACAAGTGCAACACAACCTCAGGTACAATCAATAACTATCACTTGGTGAATCTAGCTAAAACATTTAATAGAACTCTTCACATCCAATCTGAGTTGCCAGGAGGCTTGGGATTACCCCAAACCCATGTTTTTAGTGTTGAATATGTGCAAAATATGAGGTAAGTCCAAGCCTGACATTTGCATGCAGCCAAAGGAGTGACTGACTCAAGCTCTCAGACACCTCTTATTCAATGCCACCAAAGAGGACATGACTGGGAAAATAATGCATCATATACAACAAAGAAGACAGACACTGCTACTGGTCCCAAGAGGATTTTCCAAAATACCTTCAATTTTACAAACATTAGCAGAAATGCATATATAGAGGGGAGGAGGCATAAAAACGAAGCTTACCTGGCTTTGAGAGGTGTTAGTCACACCCCATACTGTGGTGACCACTGATAAAGAGCCTGGAGGCTGGTTGGTATTTTGTTGCCAGGGAACAGAATCATAAGGAAAAGACCCATCACTGCAAAAACAAACAGTCAGGAGGGTGAGATTTTGGAAGTTTAAACTGTGGCAAATTGCTGGTGGTGACAAAGGAATTAACATTTGACATTACCTTAACTCTCCACTCCTCCTCCACTATTAGCTTAGTATTCTCAGAGGTATGAAGTTTCTTTAACAGCAATGTGATCATATCAAATCACACAGAACAAATGAATTCCTTCACTATATTGAAGCACAGGGCTTTTACCATAAAACTGTCTGTTAGCAGTGAAAATCCAAGTCAACTCGGGGACAGAGTTTCAAACAAGGACACTAAGTTACTCAGAAGCACGTATTTTTTTTTGCAATTCATCTCAAACTCTTCAACAGTCACTGCTTCAGATGCTTTTTATCAATTCAATTAGATTTTGAGACCAGACTGCAGCTCCACTGTCTGCAGTGGGTCCCCAAATGGCCAGAAAAGCCTTTAAAGCAATAGCAGTTCAACATCATTTTGAAAAGTAAATTGAAATTCAGATAGTGTTCTCCCACACGATGGATAAGCTGCATGCCAAAAATGGTATTAGCTAATCAGCATTCTAGAAAATCAACTGCAGATATACAACACATCTTTCAGATAAATATGTGGATGAGGGGATTGGGTTTTTCCATTAGCTTTGTCCACAGATACAAGCAAACATTTCTTACAGTTCTGTTCATACAAAAGCACTGGTGATTTCAAAATGAGCCCAGGATAGGTACGCACTTAGGGTAATTAATGAAATACCTGAAATTCTGAGAAAGTAACTATCAATCCTATGACCATAAAATACATTCCACTTGAAACTTGCTCATTCTTGTACTATTAACTTGTAAATTAGATTTCAATTTGCATATATATACACATACACTTAAGTGATCTTTCCTTGTCTGGATACATATATATATATATATATATATATATATATATATATATATATATATATATATATATATATATATATATATATATATATATATATATATATATATATATATATATATATATATATATATATATATAAATACCATTTAACAGATACACATTGCTCTTTCTTTTTCAAACACCAATGATTTTTATTTCATATCAAGAACTGCATTTTTGTCTTGACTACCAGCTATCACCCAAATTCTACCCAGGGCTAACTTGCCTAAAGAATCTATACAGGCTCTACATGCACTCTATCAATGTGCTTCAAAGCCTGCCTACTCTCCTGTGACCCCAGACAGTGCTCCAGGCTTGGACCACTCCTTCCTTTTTTGCTGTGAGCCAAAATCAAGGACTAACTCTATGTTCATTCTTTAGCCTTTTTATAATGCCAAATGTGAACCATTTAAGAACAGGAATTGCTCTGCACAAAGAGTGCACATGTGTGATAAAAACTGCCTCTGTCCAAGTAACAAATAATGTAGCAGCAACTGTGTAAATGAAGCAGTGAATACGTTTCACAAACAGCTAGGAAATTTCAAACAAATTCAACAATGCTCTGCCAGCACACCAGCAATATATTAGAACATAGCCATGAGTTTAAACTGACCTATCTGCTTCAAAACACCCATATTCAATCAAGCAATAAAATCACACAAAAAAAATTTAGATTAGAGAAAAAAATAATTTCCCCTAACAAATAATTAGAGAAAATTAATGTAAAATAGTAATTTTTCATAAGATGACTGACACGTCATGTGTACACTGACAGCACCCATATAAACCAGTGTGTGAGTAAGGACATACTGAGCACCTTGCAATCACTAAGTCCTGCTAGCCCACATTTCTTTAAAGTATTCTCTCTTAGAATCTTGCCCCTCTCACTCAGAGGCTCAGACAATGGCTTCAGTGACTAATATTTGCAAGTGACGCAATGCAAGTCCCTCCATCAGCATGGAGACAAATGATGACTAACCCAGAATTTGTGACTGCTATTAAGATTTCCTCTTTTATCCTGCTGAATGATGCCTCCTACTTTACTTCCTTCTCTGACTGTTTCTGATGATGTCTGCTCTGTGATTTGTTTGGATATTTATGGCACATATGAGTGTTCATGTACTTCAGTGACTACAAAGAAGCTCTCTCCATGACATAAGCAGTGAAAGGACTCACTGCAGACATTCCACTCTATTCCCCACTGATGTGCTGTGGACAGGTAATAAAACCTGAGGAGCAAGGCAAATATTTTGCAAGTGTATGAGTAAATAAGAAGGGTAATGACAGGCAGGAATCAAACCACAGAGTCACTAAAGATTTTTCTAATGCAAATATGCCATACAGTTTGTAAACACACTCCAACTTTGAGCAAGCAATGCTTCAGCCTGCTGTTAAGAAGTTATAATTATGACTTCACTCTCTTACCCCTTTCTCTCCTTTACAGTATGCAGAAGGGATTTCATGTATCATTCCTCCATAGTTTTCAGTGGTAGAGTCAGATCATTTGTTCAGAGGAAGGCTATACTAGGTTCTCAAAGACTATATAATCACTTCCTCCTAATTATAAATACAGAGTAAATCACTCATTTTTTACTGTATTAGTTAAAATGGGTGACCTCAAGAAACCATACTGTTGACAAATAATAAAGCCTCCAGCACCACACAAGAAAGCCAGAAAAAGAGAGCAGCTACAGATTGGTTGAGAAATATTCATTGTGCACACTGAACTATGTGGCTACCATATTATCCAACACAGAACCTAGTGTTAAATTTCAAACATTATTAATAACAGAAATTATAGCAACACTGAAATAGTGATAGATGTGTCTTGCACAACATGAACTTAAATAGCTTAATATCCACTAACTGTCTAAACCTCATCCCTCCAGTTTCACCTTAGTTACCCCACGAGAAATACAAAGCAATCTCATGGTTTGCATTCTCCAGAATTTGTTCTGGCCCATCACCAATTACTTGTATGTCTGAGTATGACTTTGCCATATTGGGTACAATACCCACCCTTTCTCCATCACACAAAGACTTCCTTGGTTTCAAGCAGTAGGAGATGCTGAAACTCGTGGATTACTTGTCCCTCTACTCTGCTCTTTCAACTTCCATTTCTGTCCTTAAAACTACCCAAAGGAATATTCCCACCATCAAAGGAAAATCCATGTAAGTACCATAATGAAACGTGACCAATCCAATTCTCATTTGCAAAGAGCAGTGGTTTTCCCCTGTTATTATACAGAGCTGTGAATTATCCTGAAATCCTTTTCTTTAAACTTGAAAATGGCAGCCAATAAAGAAAGAAGCTTCAACCTCTTCAGCCAAAGCGAAATGCTGCCCATGACATTGTTCCTGTTGAACTGTACAAGGGTAATTAAGTCTCTCACTGCACCCTGGAGGGCAGTCAGTCAGTTTGGGCTCAGCTGGAGCCCACTAAAAGAGTATTGACTAAATTTACAGTAGTGCTAATGAACCTATACATACTACTGGTCAGCATTAAAGGCCAAACAGCAGAGGAAGCCACAGAGCAAAGAGGAAGAGATGGAGGGAAATTACTTCTCAAAGTAATGTTTCGCTACTGTGATGTAGAAAACTGCAGTCAGACAATGAGGAAGGATTTCTTAGCTACTGGCAAATGTACTGAACCCACCAGTAAAACAACACTCATGCTGAAGGACTACATTGGTAGTTAGGTCTAAAAAGCTTCTCTTAATCTCAGTACTAGGCAGACACCCAGTCTCTAGGAAAAGTTACAGACTTCATGTCAGACAGAGATTGATAGTTAATTCTAATAAAAATTGCTTAATAACAAGTGACCTTTGTAGAATAAATTAATACAAGTGATTTATACACGATTTGTGGCATTATTTGCTGCGTTTTAAATATGTTTATGTTGACACTAAAGCAATTGTATATGTATCTAACACTCTGTTTACATGTCTTCATTCCTTGAGGAAGGGAAGATTCAGATGGTTTAGTGAAGCATGCATCCCTAGAGCATTGGCACTTTACATATTGTGGAGGAGGGTGCAAACTGGAATTACACATTCCTGGTGATTTTCCACATCGCTTGTTGAGAAGGCCAAGTGTCTAAAATACTACCTTCATAAAGCATCTACCTCTGTTTTAAACACTGTAAATCTACCAACTACTGCACCAGATGCTGACTTTCCAAAAAAGCCTTTTCAGTCCAACCACTGACAGTCAGGTTTCCCACAACTGGGCCTTCAATGACTACTTTCTGTTGCTTACCCTCAAACCAGCTTTGCAGTTTTGGGGGGTCTTTAACATCTCTGAAGCACGGTCATCCCACCTGGAGGGCAGCTGACACACACAGAATTCACACAAACCTTAAAATATACCAACTCTATCCTGACTTTCTCAGTTGACACCAAGATGAGCAGGTAATTGCCACTGGCACGCTGACTGCCATTTCTCCCATATCTTCTTTTGTCACCCATGGACACCGTGAGAGGAGAGCATCTCGTGACAAGGTGTGAGCTGTCAGAGAACGACACATGCCGAACACGTTTTGCAATAACGCATGGCCAAAAATCCAAACGGGCAAAATACAACCCACAACTGGGGCTGCTGATCTGCTCCTGCCTGATGGCACCTCTCTGTGTCTGCACCTTGCTCTGCCTCTGGGCAGATGTGTGCTCAGGTGCTCAGCACCCCTTGCCTGTATTCTTGGCAGGAGCCTCTAGGTGACACTACTTTAATACAAACGAAACCATAACAACTTCCAAGCAAGGCTTCCCCCCTACAACCTGATGCATCTGCAGTGGAAAAAACCCACAAATCCCACAATCAGAACAGGCAAGAAAGCCCTGGATAACTGAAGGACCAAGATATAAGTTTCATGTCTGGGTTGTCTCACAAGTTAGGCAGGTCAGCTTCTTTCATTCAGGCTTAGTTTTTGTTTTATTGGATTTCTTGAGAGAACGCCACTCATGTAGCTTTATTTATTAATATGAATTCAGTTTGAAAGCCTTCTTGATTAGGGCACCACCATCAAACTAACACTAGAAACTGGAAAAATAATAGTTTAAGTCCCTTCTGGAGCATTTCAGAATTTTGTACCCAAAAGGCAGTTCAAATTCAGTATTTGCACTGCACCATGCAAACCTAACGATCCAACAAGCTAGAAATCCCTGACAACCTATTCAGAAATTACAGGTCAAATGAATTTATTTTTTTTCTTTTGGTCAAAGTTCCAATGAAAATATCCCCAGCCTTGAGTATTAATTCAAGAAAACCCCACTGTGACAACTGAAAGCCAGAATTTGTTTTCGCTTACTGCCAATCAAAAACGTTTTGGAGATCTGCTTTTATTTTCTTTGTGAAAACCACTAGACAGTTAGAAGGAAACAACTGACTTGTCATTTTTCATTGAGATACTTTTTCAAAGAAACAAAGCCAGCACCTCCCCACCTGAGATACATGCACCATCTTCATACACCTACAGTGCTCTTGGCCAATGTGTTTCAGTCGTACACCTAAGATTAGTTTATAGTCTAGGTGACAGCTATTATAAACACATTACTATTAAAAAGAACAAATCCCAAAATTTAACCAAGTTATCCCTTGACCTTTTGTGCCATGTTTCCTGGAGGCTCTGCAAACCACCCTCTGCAATTTGTCACTATGTTCACACAGAGGAACATGGCAGAGCCAGGAGACACCGAAGCGGAAAGAACACGAAGGCCACTTACAGTCAGCAAGGATATACAGAGACATATTGTAATGAAACAAAGAGTAAGTGCCTCTGTACATCACACACGATGTACAGAACCAAACTAAAAGCTGATGTTGTAAAAAGTTGAACTTTTTACATTCAAGATGAGGAAAGCAAGAGGGTGGTGTAGTCAGTCTGTATACTAATAACTGATTTCAGTTGGCTAGCAAGAATTAGCTTTTGATTGATTCCATCTATGTGATTCAAACCTTCCTCAAATACATTCCTCTATTTTGCATTATCTGAAGATGTTTAAATTGTATTGGCATAAATTAAGGCACCACCCTGCATTTCACTAAGCAAACATCTAAAACACTATCACATCCAAATCACTGGGTGTTTTTATGTAATGTTAAAATGAAAAAAGCTGATTTGGAAGTATTCTACAAGACTTTATTTCCCTCTACGTCTTAATGATGTGACTACAAATATCCAGATTTCACAAAGAAAATACACAGTTTCAAAAAACATCCCATCATGATTTCTCAAGTCTGTTGATTCCCTCCACTCTTTCCAACCAGATGAATATGTTCTTTAACTCTTTGGAAAGTGTTGATTCTCCCAAGTCCAAATGCACAGCAGATCCATACCTAGACCTTGCCTGTCAAGGAAGAATTACCTCAAGTGTTGTTTCAATACTGGATGTTGCCTGTATCATGAAAAGGAAGACTGAAAACAGTTAGAAATTTCATAATTCACTGTAAAAAGAAGGAGGCTGTTTTCTGGCAAACCGTATGAGAACACAGAAGCACTCTGAACCCCTTGTAGGTGAGCAGATGCAGGTGAAGCAGTCAAAAGGTGAAGGCAACAAGCCATTTATCAGCTCAGTGGTTTGGATGGCACCTGCTGCTAGCAGGTGGCTATCACCCCCTGCCTCTGCTCTTTTAAATATCCACACACACATTTATGATAATCATTCACACAGCCACACATATATGCACAATACAGGCATTTGTGTGGAGACAGAGGCAGCAAAATCGAGCTGGCAGTTCAGCAGGTGACACAAAGTACCTCTGGAAGCTGAAAGCCCTTAACTTTTTCTTTATATTTGTGACAAGGCCTGTGAGGCCTGCATGACTTATGACTGCACAAGGCGGGAATGCTGCCTTCCATTTCACATTGGGTTGCTACAGATCAGGCTGTGACACGCTTGCTGCTCTGCTTCCTGGTGCCTTACTCTCTACACCCAGTGTCATTACTTAGAGCCATGCCTGCAAGTCTCATGCTGCTCAGCAGTTACTGCATCTGATTTTAACTCCTGAAATTAGAAAAATGCATTAGGCCAAATAATTAGATTAATTCATAAGTTTTTGAACCTGCAAAAACCCACATCTCCCCTGCATGCACACACAGTCCTGCTTCACAGATCTCATGTATGTCCACGCACATGTGTGTGCACACACCAAGATACAGAGATTATTTATGTCCACGTGGAATAAACGATCACATCTATGCAGGTAAGAAACAAAAATGCTACTGAGACCCACTCCTGCCTCTAAGAAGCAGAAGAGGTTACAATCGTCTGACATGGGGACTACAGCATCCATCTGATAAAAGGAAAAAGATTAAACCATCACACCCAGTTCTATTGTCACACAAGTAGACCATGCAATGCATTACTACAGCCCAGATTACAGTCACAAAATCCATCGGTAACAGCCCTGCTATTAACATGCCACCTGTTACCTTTTTCAAAATGCTGAAATTATCTTATGATCGTTTTCAGCTTGACAAATGCAGTTTAATCTTTATTGCATCTCACAGCACAGACCTGCTTCATCCATGTCTATTTATCTCATGTGTGTCGGAATGCAACCCCAAGCCCTCAGTCCCCCCCTGCCACCAGGCATTCCTTCTGCTCTGCTTTATCAATATACCTGGGTTTCCATATCCGACTGCTCCTTTACAATAAAAAACACACCCACCCAGTATTCTACCATTGCCTGTTGCCTTGGTAATCCAAATGCCTGGGTACTCGCTGATTATCGGCGAATGAGACTCTCATTGTTCACACCGCAGCGCGTCTGCTATGTTAATGTGAGATAATGGCAGCCAGAAGACTCCTTTTGTTCCCAGCTTTGCTGTTTATTCATAGTGCCTGGAGGTCAGCGACTGCTACAACAACCGGGGAAGGAACCGCTGAGAGCGTGAGCAGATTCCACTTCTGCTTTTGCCTCTGAGACAGGGGGAAACACGAGCAGCCCCGCACAGCGAGAAGGGCACCGGGAGCTCTGCAGTCTGACTCACGCAAGGTGTAGCAGGCGGCTCGGAGGAAGATGTGATGGACTTGCACTTCCGAGATTTTAGATGAAGCTGATTTACGCTCCCCGACAACAGAAAAAAAGCGCTTTCTTCGAGAGGCACGGCGGGAAGGGAGGGAGAGAAGGAGGAGGGGGCAGCACAGCACCGCCGCAACTTACGGGAACCGAGCCGGGCTGGGGGCTCGGGGCTGGCCGGGGAGCAGGGCAGCCCTGCCGAGCCTGGGGGGGCAGGGACAGCCCTGCCGAGCCTGGGGGAGCAGGGACAGCCCTGCCGAGCCTGGGGGAGCAGGGACAGCCCTGCCGAGCCTGGGGAGCAGGGACAGCCCTGCCGAGCCTGGGGTGGCAGGGACCGGGCTGGGGGCTCGGGGGACAGGGACAGCCCTGCCGAGCCTGGGGGAGCAGGGACAGCCCTGCCGAGCCTGGGGGGGCAGGGACCGGGCTGGGGGCTCGGGGGACAGGGACAGCCCTGCCGAGCCTGGGGGAGCAGGGACAGCCCTGCCGAGCCTGGGGGGGCAGGGACCGGGCTGGGGGCTCGGGCCGGGGGGAGCGCCCGGAGCGGGGCGGGCGGGCAGGGCAGGGATGGGCAGGGACGGGCAGGGCAGGGACGGGCAGGGACGGGACGGGCAGGACAGGGCAGGGACGGGCAGGGTAGGGACGGGCAGGGCAGGGACGGGCAGGGCAGGGACGGGCAGGGACGGGACGGGCAGGGCAGCCCGGCACTGTGACCTGGCCGGGGAGGGACGGCGGAGGGGCAGGTCTGGGAAACGTCTGCCCGAGCCGTGCCCGCCTGCCTGTCAGAGCAGCGTGGAATGCTGTTGGTGACACGGGGACACGGGCAAACAAACCGTCACATCGCATCTCCCCTGATGCGTTAAGTGGGAACTGAGAGCACGAACAGGCTGTGCTACCTTCCCCGCATTCCCAGCTTGGCGGAGACGAGGAATTCAAGACGCTGCCCCGGCTGGTGCGCTGCTCTTTATCCCCGGAACAGCCCTTTCATGGGAAGGAACCACCGATTCCTGCTAAAGGCTCTGCCACTATCTAATTAATGTCACAGACCCATCTGCCCAGGTTGCTGATGCGCTCTGTCTGCCGAGCAGGCTTTGTTGTCATTTCTAGCGAAAACCAGCTCGGAGAGTCTTAGCTCGAATTGCCAATTTTTATTTTTTTTAACCATTAGAAAAGCCCTCCACCACTGCAAATAGTAATTACTATTTCCTTTTCTTCTCACTGCGATTCTGAGAGACTTGAGAATCCAAGCGTACGGGAGTAGCAGGAATACAACAATTGACAAAATCGAGCACTGGGAATTCACTCCTTTTGTAATCTATTTACACAGAAATCCTGTGGAGGGTGACATTTTCATGTAAGTGAATGAATAACAGATACACGTAAAGAAAAGGCATCAATAAAAATATCAAGCCTTAGATAAAACATACATCTGTGATCCTGCCGCCAAATTATCCAAAAATATCCCAAAAAATCGTTTAAAAAGCCAAGGTATTTGCCGTAATTTCTGTCAGTAATCTTTACGTGCCAGACTGTGAGCTCCCTCCCTGCTTAGAAGCCATGTCACCTCCTGGCAGGCAGGCTGGAGCGCGATGCTCACAGCGTGGGTACCCAGAAAACAGCAACTCACACTGAACTCAGGCTGTGCTGAGCCACGGGCTGGCCCTCCCCCAGCCCTCTGCACCTGCCAAGGACTGCCAACCCTCACGGCTGGACCTGATGCTGACTTAGTTCTGATGTTCCCTGTCCAAAGGTGTTCAATCCAGTTAAAAGACTCCCAATGATTTTGATGAGTTTTGCAACAAAGGGCTAGGCAAAGTATAGCTTTCAGTGTCACCACAGGCTTATCATGCTGACATTCAAAATGGTTAAAAGCCAGGGGTGCTGCCACAGTTAAATGATTTTTAACCCTACTACCACCAGAAATCAGTTGGTTTCATTCAGGTGACAGAAGGTACCTTTCCAATAGGCTTGAAGAAGAAAAATCATGTAGACTCAGCACATATCACCTTCTTTTGAGAGCAGACCTCATGCAAAGAGCCATGATACCCCTGTGACAATCACTAAACATAAATCACAACTGACCAGACATTTTCAGGAGTTAGTTGTTCAATATGGCCTAAACATGAGAATGGTACCTATCTATTCAAAGTTGTTGCCATATTTAAAAAACTAACATAGACAGTACAAAGCCTGAGAAGATCAGATTTTGCCTTAGTCAGCAGACATACCTTAAGTAATATTTGCCTAGTGTTTACTTATAAAAATACCAGCTGACGCTTTTTAATAAAAAAATAAATAAATCACAAACTAAAACCATAAGACTACAACATCTCCAGGAAAAATATAGAGTATATAGCCACTTATATGTACTTATCAGAAAAAAACCCTCACAAAATTATTGCAGCCCTGCTATATATTAGTTTTATTACAACAGCACTCACTTTGACTCATCAATTACTACAGAAGACCTGTGCAAGGCTCTGCATGCAGAAGAAAAGATGATCCTTATCCTACACCTTTTACCAAGCATGTAAAGAATACATATTTGAAAACAAGTTACCCATTATTGTTTCCTGTTACCAAAAGAACTGACCACAAACTTATCTAAAATGAAATGCAGATTTTTCACATGAAAATATACCGTATTTAATTAGTAACAGCTAATGGTTACACTTATCAGTTTTCAAGGAGATAACACTCATAATTTGCTTTTAGTTTCAACAGACTCAAGATTTTCTTCCACCTCCTCCCCATAAATGTATGTGATAAAATTATTATCAATAGTTTCACTTAGAGGAGGAGATGGACAAACAACTCTTGGGACAATACTTTGGAGCCATCAGTAAATAGTTTTGTCTTTGCAATGCTTACAGCATAGGCATACTATTCTGAAGAAATTTTCTGGGTTTTTTTCTTTAAGAAATGACACTTTTGCAGAAACATTTCTTGATTCTGAACTCTTCCCTATTCTCTCTTGATGGTAAATTTTAACATTTCTTGACAGAAAGGAAACCAGAAAAAGCAGTAAAGCTACTCTTGCAGAATCACAAGTAATACAGGTTTCTTTACTGGGTATATTCTTTTATATTAGGATTTACCATCTGTTCAGTCCCTAATTATATTTATTTCACAACTCCACAACCACAAAGATGAAAAGGCTTTGAAACAATTTTATCTTTTACCTCAAGAGTTATGAATTCTTTTGCAAATATTTTCCCTGTGTGCCAGAGCCACAAGACATAATGGAGCAACCCCCTACTTCAAACTGATGTATAAAACATGCACAATGTGCTTGTTTTCATCAAAGTGTGTATATGCTGCACCTGACCTCATCCAGACACTTTTAAAGTGACTATCACTGTTGGTCAAAACAGCCTATGATGCAAAATTGAAAAGGCAGCAGCCTTTACAGAACTTCCGACACTGTTTGTCCTGGTGTGTTATAACCAGCTCACTCCTGATTGTTAATAATGCAAGAGCCTCACCACACAGTAAAAATTTAGACAGAATTACCATTCTTTTCTAAGAGTTCCTATGAATGTTTGAAAGTTCAGCTTTTAGTCAAGTTTAAATTGGAAGGAAAAAAAGGACAAAACAAGCACTAAAAACAAGCACTCTTAAAGTAAGTCTTACTACTCGAAGTTATTTATGATTGCCTGAACATAAAACATTAATGGTAATAAGTAACACATCTACCATAAGATTGAATTATTGCTTCATTTCATCTACTGTTCAATTTTTTCTAAACCTTTGGAACTAAGTAGTTTGTGATAAAAATTACATTATCTTCATATTTTTCATCAATCACGACTGCTCTATAGAGGCATTGCCACCCTTTGGTCTCTAACTGTGAGACAGCTGGCAATTAATACCTAAGACCAAAATTTGGAGCAAGAGTGAAGACAGTAAGAACCCTACAGATGTTCATGACAACACACTAAACTGCAACTAACAGCTGTCTATTTCTAGGTGGTTTTGTTGACAAATAAGCTTTATTACAAGCTGTGCAAGAAATGAGATGCCCCCCAGAGCTTGCCTGAGTCAGACTGATGTGAAAATGAACGAGGGTGCAATTCCTGCTGGGATTGATTGGAACTGTACCCATTTCAACCAATATTCAATTTGATACACACGTACAGGACCACCACTTAATGCAATAAAATCTTACGTAGGAACTTCATCAAAGCATCAGAAGGTGTATAATGACAATAATTTGTTCTTAAATAACAGCATTTGTTAAAGACCCTAAATTAATTCAAAAATCAGACACCTTGAGTAGTGTATGTTATTACAGACAGTTTGTTAGATTGGAAAACTACAACACAAATAATTACATTATGCCCTGCAAGTTAGAAAGCATGAAATTTCACTCCTGTGCAGAAGGGCTAGCCTGAAGACTAACAGCTCTCCTTAAATTCCCCATAAATCCATTAAGTAGGACTTTAATTAGATGTTATACAGGATTAAGGAGGTGGATAGGTCCTACACTGGTCCTTCAATACAGGAGTAAAGTTTATTCACATGAATCAATAAAAAGGTCTAAGGCAAAAATAAATAAAAAAATCTCACATGCAAGTTTGAGCTGACTATTAGACTGCAAAGACTTAAAAAAACCCTAAGACTGGGAGGTTCCTTTTGACAACCCAGTGCTCATTCTGTTCACAAAACACAGGAGTTTGCAATCCAACAGCTGCCCTACTTTAGACAGTAAGTGTTTAGCTGATTTTTTTTCTACATGCAACACTTGATCATTCTGTTAATGAAAATCTAAATTTAGAAAGAAATTAGCACAATACAGTCCTTACTCTGAAAGCATTTGTTGCATGTGTGCATATCCTGTATGGCTTACATTCTGCTCTAAGTGCATTTAACCCACAGTAACACTATGAAAGCCCTCCTTGACCAGTCTACTTCAGTTTTCTCTCATAGCTCAATTAACTTTTAAAAATCAAAGATTGTCTTTAAAAGCAGGCCAGACCTGAATTACTTCTAGTGTAAGTGCCCATAGTTTATTAAATATGAATCCTTAGATTTAGATTCTTGTGATACATTATTGAGTCACAATTTATTTTAAATAGCTGAGCCCTGGTTCAACTTTGAGACTAAGCAGCTGTGTTTCTGTAGTGCCAGCTACATCAGGATTCTAGTCCTTGACTAGAGTTCTGGGTAATTTTGTTGCTGGTAAAAGGAACAGCAGAAAAAGCTCTATGTGGAGTACTCAAGATCAGCTGATGATGGGGAAGGATTTAATTGTGTGTCTAATGATAATCAGCAGCTCACATATATCTACACTGCCTTTGTGAAGTAAGGTTCTTGCATATGCTCTTGATTGTTTTAATTTAACATCTAGTTCTTTCACAAAACTTGAATTAGCTGGCTACATCAATTGTTTCAGGAAATACTTTTTTTTTTGTTTGAATTAACAGAAAAGTCTTGTGGATTAGAGATAAGATACTGTGAACTTTAGTACTAAGCTTTTGACCCAAATGTAATCTAATGCAAATACAAATGGCACTTCATCAACAGCTTCACCACTTATTGTAGTTAATACTGTACTTTATGGCTTTTCATCTTTTGTTTAATTAAAACAAATAGAAAACTCAATTCTTCTTCACCCCATACTTCACTACTGTCTTATAGATTGATTACAAAACATCCATGAAAATAAACAGTTCCAGGTGGAAAAAGAAGTTGGAGAGACACAGGATGTCTCATTCTAATGTACCACCTGAGAGATTTTGAGCAGTTATGGTTAAATTACAGGCAACAGCACACACCAAAGCAATGATGCAAGTATTCCAAATCTCAAAGCAGCTGCTGCAGCTATTGTATATAAGAAGTTATGCCACAAAAATTCTGTTTCTAGAGGGGCATCTTAGAGGCAAAGAATAGTAATTTGGAAATTGCTCCCAGTGTCTTCCCCAGTAGAGCATTTCAAGGGTAATACTCGAGAGAAATATGCAGGAACTGCCTAATACTGGGCAGGATGCTCTACTGCAGGCAGAATACTGGATGGCCTGGTGCTGCTGGAAATGCTGGCATTTAGGTTTAGTAGAAGAAAGTATTTCTTTTTTGACATGTGACAGTTTCAGTGGAAAACTGTCACGAAAGAAGTGAGTTGTGCCTATCTTATCTATTATCTAGTAATGTAGCACACAGCCCCTGTGAGATAGTCTTACTTTATAGACTCTAGAGGAACAGAGGCTAAAAGGTCAAATGAGAATCAGGCATCTAAAAACTACAAAATTACACCTAAGAGAACATACACGGCACCACATTCTCTGCAGACTGGCCACTAATTCCACTTTGTCTTCTGAAAAGCTTCTCCCAAGTGTAAAATTATTTTAAAACATTAAGTTTTCTGTGGCTTTTTTTGTTAAGCATGTTTACAATCAATCATTTCATAGGCAACTACAAAAGAAGAAATCCAGGTACTCTGAAAAGCCAGTAATGATATATTAATTATACTTCAAAAAAGGAGTAACTTTATTCTCAAGGGCTAAAATAAAAGGCATAGTGATTGCATGGTTTTGCCATAAATGCAACAAAAATAATGAAACCATATCCAACCCAAACCCCAAAAGTTGTTTTCAGACAAATCTGCATATGCAAATGCACTGGTATAAAGATGTCCCTAAGCTCCATTGTAACACGAAAGTTCAAGTCAGGCTATCATGGAACTGAGGCACAAAGAATTTAGATTCATTACACTCTCACAGTCCTTTACTAAAACAAAAACTCTACACTAAAACAAATCTATACTATTTGTGATTTCTTTAATGCGATGCTGAGGTAAAGAAAGCCTTGGAAAAAACCTCCTAGAAACATAAAGCATGGAATGAATGCTCAGTCCTGTCTACAATTTATCTCCAGCTTTTGCTTTTGACCTAGGCTGTGCAGACAAGAAATACAAATAGTGCTCCTCTACATAGCTTGATAACCAAAGGCTTCACATCATCTTCTTACAGAGTCCTTCAATGTTCATGTTTTCTCTAAAGTAACACAAGTGCTGTGTGATCCTCACCTGATACAAAACTTACAGGACATCCTCTGATCTATGGCTACACCCACAGTACAATTGCTTTGCATGCAATACATTTCCAATGACGGTTAAAACAGAGCATCAGTGAAATGTTTTCAATGTCAAGAAAAGCCAGTTGTATTTCAATAAACATCAGGCAAGTGTCTGATGAGAGACATAATGTACAAGTTTATCTCTAGGGCATAACTTGAAGCTTGAAAGCAAGCCCACTTGATCTGAGCACAGATTTGAAGACGGAAGTGTCACTTCACTATGCACGGGGCAATAGCAAAGAGAAAATCTGAGTTTGTTTAGTGCTCACTGTAACTACAGATACCCTGCTGTCAGTAGTGCTGAGCAGTGCATGAAGCAGTGTCACTCCCCCCATCAGTGGTGACAAGCACTTCAAGTGACAGATGTGTCACACAACACGCTGTCCAGACTGCACAGCTGCAGGCTGGGCCCAGACTCACCTGTGAGAGAGGGTGGGTTTCATGGAGCTCATAGAGTTCATGGGGGGTTGCATGGGGAGCTTCCCGGGAGGATCGTTCTGCCGGCTTTTCTGGTGGCGAAGCAGCAAGAGCCGTCCCAGCTCCTCACACCACGAGGAGAGCAGTGCTGTGCAAACAGAACAAATGACAGTGAGCACACATCTGAGGAACCAGCACAGCCCAGTGCAGGTGCAAGACACTGTAACAGGAGCCACGAGCTGAACAGACAAACACCAGGAGTGCAAAGCTTGTCCATGAACCACCGTTCACACCATTATCCTATCAAACTGAGTCTGCAATTGCCCTACAGTATCACCAGAACATTTTTATCCAAGTTTCAAACATTCTGCACAGCCCAGGAGGCACAAGAGAACTTGCCTGAGCAGCACAGAGATGAAGAACAAATGAAGCAAAAGGACATGGGATAGCTGTTACAAGTGAAGTAAAATGCAGAATAATTACACACTAATAGAAACTTAATAAAAACATAGAAAATGCATCATTTACAGAGGGGAGCAAAGACAAAATATCTCTTTTCTGTTCAGCTGTTTTTTTTCAAAAGATTAATTGGAGAGAAACCCACGTGCATGAATTAATTTCCAAAACTGCTATGAGCTACTATTCTTGAATAGATAAATGGGAGAATGATGTATGGATACAAAGTTAGGCACTTAAATCTATATCTGACCCAGCACAACCCCTAAATGTGTATTTCCATTATGTGCCTAATCTTGTAGTCAATGAGGGTAATTCTGTGCTTACAGGAAAATCATACTTATGAACTATGAAGATGCAGAGATTTCTTAGAGGGAAAAAGAGCGTGCAACTCCTTCTAAAGATATGAAAAGGGTCATTATTCTTGAAAATGTGGCCTGTCCCTTATGCACTCACACTCAGGGAAGAGCAGGCCCTGTTACAGAAACCGCCTACTCTGCAGTAAGCAGAGCCCCAGAGAGTGGCTGGAAGTGAAACCTGGCTCCCATGAGTGCACCCAGCCAAGACACCCCACAAAGCCTCCAGCAACATCCACCCAAGCCTCAAAGCTGCCTATTTAATTCCAACATCAGAAGTGGCTCTGGTAAAAAGCCAGCCAGGTATGAGGACACAGTGAAGAGTTTCACTGGAACAAAGTGCAGACTAATTGAAAAATCCTGCAGTGGAAAGAAATCAACTTCTCAAGTGGAAGTGCCTGGGCTTTTTTCTTTTTTAAAGGACGCTTTACAAAGCCCTTGGAACAAAAAAATGCTTCATGTTTAATTTTTAACTAAGTGCCTTCCTGAGGTGTTGCAAACTGAACACAAACCAACAGATTATTCGGGTGAGTGAGAACCAGAAGACTGAAAACCCAAGCTGCCACAGTGGTTTAGAGTAGTAAGAGCTCTAGATGTAATTTCAGCCTTGCTCATTTAAAAGAGACAAGTACAGAATCCTCTAAAACTGAGGCTTCTGCTTTCATATCTTAATTTTGTAATGGTTGTCTTTTCACCAAATAACATAAACATAAGCAGTATCTAACTATACTTTCAGGGTACACCACCTTTTTTTCCCAGTAGCTACTCACATCTACTGTTAACAGAGAAAAAATTGCCAAGAGATTTACTGTAAAGTCATATCTGTGGGGGAAAAAAAGGAACCTGCTTTACCAAAAACATACACAAAAGTATGGTTTTCCAGTACAAGAAACAATTGGATTTTCTCAAGTTAAATGGCCACACAAGAAAAATACTTATAGCCTGGGCCATTGCTGTGAATTAATCACACATTTGGACAAAGAAGAGGTAGTAATTTTATTGCATTTATCAAGCAGAAGGTCAAGAGCGGTGTTCAGGGAGGCATTTTAGAGCTCTGCAGTGACAAAAAAGGGACATCGTTCCTTTACGGAACTAAATATGGTCACTGGGAAATTGTCAGCCTCACATGCAGCCTACAAAAAGCATCCCCTCCAGCTCTGTGAAATGTTCCAGCAACGAGTGTCAGTCTAAGCTGCTTCTCTATTAGCCAAGGAATCTGTCAACAAGCATTTGATCAAATTATACTCACCTTTTATCCCTGGCATATCATTACTAATGTGCCAGTGACAAAGGCCCCCTCCCCCTTTGCCGCCGCCTGGAAATACAAATTCCTGCCTCACAGGGCTCCTTCCCTTGCCACAGCCGCTGGAGCTGGGGAAACACGAACAAAGTGTTCTGCCGAACACTTAACGCAGCCATCACGGAGTAATAGTGGATGAGTAATAGTGGATGCTGAGCACTTTCACAGCCCAGTGTAATTACTACAGAATCATCCATCTTAGACGAGGCTATGATGGGAGAAGGGAGTTGCTCCTTCTGCACACCTATGTGCACTTGACAAGTAAGATAAAAAGCAACAACCCAACGGATCTGAGGGCATGGATCTGCAAACAAAAGCCAAACCTGCTTGGGAAAAAAAGCAGTGTAACTCCTGTTAAACGAATACGTCAATGAGAGCATTGTTTTGGTGAGGTGAAGATAAGAAAACATCTTAATGAGTTGTTATTATTACCAATACCCAGTATGCAGATTTATAAAGGAAAAATGTAAACCATCAAAGAACAAAGAGGTCCTCAAGATAAGCTGGATGGTTTTATTCTACAAGTTATCTGGAGAGGATTCATGTTTTCAGAAACTAAGAGACTGCAGGTAAAAAACCTAGCAAATTTACTCATCCCTATCACAGCACTCATTATGGAGAGGTTCAACCTTTCCTCCCCTGGGACATTTCAACTCATGTACCGTGTATAATAATCACTCTCTTCCCTGTGTTGGTACTTGTGCATGGAATGAAAACAAAGCTGTGTGTAGTCACCTTAGGAGTTACCAGTTCCCCTCTGACCTGCTCTATCCTCCCTCTAGGAGGGAGTCTAGAAGGAGTCTGCTCTCTTCTGTCGGAAAACACAGGGCAGCCTGCCATCTCTCCTGCCCCATCCACCTCCACTGCTCTGCTCTCTGCTCGGTAAGATGAATATATACCCTGCCAACACACATCTGGTACAGCTGGCTTCTGGAGAACATCACTTCCTGGGCTATTCAAGCAAGATAAAACAAACTCAAAATGAATTTACAGATTACACTATTCATCTTTAGTGTACTTAGTTACTGCTTTTTATGCTGACAGTATTAGGCGTATCTCAACTCATTTACACTCAAAGCACGAGAATTTCAGTATCATACTATAATGAACAGATAAAGCAGCAAGCACAAAGGACAGCTACAGATGGTGCCAACAGTCAGTCTCACCCTCTCATGGCACAGCCAAGCAGCTGCTTTTTCTCCCCCTCCGCCCCTCCTCCTTGTACAACAGGAGCACAGATTTTGCAGATGGACCATCCACACCGTGTCTCACAGCCCCTTGCTGCGGCAGTTTAATGATCAGATTTAAATCGTGTTCCTCTGCTGCATTGCTACAATGTCCCTTGCATACAATGATGTGCCTTTCCTGCTTAACTGGAACTCAACTGTTGCAATGAGAGGAAAGGAAGAAACCTTGACTGCGCACAATGTACCCTACCCCCCCGCCCCAACAAGAAGCCCTGCACATAGCCCAGGTGTAAAATACAACCTGGTTAATACACCAAAACTGATATTTTCTTTCAACCCCTGTTCAATCATAGAGGCCTCTGCTAGCTCATGCAAAAAGATGCAGAATAATGGCAATCACATAACGTACTGACAGTTAAAGTGTATTCACACATTTATTTGGCTTAAAGGGACACTCTCTGGGATGATTGGTGCAATATTTGACCTACTTTTCTCCATCTGCAAAACCGGTATCATTCTTAATGGGATTGCGTTTTAGCACTGATCTATTTCCATAGGAATAAATCAATACTGATTTGCTAATGACGACTGCGTTAAGAAACCAACACAGACATAAGCAGCCTCAGCTTTCACATTTGTGAATAGCAGAAATACAGATTTAAAAATAAGAGAGATTTCAATTACAACTAGCCCAAGGGGTTTCCCTAAGGAAGCAAGAGAAAAATATCAGTTCAGAGATATTCAGCTTGCTGCTACCCAGTCCCATTTTTGTTTTTCTATTCTTTGAAGAGGACCTGATATGGCAAGAGTGTGTCTCCGCACAGAATGTGATTGACCTCTCCTTAAAATACTCATAAATACTCCCACACACCCAAACTTGGCAACACTTTATGTCCATAATATAACACTTTTAAATTCTTTCATTGAAAAAAATCATAAGGCATGGCAATGTATCCCATTGGGATCCTGGGGACAAGGAGGGGAAAGAAGGCTGGAAGGCAATTTTTATTTTTTTTCCCAGTCAGCCCAAGTCACATTTTAAGCATTTCTCTGCAACCACAGAGCTAAGCCTTGCTTGAAAGAAAAAGGAAGCAATTGTTATTTAATCCTCTGCCTCTAGGAGCCAAGTCTTTAAGAACATGCCAAATATCACAAGATTTGCGACACAATTATTAGGACCGGCCACATCCCCTGGTACTGTTCCTTTCCTGTAAGGGCCCTTTTGTGCTGAAAACCTGCCAGGTAGTACAGAAAGAAAGGTCTCCACTGCTTGCTCCGTGGCACCTTTCCATCCCTCATAGCCATGACTGCCCATCACCCAGCAGTAGCATCACAATTGCTTGGTAAGTGCTAGGGCCCTTCCATCAGGAAAATCAAGGAGCTTGGGCTGGGTGAAGCCACGGATCGTGCCCAGGTTGCTTGCACCACTTAATACTTCTTGACAACAAATGATGCTGGCATACCTGCAAATATTACATGATGGATACTGATGATGCAGCTCAAATGTCATTCTTTAGCCATAGCACAGAAGATTGGTACAGCCCATTACAACCCTTTTTGGGCCAGGAAGCAGAAGAAGTAAAGAAAGCAGGGTGTGCAGTCAGTGGTACCCTGCAGAGGCACTGCTGCATTTCCCCAGCTGCACCACCCGGCACTGGGAGCTGCAATCCTGCACTGCCTGCTTGTACCCAGCACCGTGCAGAGTGCCAGAGTAAGCACCTCCGAGTGCATGAGCCCACGGCTCCCTAGAAAGCAAAATACAGAGAAGCACAGCGCTAATCTATTTACCTATTATGATACCCTAGTATTAGTTACAGCTTATCACCTCAGTAAATCGCTGCCTCTTGTTAGGGAATGTGCTTAAAGGTGCAGCAAACTGCTATTTACAGGCAGACACTATATTTACAGCCACAAAGACAGGTGAGGAGGGGATAGGACAACAGCTCAGTAATTTCAATGCCTTCTGCTTCCCGGGAGACTGCTGGAAGAGCACAATAGGATTACTGCTTCCTTGCTGCAGTTAAGCTGCAGTAGATAGTTCAATAGGCAGACTGGCAGACCCGTATTTCTTCCTCGCTGCAATGAAAATATTAGGAAAAAAGGAGGAGCTTGATTTGGAGAGCTATCTGTTCAGCACCATCTTGCTAGATTGGTTTCATGCCTCAGAAGGAAATGCATTTGGCTGAAAAGATATTTACAGCATAAGTAAGAAAATACATCATTTTTCACCAATCATATCCATTAATTTTATATTGCTTTTAGAAACACGTTTGTAATTTTTTAACACAGAGAATTCCAGATAAGTAGAATACAGAGATTCTGAGTGCTTTCTACTCTCTCCTCTACAGACTGCAATCTAAATACAGTTTTTTATAAAACATCCAGTGAGGTAATTTGATGGGGAGGGAAGGGAAACAGCAATGAGAAGAGAATGAGAGGAGTGGAAATAACTATTGTCTTGGTTATTTAGAGAAATTATTCTTTCTACATAGGAAAATACAGTTTCTATATAGGAAACTGTATCATGTTTGGAAAAATACATTGAAACTACCTAAAGCTCAATGTGCTGACAGTATTAGAAAAATAAGGTCAATTGCATTAAAAGGATGGAATCCTTGCAATTTTGTGAAACTGAAAATCAGATGTTTTCCTTGTGTTTTAAAAGCCATTTTGCTTTTAAAGAGCAAGGAAAAGGGGAGAGGGAGAAACCAGTCATGCCAAACTATTTCAAGGATTGATTTTCCTGCAAGCTCTCCTCCTTGCACACTCCAGCAGAGCCTGGCAATGGCTGGCTCACCTGTAGGACAGTGGGTCAGGGCAGCAAAGCAAGGCCACAAACCCAGGATGTAGCAGTCCATTAGCAGAGATTTGTGTTTGTCCCTCCTCTGCAGTTCTCTCAAGGCACTGCTCCTGTGACAGATCAGCCCTACCCCGTCATTACAGGAGCTTCTGCTCGGTGCCTGCCTCAACACTGACAGCACAAAAGGACTACGTACAAAGCCAATTACAGAGCAAAAGTATAATTTCACAGCAGTCTGGCTGTTCAGCATGGACCCAACGCAGTTCCAGGGAGTCCATCCCTCCTCCCAGGCCTATCTCTCTGGCTAACAGCAGATGCCCACTTTGCACACAGCAGCCCAGGGCACAGAGCCAGTGCTTAGTCCCAGGTGTTTGCTTGCACCCCAGCTGGGTGCCTTTTTGGAGCACCTGAGGATTGTGACTGCTCTTCTCCATCAGGCAAAATCAGTGATGTTAGCTGAGAAATCCATGTAAGTTGGATTAGAGTGATTTTATCTAAAAAGTAACCAAATCTGCTCCACTGTGGTGAAGAGAACCCCCTCCAAAGGTACACAGGTTTAAAAAGTCCTCATCCCAGCAACTGCGCAGCAAACTGCATGGAACTGAATTCCCCAGTAGAGCAAGGGGGCAGCTGGCTCAGATCCTCATTTGGATGGCATGAACTGCCCTGCTAATGACAACAGGAACACAGAGTAGATAGCCACAGTTCAACACTGTGGAAGAGGGCATGACACACATTTCTACCCCTAATGTCTAAGTAATGTCCTTTATCAAGAATGCCTCCTTCATTACTATAGTTACAGCTGTGTCCTGCAGAAATACCCAGCTTTGCCCCAGTAGGATCTGTAATGCAATTATGTATTACAATTAAAAAACAAAAAATCATGCAGGTTTGCAGGAAAATAGATAATGAAGGGAATACCTAATTAAACTGAATGTAGTATCATGTTAATTAACAGAGGTTTTATTCAATAAAACCCTTACTGCAAACCTGAGAGTTATTCAGCATGTGCTTTCAGGACTGCTGCATGAGGCTGACACCATGTACAAAATCTGGTCTTGAATATGGGTCCAGCTTGCCTTGGCATATCTTCAATTCTTCACAAAGACCTCTCAAGACACATATATATGTCAGCTTCCCCAATGCCTCTTGCCAACTGGAGTAGTACATGCTGGAGACACAGATTTGAATACTGCTATCCTCACCCCATGCCTTCAGTGGAACTGGGATTCCCTAATTTCCTTCTACACTTGCCAAAACTTGGCAGAGGATCTTACCAGATTCACTACATTAACTTTGAAGTAATACATTACAAAACATTGCAACAATGGCTCAATTTGGCAAGCACAAAACATGCTGTACAGACCCAGATAAAATATGTAAGCATCTCATTTAGGCTTAGCTCTACCCAAGCTGCTACATCTGAAAACACAGCCCATTATATAAAGAGAAGACAATACTGGTGAATAGGCTACCAGCAAGTGAATCCTGGATAAGGCTTTCCAAGGAAATGCACTCCAATAGCATTAGACTGCTTGTTTTCTTACTCATCCAATTGTTGGTTTCACCGCTTAGATTTCGAACAACAGCATCTTTCATTGCTGCTGTATGCTTTTGTTTTGTAATGCCAGTTCTAGTCATCAACAAATTTCACATATAATCCAGACAGCTGAAAAATGAGACTGACACACTTGAACCCATCTTTGACTACAGACAAAGCAGTGACCTACAGGTGAGAGGCTCAGTTTCATTTAATCTATCCTCAGCCCTGCAATTACTACTGTAAACAACTCCTGAGCTAACACCACCACTAACATCTAAAAGTGGTAGGAAAAAACCCAACAGATTAATTTAACAAAAGCTGGTACACAAGGAAGCCATGCACAATCAGTACAATGATTCAAATCTGGAAGAGGGACAATCTGGAATCTATCATTAAAAGAAGGAAAGGAATAATGGCAGAATTGGAGGTTCACCTAACCCAAATTATTCAAAAGAACCAAGAGGAAAGTAAAAATGAAAAACAACCAAAATTGACTTCTCAGAAACAAATCATGCCTTACCTCTACACTTTCTTTGCATTACCAAACAATACACCTCAACTGCAGATTAGTTAGATTTTAGTCAGGCTTTGGTGCTGCTTAACATGATATTCTCATAAATCAACAAGGGAAATTAGGTCTAGCTGAACACAACACAGAATGGCAGGAAACTTATGGCTTACCAAACTATTGAACCAATAGTCACTAACAGAAATGAGCATTACCAGATTCCTCAGAGGGCCAGTGAAGGCAGTAGCTGTGCTACGCTGCCAAAGCACACCCAACCAGCCTCCTCAGTTGCACGAGTGGGACCCAAGCCTGGGAGATGTGCAGTTCTCCTTTCTCTCTACCCCACCACAATACACAGCCACAGAAGGGGGAGGAAAGTAATCAGAATGATCATCATATCAACATACCCTGCAAGAAATGATTACATAGATCAGGGCTTTTGGTGGGTTTGGATTAAGTTTTTTTTTAAACAAGAGGGAAGACTGACAGCAGTATCCTGATTTACTGAGTAACAAAGCATTAACTATATCCACAGAAACACCAATATATAAAGACACAGGTTAGATATAAGGAGCATCCTAATGCTCTTCAATACCCTAAGGGATAAGGTGAGGAATTTCCATAAATGGAGATGCAGAGGAAAGGTCAGGTACAGATCTAGGGAGAATGGATTCTTCAGCCACGGAGGTAGGGCATAGATGACTTTTTGAAGTCTGTTACAATCAAATAAAATCTGTGTTTGTGAACAGAGGAAATTCAGTCTGCATTGGGAAAGCATTTAAATCTGGCTTGCATTCACAGTTATCCCAAAAAGACATCTTAGCTACAGTGTAGGGAGCTCCTGCAGAGACAGCTGAAGTGGCCATCCAGCCGCATGGCTTAATGACTAAGTTTTAAAGATGAAAGAAACTGAGAGCAGGTGATGTGCTGAAGGTCACACCATTTGTGACAGAACAGAGGCCCAGAACAGAGAGGATCATACACCTTCCTCTCTTTGCAAGGAAAAACCACAACCACCACATCAAGGGGTTACTGCTCTGTGCCCGCAGTCTCTGTGCCTGCCATGGAACATTTTCAAACAACAACTGTAAAACATCTGGAGAGGCTTTCAAGGAGGGAAAAAAAAATTACAAAAACCACACAACCAAAATTTATAGCAGAAACGTGTTTCCAAAGTTAACACTGCACAGCCAGAACTCAAAAAAGCTATTTTAGGAACTTTTGCCTTTTGGTTCTGCTCTTTGCTTTGACTTTATTTTATATTTTTACAGGAAAAGAATGTTTTATCAGGTGTCCTCAGATTTTTTTTTTAAATTTTCATATGATTAGTGTAACTTACAAACTTTGCCAACTTCTCTACAACTGCTGAAGGGAAAAAATGCTTGCTTTCAAAGTTGGGGGTTGCAAGACCATTTTTCATACTATCCAAACTTTGTACTTCAACAGAACTAAGCTAGAAGTACTCTTACCCTATCCTTCCACTCACTCTTCATTCTGAAAAAAATATTACAACTACATAAAATAATCTCTAAGTGCTGAATATGAAAATAGTTAAGGACATCAGGAAAGAGAAACTCAGCCTACAGAAGTTTTCAGCTTAACTGACGGCTGCTCAAACAATACAGGGCAGACAGATGTGTGCATGCACTGCAGTTTCAAGGTAGCAATGTTTCCCATCTCACTGTCCAGTTGATGAGGTAGTTTTCTAACAGAGTCATTACTTCTCATTTTTCCCTCTGTGTCCCACCAACCCCACAAACCTTGTCATCTTCCTTTACTAACAAACTGCTCTGCTCCTCTGGTACCAATCACCTTTTCTTGAGAACTGCCTAATTAATTAACATTCAATTAATATACCAAAGTCAAATACCAAATAATTGTTCCCAAGCTGCACTGGGAACTTGGTAACTAATCTGAGCAAGAGAAGGGCTTCTGTATCCTTAAAGTTCCATTTCTAGCAGCTCTGTCTTCTGGGCTAATGGACATTTCCCACCTGAAACATGGTTTGTGAGCCATGGATGCTCTTGTAAAGGCATTCTGATATCCCTAAAGGCTCCACATGCACTCTGTTTATTTTATTTATTACCAATAAAGCAGAAGCAGCAAATCATCTATGCTCTGTTACAATTAGGGTCACACAGAAAACTCAAGCTAGCATAAAATAAGAAACATGTAAACAACCCTACCCCAACCTTCAGATAATTTTAGTTGTGGTTTCATGATACAAAGTGTTCAGCAGCAGAACTGCCTTGAGTTCTTCTGCCGTCTGTGCCCATGCTCTGCTGTAGCCTGCACACTCCCAGCCATGCTGAAGTATTTCAATAGTTCTTTGTGTGACCACCATGTGAACCCGAGCAGTTTTCTTTTTTTTTTTTTCCTTTTAAATCTTCTTTTTCCTTGTTTCCCTTCCCAAACAAATGTTTCCCCCAGACATGGATTTGGTTTTTCCCCAGCCACATGAAGTCCCTGCCGTGGCTCAGAGCGCTGGGGTGCTCTGCAGAGGCGGGACCAGGCAGCTGCTCCCTCGCACAGGCGCTACCCCAGACAGGCTCCAGCACACACGGAGCAGCCTCAGAGCAATTAGCTGAGCTACAAGCACAGAGGCTGCAGCAAGAGACTTTTATTTAAAAGCCTAACTATGAACATTAGTTTTAGACAGATTAGAAATTGCTGTTTCCTTGTCTTCAGGGGCATGTTTATCATTTTACATAGGTAGAAAGAGGTTATCTATGGAAGAGGGGAGAGGTAGAAAATTGAACGTGGCTAATTGCTTTTTACAAGCATCTAGGGAAGAAGTCGGTAGAAATCACAGCCCAAACTGATTTTTCAATACCTTTCATTTCTCTGAAAATAAAAAAGAATTGGGGGAGAGGGAAAGGGTAATTTGTGACTACCTCTTATAATGGACATTTGCAGAAGAGCAGCCTGCCTAAATTCTCAGAGGACACCTGGATGCCTCTCCCTGCACACAAGTGCTATAATTCCAGGACTGGAGAGCTGTAAGATAATGTCATCACTGCTCCTGCCATCTATAAATAACTGCATTTGGATCTAGCTAAGTCACGTGGAAAAGCTGGCCAGCAACACATACATATATGTGAGCGTGCCTTTGGAAACCCAAATAATTCTAATAATATTGCATGAAATAAGCTTTAGCTTTCCCAATTTAGCTCTGGCCCGTGCACTCACTGCGGCTTACAGAGCATAGCTATTATTTCTTTTTAAAATACTGTTCTTCCTTTGGAAGCTGCTGACTAGGGCATTAGCGGGATATTGTGCAGAAGCGTCTCGTGTGCTGCTGCGCAGACAGACTGCTCAGAGAGGCAGACAACAATCAATTGCTCCGGCAGCCTGGCGAACCTGCCCGCCCCTCTCATTGACATCTTCTCTCAGCCCCTGAAAAGGCACATGGGCCCGAGCACGGCGGCCAGGAGAGGTGGGCGGGTGCGAACGGCAGTCAGACAGCCCAGCATGGATGTCACACACCGGAGAGGCTCCTGGTCCTGCCTAGCATGGATGTCACATGCTGGGAGGCTCCTTGTCCTGCCCAGTATGGATGCCACACGCTGGAGAGGCTCCTGATCCTGCCTAGCATGGATGTCACACACTGGAGGCTCCTGGTCCTGCCTAGCATGGATGTCACACACTGGAGGCTCCTGGTCCTGCCTAGCATGGATGTCACACACTGGAGGCTCCTAGTCTGGCCCAGGATGGATGCCACACGCTGGAGAAGCTCCTGGTCCTGCCCAGCATGGATGTCACACACTGGAAAGGCTCCTGGTCCTGCCCAGTATGGATGTCACACACTGGAAAGGCTCCTGGTCCTGCCCAGCATGGATGTCACACACTGGAGGCTCCTGGTCCTGCCCAGCACAGATGTCACACACTGGAGGCTCCTGGTCCTACACAGGATGGATGTCACACACTGGAGAGGCTCCTGAACCTGCCTAGCATGGATGTCACACAATGGAGCCTCCTAGTCCGGCCCAGCATGGATGTCACACACTGGAAAGGCTCCTGGTCCTGCCCAGTATGGATGTCACACACTGGAAAGGCTCCTGGTCCTGCCCAGCATGGATGTCACACACTGGAGCCTCCTAGTCCGGCCCAGCATGGATGTCACACACTGGAGGCTCCTGGTCCTGCCCAGCATGGATGGCATGTGCTGGAGAGGCTCCTGATCCTGCCTAGCATGGATGTCACACACTGGAGGCTCCTGGTCCTGCACAGGATGGATGGCATGTGCTGGAGAGGCTCCTGATGCTGTGCCGAGCTGCAGCATGAGCCTGCCCTGCCTTTCCTGGAATGGACTGGGTTGGGGAAGCAGAGGAAGTAACACACCCCTAATCACACATGGAACCAGATTTTAGCAATGATTTTCTATAGCAAATCTGTCAGAGCAGTGCAAAAGGATGATTTTAAAAATAAAACAAACAGAAAGTTGTTCGGATGCTTAAACAATCCCATGGCAGTAGCAACAAACACAAATAGGAAACCATTTCAAATGAGTTGTATGCAGCTCCTTGGGGCATTTTCTGGGAAAATGACTGGAATACAACCTGACATGACCAACAGAGCCTGCAGTTTAAGCAAGGCTGTAATACCCACAAGACATTATCAGGGTAAGATTTTCATCTTTTGGATGCCAAAACTGAGGAGAGCACGTACTGAGGAGAAGATAAAGGAAGAGAGAGGGCAGCAAGGGACACAGAGTATTTCCCAAGACTTCAAGTGCCGTTAATTCTTCAGAGCTTTTCCCAGGGACAGAGATTCTGTTTCACTGCCTGTAGGAAAGCAGCAGTTTGTCAAAAAAGCACTGAGCAAACATCCTATCTAAATAGCAACTACGTCTATTTCATGCTCCCAGCACATCTGGAAAGAAGAATCAAATTCAGAATGGACATCAGAACATCAAATATTATTGTAAAACACAGTACGATGCTATCCAAACGGATGGTAAATAAAATTTTACCTTCTTGGTCAGAATAATTTTGGATTGCTCCTGCTCCTAGCGAAGTTGGTTGAAAATATTTTAAGTAATTTTAGTGGTCTGAAGCTCAATCTCTTACATTACATTTACCACCAGTACGATCTTTTCTCCTTCAAGACACCATTTCAAGTGTACAAAATGTAACTTCTTCATACATTAAGAAGCACTTCCATGCTAGTCTAGCACATGATATTTTTAATTTTACTGATGTAAATGAAGAAATGTGGGAAAGTGGCTAGAACAGAGGGTAAAACCCAGGAGAAATTAGAGCAAAAGATAAGATAATATGTTAAAGATAAGGTTTCTGAAAGGTCACAGATATGTTAGTGCACACAGACTGTGCCTGGCTACTTAATGTCTGGGGACCATACAAACGGCCTTTCACAAGCACATAAGGACTGGCTCCTTCCATAAGGAACTTGAAAGAAATGCAATAGAATTTCAAAGCCAAGATGTCATGGGCAAAAATTTCTCAGGGAAATTAACACAGGAACGTTTTCTGAAAGGAGCTGGTTGAATGAAAGAACAAATTTGCAGCCAAGTATCACAAAATTTTCTCTAAGGGGAATAGACTGTGGTAATTTTGAAAAACATAAGGGTGGAGGAAGAGATGAGGAGAACCCTCAAGCATAACAGAAACCCAGGGAACAAGGACAAAGGGAACAAGGAGCAGACCTGAGGGTGCTGTCTACTTAATGAGAAGAGAGAAGGTAATTAGATGGGATCCAAGAAGGTGGAATTTTATCATGTACCTCCACCTCTCCCCCATCACTGCATACTTTTCATCCTGTATTTTACTTTGAGGAGTAGTTTCTACTACATTTTCTTCCTGATTAGAGGTTTTCCATGTAAGAAAGGCCTCCAAAAGGCAAATAATTTAAATTTGGCCCAATTAAAATAATATTTTTATGCAATACCTATCTAATCTTTCCTACTGCAATAGAAAACAATCTGCATTACCAATCTGCAGTTTGATGCTATGAAAACTAGAAATTACAGCATTTCAAAACATCACATACTGTTGAGAACATCTCGTTTGCTCTCTCTTGGATTTCTCATGGATTGTTAAGATCAATTCAGGATACCAGCTCCAGTTTTACTGGCTGTCAAGAAACAAAAAAAACAAAAAGACAGGCATTGCAGCCTGACTGTGGTGTTGGCCAAAACAAAATGGTAAAACCCATTTTTTAACTTCCTACACAACATAGTTGTTCTCTCTCTCTTCTGAGTCATATCTGTTCATGTTACTAAGAAAGCCCCACAGAGCCAATATCGCTACGGAAGAACAAGATGTATTTTCAACAAGACTGTTAGCGGATTCCAGTTGCTGCAAAACCTTTATTTTCAGAAATTACAAAAGAAGCAGAAGAAACACTGAATTTCAGCTTCCAGCTCCTATAATTCATGAGGTAGGGATACTTGGTATTTAAAGGTAACAGCAGACATTGCCTGTCTGTCTAGGAAGGTAACTTTTGAAAAATGGCACTGTGTTTCTTTCTACCTTTAGAAGGACTTACAGTCATTAGGCCAGAAATAGTTGATATTTCCAGAACGTCCACAAAATCCTACGTGTCAACACCAATACAAAACATTTTAAAGGTAGCAATAACAATAGCAATAATAATAACAATAAAAAGAGAACAGGACCAAATATTTTCAAATTGTAAAATGCTTCCGTTTTTGAGAAGCGGGATCCACGTCTAAATATACAGGCACGCGTTAGTAACTAGCTGTAACAATTATTGTATAACAGTATCCTACATCAGATGTTTCTCTAATGCAGAGTTGAGCACTACCAAGTGATCAAGACCAGGCATTCTAAAAGATACATGTAAACAAAGCACTTCTTTTATCTGCAAGTCGCTGATAAACACTAGCTAATCCTCACCTAATCCTGTGAAGAGAACATCATCCTAGCTTCACAAAGGGAGAATCTAAGGCAGTGAACAAATCCTTTGGGGAAATACTCAGGTTAGAATACCAGGCAGACTAGTTACTGGTGAGGGACACTGAGGCACTGGCTGTTAGGGCTATGTGAAAATTTCTGCCCCTTCTGACACATTGCTGCTGCCGAGACTGTCCCCACTCCCTGAGGAACCTCTCGGGGCAAATGTTGACAAAAAGCCCGGGAAGGAGAGAATGAGTTTGGACATGAACACAGAAACAGGACTTTCACATCTGTACACCAGGGTATCTTGAACGAGAGAGCAACTTCTGTGGAGGAAGATAATGACAGTCAATAAGGACATACATTCACAGCCATTTACAGCACACTGAAGAGGAGAGGATCAATGCACTCAACATCAGATGAGGGATTAAAGGCTCTTTTCCTAGCCTGGATGCAGACCACTAGACCATGCTAATCTGACAGGAGGAGTTCCTGCAAGGCAGCTGAAAAAAAAGCACAGATTCATGTAGCAGAAAATAAAACAGGGATTCTAAAAACTCACTGCCAATTCTTGCCCAAGCAAAAGCACTACTGAACGCTGGAGAATAAATAACAACAAAGTGTCAAAGGCTAAAAATCCTCCTTCTTAAGTGGCCTTCCATGCACATGCATATTCTGGGAAAGTGTTTGACTCTGCAGCCTATTTGACACCCACAGCAATGACCACAGACAGCTCCAGCACCAGTCCAACAACCTGAGCCAGATCATTAAATAGAGAAAAGAGGGTTCAAAGCTGAAACCTGCCATCAAGCAATCAAAGCTTTAAAGTGAAATAGTATAGTTCACTGCAGTATTTATAAAAGGTAGTATCTCAAAGCTTTCATGGAGTACAGACTAAGCCCCTGCTATTACAGACTGGAATAAACTAGTAGAGAAGGCACATTTAAGAAAGCCTTGTAAAGCAAAAATGTATTTCATCCTGGAAAAATCTTAGAATCAAAAAGGATAGCAGAACACAACACGGGTAAGCCAAAATGAACAGCTTTGTAAGATAAAAGGGATGTATTAAAAAAGGCATAAAGACTTCCTAAGAGAAGACTGGAAGAATGTTACACGATTTACAGCAAACATTACTATCGTTCTCATGATGAAACAAATGACAACTTTCTGTCAGACAGGTCCCCGACTAACAAGTTTCTGCAGATAGAAACTGATTAAAAAACAACCAGCAAAATCCACAGTCTGGACCCCTGTGGACTAAGGTGAGGGAGAAAGAGTAGAGAGAAGTACAAGCACTGCACTAATGAGCAGTAACAAAAGAGCAATTAACAAAGACAGTCGTAATCTCTTACAACTGATACTGCTGTGTTCCAGACACTGTATGACTGGAAGTCATAAGATCTTTACTAAAGACCTCTTCTAGTAAAGAAGAGAAACTACAGTGGATGAAACCAATGGTCTCTTCAGTTCACAGTATATTTTCATCTGTCCAAGGAATGGAAAAAGTATTTCCAACAAGCTTACTTCATCAGATGTACCTTACAGGGGTCAGAGAAGCCCCTTCCAGTGTTTGGACAGGCAACATCAGCTCAGAAATTTTAAATAATGATCTTGCACACTTGTAGAACTGAAAACACAGCAATCTCAATCCTAACATACATGCAGGAAAGTTATGATTAACTCCTGATTCTAACCAAATCTTTAAGGAAGGAAACATTCCTTTTTTAGACACAAGCTCCCAGCAGTGTCTCACTGAACTTGAGTATTTCAACATCTCAACATCTTTATCCAATCTGATGGTACGCTCGGTTGTTTTTTTTTTTTTCAATTCTTTGGGAAGCTGCATTTAATCCAGATAAAAGTTTGCTACCTAATTATCACCACTATTACTACAGAGATGAACGAGTGGTATAGATACCCCTTAGATAAATGTAATCAAAGTGCAAAAAAGCAGCATTAAGTAGTAAGGTGAAAAAAACTAAAGTATTAATCTGCTCCACTCTTTGCAGCAGAGACTGTCTCTTCCAAGATGTTTGCAGAGTGCTTAGCACAACAGGCACTCTGATTTAGATATGAGCACTAACCAAATAGTAATAACCAACAGCAGCAAATAGTTTAACCTCAATAAAACAGTTCTTCTATACCTGGCGTTAAAGTAAGGGTGGAAAGATCATACAAGAAACTGCCCAATGAAACATGAAGTCATAGAACCTGTATCTGGTGAAATCATTTAGCATTTTTATCAAAACCATCAAAAATATTATGTTATCATGTGCTGGTTCATGACTTGCACCATGGGGAACTATCAGTTTTGAGTTTACCTTGCTCAGTTTAAAACTCCGTATTAAGGAATGTTTTGCTTAGTAATGGTAAAGTACACTCAGAACAAGGCATAAGCAACTACTGACAATACCTACAGGAAAAAGATCAGCTGCTTGTTACCTTGCTTAGAACAGGGTAAACACAAGTTGACAAGCCAAAGACTTTACCAAAAATAGTGTGCAAGAAACAAAAGAGCAAACAAAAGAAAGGATGGACACAGTATGTGAAGGTATGGTTCCCAAGCACTAAAACCCCTGACAGGAATGGACACAAGAAGCAGGAGATCACTGCTTAACTTGTGTTTGGACACAGTACACAAGAGAGATCTGCAGATCAGCTCAGGAAAAAGCAGGAGAAAAGGGAAGGAAATATGGGGTTGAGGGGATGTTTGTATGGGCAGTTGGAAGTGAAACAGTCTTATGGTTCATGAGCTCTCCCATTTATTCCCTTGCACACCTGCCATGTCCTAGTTTAAGAACAACTTGTCCAAGGACCAGGAAAAAATGAGCTCCCAACAGGCCCAACAAGCACTGGAGGATGCTAAATTCCCAAACATGCTAACCCCTGCAGCTGGCTGCAGGCTGAAGAAAGCTGGGGGTCAACTCAGGAGTGAAAGCAACAATTCAGAACACTAACTGCCCAACTCCTAAGATTTTATTTTAACTAGCCTGTGCTATTTTCACATGCACAGAAGTTATCCGTGATGATTTCTTCATACAAACAGTGATTATGTTGGGATTTTTTGACAATTTATAATGAACCCAAATGTTTAGTTACAAAAAATTTCACGTCTAACTTGAGATAACTGAATTTGAGAAAATTTACGTATGAAATGTTCAAACAATTTGGATATTTGACCAAAAGTGATCATATGAGCCTTGCTCCCCCTTGCTCTAAGCAGTCACTGCAGTCCAGAAAGCAGATGATTTAGATTTAATTGACACTTCAGTAACTGCAAGTCAAGCCAGAACAGGTGTACCTGAGCTAACCCTGACTGCGTGTGTAACCACAGGAGCCAGAGCCTCAGGCAGGGATGTGAGGGGGTGCAGCCCCCTGTGTGCACACCTCTAACCAGGCAGCTCAAGGAACAGAAAGGGAGGTGATGGAATAAATGACACCACAAATATTTACTCTTTAGAGAAAAAATTGTGATGATGTTTCATGTTATTCAAGCGAATTCCAACATCTCTATTGCTCACAATATGATTTCAGGTTTTACAGCTTGCTCCTACTAGAAAAATGAATGATGAAGAATAATTTTAAAAATATCATGTAACAGAACATTTAAGCTGTGTATTACTCCACTATTTGTAAATTAGTATTCCATTTTGAACAGATACAGCAAAACAAGTTGCAGTCAATTTAAATTAGATCAGCTCAACAGTAACATATTCAAAATGATCCACTTCAGCAATCTCTCAGCTTCCATATTTTTTCAGGTGGAGAATACCACATACTTTTGATAGCAGAACATGCAAACATCCCAACAAGAAGCACAGGACAAGGGATGTAATAGAGTAAATGCTGTGATTTTTCTGATAGATAGGATATGTAGCTGAAATCTAAAGCTCTGTGACTACACACTGATAATATAACCAATTTCTGTGTTCTGTGTGACTCCCACCAGCTGCCAAAGAGGTCTGGCCTCACTGGTGCTGCCTGGTTTTGCCTGCTCAGCTGGTAAATCGAGCCGGCGCCTGAACACGCTGGTTAGCAGTCAAAGCTGGGAGCAGTTCAAACATGGGCAGACATGAGGAGATCTTCTGAGATTTTCTCTTCTAAAGCCAAGGAGGTCCCTTGTGAGTACTTACAAACCACAGTTATTCAGCTGTGTATCAGCTTAGCCAACACTGGGTAGATTTTCTTTTTTAAATGACAAAAGAATCTTGATGACTTTGCTACTCAAAGGCCAACTGGGAAACACTCTCCTCTAGATGAAAAAGATCAATAGTTTTTCTTCTTCATAAACAATGTCCTAGCCTGATCTCTGAAGTACATATATAGTTTTAAACACACACACACACACTCTTTCTCTCTCCTTCTTTCCTTCCTTTTTTTCCTTTCCCTCTTTTTCCCCCCTTCAGTTTTAGATACCTACTTTGTTAAATTTCAGTCTAAATTGTTAAAACCCAACAAAAGGATGAGTCCCAAAACCAGTCCCATGATTAGAATGATGAGCCCTAACATTCCTGCCTTTATTAGAAACAAACCTAAAATTCATCTCCAATGTACCTATCCATGTAGGATTAATTAAAAAATGCTCTGACAAGCAGTTTAATTCCACAAAGACTGAGTGGTAAAATTATCTTTGTAACTGCTAAAATAAGTTTGGTGCTACAATACTGGTTAGAGTATATGACATAAAGATTTTTTTTTTTTTTTTTAACTTTTGCTGGTGATACCAGCAAAGAGACACTTCTTAAACCAAAGAGACAATCCTTAAACCACCAAGTGCAAGAGGAATCTGTTCATTTTAGCACATTTTTTTAAAGTTACCTCAACTTCTTGAACTGCAATTTTCACTTTTAACTAGATACTATAGTTTTTCATGAGACATCTTTTCATTTTTACAGCTCTGAAAACTGGAATTTGCAGTGCAGATGTCTTGAGAGACAATCAGGAAAGCTTGTAACAAGCACTTGTTTCAATAGCCATTGGAACACCCTGTAGTTAAAAACAGAATAAATCAGAATTTTTTTATAATGGCCAATAAATTTTGTCATCTCGTTAGATTTTACTGCACATGTGTTTTTAAAGTAAAAAAATTACTAATTCTCTCAAAACCTGCAACAAAATTGAATTATTCTCACGTGAAAGGCAGGAAGGCTAACCACAAAGGTACCAACTCATCTCTGGAATAAGTTGTAAGATGAAACACAATTGAAGCCAATCAAGGGAGTACCCTAAACTAGATCTCCACTGGCTTCAGAAGTAGGAGGTACCACATTTCAAATTGAAGGACAGGTCCTGAGGTCACAGAGGCCCCATACTCAGAAGAGGTGAGCATGTGTATTATATTTATGCTCTTAATTAACAATAAAACTGTAATTTCATGGCATTATTTACAAAGTGCACCAAAAGGTAAATAATAACAGTCAGAAATCTGAATTTGATTCAGCTTCTGACTTCCTCTGCAAGCATGAGGCAGTTCTCAGCAGAAAAATGAAATGCCAGAGAACAAAATTTCTCCAAAACCAGAGAGACTCTGCTAGAGAGGCTCAATAGAGCCTTGCTTCCCAGGAAGATGATCTGCAGTACTATCACAGACAAGGCTAACTGGACACTGGATGTTTGACTCAAACCCTCAGATTAGTTTCAAGCAATTGATCATTATATTTTTAAAATAATAAAAATAAATAGATTAAGCACAAAAACTTTGGAAGCCAGTTGTAGCAAAAGTTGCTTTGTCTGTGAGTCCAAAAATACAGCTTCACTCACTGACAAGAAAAACTACTCATGGACAGAAAGAACACTGCATAATTTGTAGGTATTTGCAGGGTTCCCCCCTCTCCACCAAGACTCCCTTTTCCTCAAAACAGCATGAGCCAGACAGAGCTTTTTGCCCCCCACCAGTCTTGAGTATTTTAGGTCTTATGTGAGTGAATCATAAAGAACAGGGACACAAAGTTCAGTTTAACCAACTGGCAAACAGGAAAGCACTCATTACTCTTTTAAAAGCATCCTTTGTGCAAATGACTACAGTGGAGCATGATGAATCAAAATAAGAAGAGACAAAATAAAGAAAAAAAAAATTTCTACACAGGCAACATGACCAGAGTCCATCTATCCAGCCCAGTGAAACTACCAGGCAGAAAATACTGTCTCCTTCAGCTGCTTTCTCAAACTGACCTTGACTGGGAAGCCCCAAGTACCATATTTACAAAAACAGAGTGCAGGGGCAGACAGCTGACTTGCACTAAAATGTCAGCAAAACCCCTGCTTTTATTTTGTCTCCAAGGCTTTTATTTGCTGACATGAAATTTGAGTCTTATGAACAAGGTATTTGAAAAGCTTGTTCAAGGAGAGGTGACTAATTAATATCTGTTCATGTTGGCAGTTACAGCACCAGACCGGAGCTCCACGAGTTTTATTTACCATGTGCCTTGCAATTAAAGAGGATGTGGGTTAATTGCACTCTGCACTGGCAACAGATCCAAGAAGTACTGTCCTTCTAGTGCAGAGTTTAGCCCATTGCTTTCTTGAACAGTGGATCAGCTGAGGTGTGCAGAGTCCCAGATTAAAGGGTTTCAGATGAGTTCACTGAAAACATGGAACTGACCATACGAGAGGCAAACCAGCACAGATCTTTAAAGGTGTCAATGAAGACAGGCCTGAAGTGAAACTTGGTCATGTAACTCAACTGCTCTTTTCAAGAGCCTTGGACAAACCCCCTGGCAACAGACTCCAGAAGCTTGGTGGCCATGGCACCTGCAGCTAACTGCAGTGTCACCCCTCAGAACTGCCCAACAAACACAGACAGAACCAACAGTCCTGAATATGGCAAACAATTAACAGGCCATGGGGATCGAAATGACATGGAAAATGAAAGGTGTTTAATGCATTCATCCAGTCTCTGGAAATAATTTAAAAGTAACATGATGGAGTTGCAGATGGAACATTTCTGTGTTTGAAAAAAGACAATATAGGGAACAAAAATAAAAGGGTATGGACAAGGGGACGCCATGCTACATTTTGTTTTGATGAAAATGACCATTTGTACAAGGTTAAAATATTAGTAGTTTTTAAATCTGTACAATCTTTCAGGATAAGGGCACAACACTGTTAAAATTATACAAAATCGTAAATTAATGATAATGAATAGAGACATGGGACATAAGAAGAAAACAACAATAGCACTTTATTTACTGCTACTTAAGTCAAAGGCTCATTGTTCAATGAAATAGTATGGTTTTGGTTTCTCAGTCTCAAAAAGCTAAGCAATTAAAAGATTCAGAGATCAGCAAACACAAGTGGAGAAACACAAAGACACCTGATTGATTAAAGGGTAAAAAACTGCATTATTGATAAACACCAGGCATCATGGAAAAGTTACATTTGACAGGAAGGTTTCAAAATTATGTTACTAGTATTCAGAAAAGAATATGTGGGGGTTTTTTACTACTGCTAGATTTTTTTCCTTCACACAGTCAAGTGCACTGAAATCTCTATTACAAAGTATTTATGAAGCCAAGAACAGACTGAAACTCAAAGTAAAATAAAGCATTTATATTTACACATGCTCACTGACATTGGAAAATATAAATGACATAAATGGACCTTAAACATCAGCTTTGTTCTTAGAAGTATAGCAAGTTTCATATATTTGTCACATGTGACATCTAAGATCAAAAGTGAAAGAAAAAAAGTAATTTTTTGAAATATAGGCTACTAACATCAAAAAAGACCTAGCATTTATTCTTACCTCATGATTCTATTCAATGTTTACCTCTCCAATGAAAGCAACACACATAAACTTCATGTATTAGTTAAAAAGGAAACAGACTTAGCTAAAAAAAAGTGACAAACTGGAAAATCAGTATTAGCAAACTGAAGGCCAGAAAATAAGAACTGAATCATACAAGCCTGATGCCTATACAAAGCGCTGGAGCAGTGCATTTTAAATCAATCTGTTCATTCTAGGCAATATGTATAGTGGGACAACTATTTGTTTTCTCTTCTCCAATGTTTAGTCACCATAAAAACCCTCTACATGAAAACAGCTTGTGCTTTACAGTTCTAATGAAGCTCATAAAAAATTAATAGAATGTGCAGAAGGAAACATGATGATGCATAGAGATCATATGGCGAAAAGACAAGAAGTATGTGTAGGTCACATTGATAATGTGCTTATCTTACATTTGCATCTAAGGCAGCACTTGATACCTAAAGGCTGGATTATAGAATGCATATCAGGAGTTGTTAGATACCATGCCTAAAATGCCATGAATTGAAGAGAGTGTATTCAAGTTTCTATATTCTAGGGAATGGGAGAAACAAGTACAAGAAAATGAACTCCCCTGGTGAATTCCTGAGTGTGCTCAGAAGAATGGCAAAACTGACATCAATTCTGTAAGGATAGGATTTTATCTGTTAAAAATTCTGTTTACTTTTCTAGGGCATGGATGTTGGCCTTGCCCTCTCCATCACAAAACAACAACCTGGCAGAGTTCCTGGTTCCAGGGCAGAGTCAAAGTTCCAGCCCTGTGTCAGGCTCTCAGCCCCTCATGCAAACGCTTCTCATGGTGGGCATTAGAACTCAAGCAGGCCACTCAACCATGGCAGCCTATTCCAATCTTTACCCTGGAAAACCAAGTGGGTTATAAAGGAGACAATCCTGCAGTAAATTTGCTCTAGAGTCGTCTTCTCAGCTCACCTGGATTTCTCTGTGTTCTCCCAGCAAACTTACAAAGGGTTGCTCTTTCAAAATTGAGTTGAATTGGACCAGTATTTTCTGTCTTCCTAGCAACAAATGCTAAGGTTTGCTTAGGTTAAATTGGGTTCTGATGTCTTATTTATGATACAGTATTTCCTCCTGATACCTTAAGAAGAAGTATAAATACACAAGCAGTAGCAACAAATCAGATTAAAAACAGTATTGGAGAACACAGTTCAGAACTGTGTTTGATTCATAAATCCTTAGCTTATGCTATCAATTTTGGAATCAAACTCTGATAAGCAACTCTAAAAATGCTTTTTTAAGGTTCCTCATTTATCCTCTTTCATCTCAAGACTGCCTGTTCTAAAAGACATAATGAGAATAGAAAACTATTGTGAACTAATGTTCATTAACACCAAGGGTTGGGGAAGAAAGAAATCAGGGGCAGGTAGCAAATAATGAGAATCCCATTCATGTTTAAGAGCTGCATTTGTTCATAACTAGATGTGGTAGATTGCTGACAAGGAAAAGCAATAAGATGATCAGACATAATAGTAGGCATTGTTTTCAAAGATACTCTCCTCTAAAAAAACAATAACCTTCTAGACTTCACAATTCAGGAAAAAACTGAGAACAAAGAACTCCTCCCTGCAGGAGGGAGTTCCCTGTAGGGGAACTGCATCTCTCCACTAGACACACTCCCGATAACTTTTTGAACGAAGTATGTGCAACTCAACAATGTATCTTGCTATAAATTATCTGTCTACATGACTACACTTCCAGCTGCCATTTCTCTGTAATTTAATGCTAATTCCTTCATGTTTATATTTGATGCTTTTAATACTATTGTTTTCTAAGGCATTTCTAAAAAGTATTTACCTCAATGAGTTTGTACTGCTGAAATCAAATTAAACAACACAAAAACAGTTGCAGGAGCCTCTCTGCTGTCGGCACTGACTAGACTGTCTACAAAACTAATCTGCAACACTCCTCAAGTATATTAGTAAGCACCGGGCAAGTTGTTAAGCTCAAAAGGATGCAATTACAAACACTAATGAGTCATAAGAAGACAGATAGAAACTAAAATTGTAAGTTGATTAAAGATACCCTTACAATAACAGAACAGTGAAAGCAACTGTAAGGCACATACTAATCCAGTTCTACCATAAACTGGTTAAGACTACTGGTGTTGAGATCAATCACTTCAGTCTTGTTTCAAATCATTCTTCTGCTTATATCCTTTTGCTATTCACATCTGTCCTAACTATTATATACTTGTTTATTTAAAGACAAAGAACATATGGCAGTAAAGACACTGAGATAGCAAATGCAGACTAATGGGTACAGCTGTCACACAGGAAAGTCAGGCAGGTACATTTGCCCATCTGCCTTTGCACACACAGCAACCAGAACATTGGTCACCCCTCCCTGAGCAGCAGAGAAGTCTTGAAAACCTGCTCTCAAAATTGAGACAAAATGCTGATGTCTCTTTGTACATCAACTCTTCATAGGTTTTGTTAGCTGAACTTTTCAAAGTAAGTTATAAACACTCTCGGCAAGTATAAGCTTGTAAAGCAAAAAGCACATCTGAACTTCACTATTGCTACCTGACACTTTATTTTCCCCTCACTTATAGCACACATCTTCTTTAACTTAACAAGTTCTTCCTCAGGCTGACTAACATCAGATTCAAGTGCCTGCCATCTTTGATATATTAGCATTTTGTTATTCCTATGCTCATGGACTTCAGCTATCCAGCTTGTACTTTGGATGTTAGGACTCTTTATTCAGCTGTCTTTATTGTGAAATTGGATTACAAGTAGCAGCTTTAGTTATGTAGCCCAAAAGGAGCACACATCATCTTTCTTGCTTTCTGCAGAGCGAAAACACACTGTGTCTCCAGTGGAGGGAGTACAGGGAGAGTCATGTCAGTAAAGCAGTGTGCAGGGATCAGGATCACTGTGCTGGTTATCTACAACAGCATGTCCCAGTCCTGAGTCTATTTCATCCAAGCTGAGCTTTTTGTAGGATTGCAGCTGTTGAAGTTTTGCCTGAACTTAAATTCTCCCACTTTCTCTGTCCCCATGAAAACAGAAACTTTTAATAGCCATTAACAGAAATTTAAAATTTCAGTTTGTGATTAACAGCTGAATTCTACAATTACTGAAACCAAATCAAATTACTGAATTGTTTTTACTCTAAATTGTTATTTCAATAAACCAGCATGCAGTTAAAAACATGATTCGTTTTCAAATGGAAAAGCTACCTACAGCAATATAATCAAAGTACTCTGCACTGTGGCCTCCTGCCTGCAGGCACACAGTACAGAGGAACAGGTGAGCACTGACATGTTACACTTCTGAGCTCAGCACAGGCTTCCTCAGGGAGGGAAAGGACACCTCTGTCACCAGGCTACACATGGGAACCAATTTTAGCCCCACCTTGGGTGACACATATGTTTCACTGAACTGTATCATCAGCAGTCAATTTCTGCTGGATTAACAAGATTTTTAAAGAGGCTAAACATGAGATTTCAGACAAGTGATTATCAAATGCTAGAAAGAAATAATTATCACACCTAAAGTGCTAGAATATGGAGAGATGTCTCATGTTTGATCCAAATACTGGTCTATTTGTCAAAACCTGAAAGATAAGGGAAAAAAAAACCAACAACCAAAAATCCCAACACATTTCTACAGAAACAAATCAACATGGAAATAGCAATAGTATCTTTGAACAGTTCTTTCCAACACAGTTAAAGACCATTTGGCTGGAAAAACGGACCACATTAATTTTGGTGTGAAAGGCGTAACTGCATTTTAATTCATTTACAAAAAGCTCACAGATGTGGTTTAGACAGGAGTTGCTCAAGTTGCAAATATGCCTTGCTCTGGCAAGTCTCGATTTTTTTCCAAAGGGTAGGTCACTGTACAAAAGGACAAAAAAACTCCAACCAAGCAGCCTTGGGAATACATGAAAAACACTTTTCACTCAGAGCTAAAATTGAATATTTTTATACTGAAACCAGGCTAAACTGCTTCTTCAGGAAATTATCAAAGCCAACACAGCTGAGGTTGCTGAAAGAACAAGAGGGGTTGGGATGCATTTTGGTCAACAGTTTTGGGCAACTGTAAATTCAGGGAATATGGAAGATGTTGCTACCAATAAAGTCAAACGCACTTAAATTGAGTTCATAATTTCTTTGATAGTCCTTTGAACCTGAAGCTCAAGATGAAACTGATGGGATCAAGTCCTCCTGCACTGAAACCTATGGATTATGTGCAGGTCTGCACTAGACTGATCTTAAAGACTCCTCTCAAGGAGTAATGTTGTATTTATGTATTTCCACAATGCTGAGAAGAGTCTCTTGAGTGAGAGAATAACATTTTGTTGTAGTTTAAATGACTGCCAGTTTTTTTTAACAGCAGCCTTTCTTTCTCCCTACAGAACTTGTAGACTAGGCAGGTTTACCCTTATTCATGGATGATCCATGACAAAGAAAAATGATGCTATGGGCAAGGGGACCATTTCAGAGAGATACACTGAAGTACGTCCAGGAGAGATTCTTCGGAAATAAATTCATTAGAACACATACCTTAACCTTGTAAGTTACCATTTTCATGGTAACTACACTGACTAAACACACAAAACACACAAATCACACAATCCCAGTCTATATGCACTGTCCAGAAAACAGCACCTAGTGAAAATGTTGGAAAGTTCAAATAAGCAGTAAGAGGTAGTTACTTCCAGGAGAATGGTTCTTGCCTCTTCCATTCCTTGGGACCATTTCAGTAGATATTCTACCAGCACAACACTCCTCAAAAAGTTTGATATGTGTGCCCATTGTAAATATGGTTTGTATCAGCAAAGAAAAGTGATCTTGCTAGTTTATAGCTTATCCTCATTCCCTGAGTGAAAAAGCAGCATCAGCAAAACACCATTTTTATTGTAGAATGATACCTATTCTTGCATTTTTGCCTGTATTGAGTGTTGTAAATAAGCACAGTCCTCAATGGCATTTCCATGCACACGCAAGTTTTACGTGCAGATCTCACTCCAGGTGATTTCATCCTCACTCCACAAAACTCCTTATCATTCATACCTTAATGTCTTTCTTCCAGGTTTCAGAGAAATCACTGAAATCAATAAATAAACTATCTCCCAAAAGGTACATGCCTTTCACATCATGTAAAATAGAAATTCAGTGGAGAGCAGATAAATTTTCAGAGCTCAGTCCATAAAAAGGGAATCATACACAGTTCTGTGGAAAAATGTGAAGTAGTGTAAGGTAGGCAGAAGTTAGCAGTCTGATAGCTAAATTCTAGCAAAGTTTAACTTGAATTTATGTTGTAATTCTGTAACTATCAGAGAATTGTTGATGTGTTAGTCTTTTCTTCCCCTGCATTTTTCCTCTTTTCACTGCTTATTTACAGGTGTGTTAAATCAGAACACAAGTCTATTCTATTTCCTACACAGATGGAGCTCTCTTCCTGCTTTTAAGAGAGAAATTACCATTACTGGAGGAAATCTGATTATGGATTATTTCACTGCTTGAGTCACTACTTGTATGTAGATGTTACTACTCATGCAGTATGAAACACAATCTTCAATCTCTAGTGTAATTAGGAAGAAAAAGGAGAGTTAAGGACAGACCACAAACATCTTGATCATCAAGGAAATGTGCAAGAGAAGCTTCTGGAGAGAGCCATTTAGATATTTTCACTCCCTCTTGGATCCTTTGATTCATGCAAAACTGATCTCAAAACAGATTACAAAAACAATGAAAATACATATGGGAAAACTCAGCTGTAGACTCCAGTTTTAGGTGGTGACAACTGGTAACATTTCTTTAAAATGCCTCAGTCTGTTAGCAATCTAAAGCCCTCTGAAGAAGACTTTGAAAAATTTGCCAAATACTATGAGTGAAACTGTACAACAGCTTGAAATGGCATTAATTAGAAGGGTGGTTCATGGTGGTTCCATTAATAGAAAATTGAGAGCCACAATCACCCTTCACTTTAAAGGTAACAAGCACTACCTAGAGCGAGATTTTTAAAAAATTATCAGCTGTTTGACATGCTTTGTGAAGATCAACAATACAGAGACATTTCAGTGTAAAGACAATGAATAATAAATATTACTTTCACACTAAGACATTAAGTTCCATCTTGCATTCAGACAGACATTTTGACAGTCAAAGTACTGCACAAACACAGGCACAGAAGCAAAATGTTAGGGGAAAGTGCCATTATGTAAACACAGGGAAGGAAGAAGGCAGAACTGAGCTGCAGAGGGAATACTCAGGCTACCGCTTAGGAAACATGAAATGTTGAACTCTCATGCTACTGTTTTATGATCAGCCTCTGCTTCATTCAAACAAATGCCCTCATTTCAATCTGCCTTGGATCACCCTGATGCCTTGTGCAATTTGTACATCCTTGAAACTAATGTGATGGCTGGAAAATCAAATGCCTATTTCAAGTGAAGTGTCTGTCACCCATTATTTTGGATGACTTGGCCAAAGTCTGAGTGTTCAGAGGAGACATACAATTGAGAAGTAGGATGCTCAAAGTAAACAAACCAGTAACAGTGCAACTGGGAATTAACACTGAGGTTTAGATAACCTAAACGTTGACAGAGCCCCCATTTTTCAGGGCATCAGCTTTGCTTCGCTTGACACTAACAAGAACACAGCTGAAAAACAGGACTGGGGAATCTGGCCACTGTGGAAAGCTGCTTGTCTGACTGCAGAAATTGTTTTCCTTGTTGTTTACTAAAAAATTATTTCAAAATAGGCATCTGATGTCTTTGCAATCCAGCTAAATAAACCACAGCAAGTACTGAAAGAAGACATTCACTGCTCCTCATTCTTTTCACACCATTATCACATCTTTGCCGTGATGGCAGAAATAGCAATGGTTCAGGTACTTCCTCTTAGAACAGCTAGACAACCCTTAAAACATTAATTTCCCAGGAGGCAGAAAGAATCCCAAATTTTCATGAGCAGGCAGGTGTTGTCTGAGACAGGTCCTTCTCCCCTCCATCCACTAAGAAACAATTGAAATCTACTTCCCACCTTTCCAAAATGCTGTGGGCAATTACATTCAGAAAGAAAAGTCATTCATGTCTGACATTCATATCCCAAGACAAGTCCGGAAAAAATACCTGCCTTGCTACCATAATTTTTGCATCTGCTAGCAACAACTGATGAGATCATTCAGTGGACTGTAACAAAGTAAAAATATTAGCCATCAATATACTCAAGTTCTTGGATCAGAAGAGACAGTCCATCTCATGACACTCACCAGGGTTGCCTGATGAAAGGTTTCATTCCTACATCTCCATTTCTTCTGCTTAGTAGTGGGTGCCCTGGGAGGTTCTTGAGATTAATGCATCAAAAACAAAGAAAAAAGAGAAATACACCTGTAGGAAGGTCAGGATTTCAGAGCATTCTAACTCAGGATTTAGTACTGAGTGCAGTTGCTCTAAAAATTGTAACAGGAGTTACTTTTTGAGGGGGATGGGTATTTGTCTATTTGTTCTCCTTACCCAAGAGGCCAATTTATTCTAGCATCTATCCCAATTAAAGTCACCTCAGAAAACCTAAACTATTTTTAAAAATTAATTTTATTTATGGAGCTAATACCTGCATGCAGTTTAGCAGCAGGAACCACATTTTTTTACCTTGCTTGATTACGCTCTATGAGAAGAGTAAAAATGCAAAAAAAAACCCCCAAGAACTGTTGTAATAAAAGGGCTTTTCCTTGCAAAAGAAATGGCTGCTGTGTGTTTCCCTATATCACTTATGTGATAAATCTCAAACAAGACAGCATTTTATTTTCTTTATTTTGGAATAGCATTTATCAAGCTTTATTCTCTTTCCTCACCTTGCATCACCCTGCTGGTGGTAAGAAACGGAGTCAGCATGGCACTACTTCAGGAGCCAAAGCTGCATCACTCCTCAAAAACAAAACAGTGTTAAAAATGTGCAGCAACTTAAAGAAATGGCTCACATACAACCACTTCACAAAGGCAGGAAACTGCTGCGAAGGGAGGCTCAGGAATCAGGCTCAGATAAGGTGACCTGCCAAGCTTGGCTACAGGCTGCATGAGACATGGTCAAACTGCCTCCTCTACGGCATATTTCAATTTCTGTTGGATATGATACATGCAGTATCTCTCTGCTAATTAACTTGAGGTGTTAACGACCACCAGGTACTGTGTTCTAATGATGGGGACACCACTAAAATGCTCCAGAATTACCTTTAGCATTTCCACAGGCAACTGAAAACTAACTAGCAAAAGGTAAAAAATCTCAGAATCTCCTACTATCCTCTGCTCAGATTAAAGCACAAAGATGGTAGATACGAGCAACTGCAGTGTTACTGTCCTTCCTACACTCATTCTGCAGAGGACATTCATTTCCAGAGGTGTCGGTTCAGCACCTTCTGTGAGCACTTCGTTGAGTCCAACCTCCCTCAAAGCAAGCCTGACATTCCCTCCTGATTTGTGCCAGCCCTCAGTGCACATAATGAAGCATCCTTATGCCCTTACTTAAAGTAACAAGTTCCCACAGAAATATCTGTGACTTTAATCTACAAGTGCAAGAGAGTCAAAATAATAAAAAAGGAAAAGGTATCTGGGACAGAACTGAAGAGACTCCTCATAAAGATGCCAAGGAAATGATTTTTTTTCCTCCACTTGCCCTCCCCCAGTTTTGGAAGTATTAATAGGAAGCAAAACCAAAACAATCAAGTAAAACCACTTCAACCAGGTCAAATGCGTGTTGAAGCAAAGGTAAGAAACCACTTAAAGCTCTCACAAGATTATAAGCCCCTTTGACAGGTCTGATAATTTTAAAGGCTTAATTCCATTACAGTATCTGGCAGCCTGTAAGGGCACATTTTACTAACCATAGGCCACCAGGTCATAATAGATGTTGACAGAAAACAATAAAGGTTAAGTAGATGTAAGACCATAAAACATTTCAAGCTGCACAGCGTCAGAGATGTTAACTAGCAGCCATGGAGCTGTTTGAGAGGATAAAACAGTGACTGAGACCCTGCAATCCCTAAAGAATCAGATGGCCAGGATGGCCAGCACAGGCCCTGCTCCCACGACATGAAGATCTTTTTGGCTGTGTCAAAGCCCAAATTCCTTATCTTACTTAAAACTGAGAGTGTGAGATCAGATGAATCAAGCTGATGAAAACATAGCCACACAATAGATTTCACTAGTCCTCTTCATCTGGCAAACACAGTGAGCAGCTGCAGGTGGCACAGAGGAGCAGCAGGGCTGGAGGCATCCTGGCAGCCAAGGTCAGGCAACCTGCAATTGCCTCTGTGCAACAGTGGAGCACTCTGACTTGGTAAAATAGCACTCAGATTCTTGCCACGATGAAGATCTAAGCCAGCAGTTAAAACAATTTAGCAAGAAACAGTAATTTTGCCTTCAATACTGCACAAAACTTGCTCAAGCACTGCAATGTAACCACTGCAGGTGGCAACGCTCACTTCAACTCCCCCTGAGAGTATTTATGCAACTTATACATGCGGTTAAAACTCCAGTATGTAATTTGGATTGCTCACTCTTGAGGGGTGCCTAGATACAGCAACAATGGCCATAATCACAGAGTTAATCTTATTTCAGCCATTAAATATGTAACCTGATATTTGACATTCCAAATGAGTGGAAAGGAGGGTAATGCATAGATCATTGCCTGTGTGCATGGAAGAGGCTTAAAAGCCGCTCTTTTCTGCATTCTGCCTTCTACAAGGCACTATGAGACTACACACAAATAGATCTTCTGCTTTTTCTCTTCCCTATGCAAAGGAGCTGCCCTGAATGACATCTATCTGGATAATAAATTGCCAATAACACAAACAATTAAATTAGAAGTAGTTCAATATGTGAGAGGGTGGGAGCTGACTACTGACCAAATCTGACATACAAATAGCCTGTTAATTTGCCAGCAAGCCAAAATAAATGGAATGGGCTGGCTACAGGTGCAGGTAAACGCCTCAGAAATAGACATCAATAAATCATTTAGCTCTGTATAACATTTTAGATTACAGTCATTTAACATGAAGGACATTTTTGCCTTTGCAACATGATTCATGAGAGCTTCAAGTGAGTAATTTAAAGTCAGCACTTAAGATGGGACTTTCAAACTTCCATTTTTTGATCTCCTATAACCTACTCTTAACTTAGCAAATATTTTAAACTGTGTCTTCTCTTCTGCTTATCACAAAACACAAAATCCAAGATTATGGGGTATTGCGCACTAATGACCAACTCTCCAAAGTCTCCAACTCTCTCTGTGAGAAAATTAATCTCCCTGATATCTTTTGTAGACGTAGAGACAAAGAGGAAGTTTGCTGAATGTCAGGCAAGGCAGACAGCCAACATCCTACTTTTACTAGATGTGTCTACATAGAAGGATGGAAAGAGCAGGTCATCATATATTAAATGTGTTCCTTACAAGTAAAAATCACTTGGTCCTCATAATTTTCCATCTCAAGTACTTCTTCAAAAAGCCAGCCTGCGAATAACTGTTCTGTCTGCTCAAAGACCATCTGTGGGGCTGTGTTTCTATCAAAATTATACAGGGTGTCACAAACAGTAACAGACAGAAGCTCAACTGCATGTTCTAAAGAAGGTCAGTCTTGTACTAAAACCAGAAACACGAAATACACAAGGACCATCTACGCTTCTATTTTGCAAAGATCTTAAAAGTATATCTACAAGTTGAAAAGTCATTAAGTAAAAAAAATTAAAATCTTCTGTTACTATTGGACTAAGACCATATACATAAACTTAGATGAACATTTGTTTCTGACCTCATCCTACTGCAACTTTGGTCTAATTAAGTGTATTTCTTGATGGACATCAATTACTTCAAGGACCTTCCAGGTAAACCAGCCAATTAAGGAATTACAGCATTTCCACCCCAAGGAATAGTTAGAAAACATATATAACCATTTGGAAAGTGAGCTGATACAGTACTTGTCTACGTGCAAGACGGCTGGTTTTTAAGTTTCTTCCAGACTAACCTCTCAACAGCCCTGTTGCTTGAAAAACAGTAGGAACGCAGAGGTGTATAGGAACATGAAGAAGTGCTGGTTATTTCCAGTACATGGTATTTTATTACACCTAGCATAGGAGGAGTTTTTACACACAGCTTCACATGACGGCCAGGCACATTGCCAAACATGCATTATAAACCAGAGCTAACAGCCAGATCTGGACAGAACCCCAGTTGAGCACCACAGTTCACTAAGGTGCTCCTAAACTCACTGAAAAACACAACCAGCATGACACAATTCTGCAGAGTATCTGTCTGAGCAGAAAATCTGTAGTTAAAACTACTGACAGCAGCAAAATGAGAAGGCTGAGAAGTATCCGTAGCAGACCCCGTTAACAGAACCAGGGAGACCTGCAAGCTGCTCAAGGCAGTCAAATAACAGCCTGTGATCAATAGCAGCAAATACTGCTGGCAGATCAAGCAGGATCAAGACTACATAAGCCACTGCAATCTGTATGAATAAGTAAATCATGACAGGCTCCTCTGAAAGCCATTCTGTTAGGTTGGTGCTTGAAAACCTTAACTTTCTAAAACAGTTGGATAGTGTCAGTAGATAAGACAGTAAAAGTGCTGTTAACACCCTTCTTTCAAGTCTGGCCTGGTGTATGGATAAGTAAGTGGCACTAAGTGGCACAACACCCCCTCCCCAGTATTTTTTTCTTTTCCTACTACATACTAATGCAGAAATAAGGTTGTTAATAAATGTTAAATATATTAAACCACAAAAGCAAACACCGTTGTCAGTAAAACTGGTTAACACAGCTAACTGAGAACTGAAGGGAGTCCTGTGACAAACTCCTGTTAGTTCTTCTGTTACCTTCTTAGGTCGACCACAAAAAGGTAGTCAAGAATAAGAAAAGGAGTGCTTTTTATGAGAATCCCAGTTCTTACTATGTGCCCTAGTTCTGCTTCTACTGAAGCTCTACTCACTTTATTTGTAACTAAGGTCAGAACGATTTTGAAAATCCAGTACAGATAGTTTTAATGATAAGATCATGAAAGAATGAACCTCTCCAGGTACTATAGCCAAACAGCATTCTAACAAGCTTGTATTGTATATCCCACAACAATTGTGGATATTGTCTGCTTCCAGGATGTCAACAGAGAATCCAGCTTGTCTACCTCCTGAAACTTAATTTAATAGATGCAAGGGGCACTGAGGAGGTATAAAAAACACATACTAACAACAAAATTCAATTTGAGGATTAGAAGTCTATAAACAAACATTAAGGGTTACTCATCAAAATGTTGAGAGCTGTACTTCAGTTACCATAAACAAAAAGAATTAAAAGCTTAGTTGGCTGTCAGAACACTTTATTGGTACTAATAAAAACAACTGAGAACAAAATTAACTTTTTTTAGTGAAATAGGTAAAACTGTCATTGGTTGCACTGGATTACTGTCAACAGAATGATCCCAAACAAGCTAAGACTCAGGATTAGTAACACACTCCAGAGAATATTTAAGAATGATCCAGGTCAAGAACTAAAGAAATGTACAGTATTTATTAGAGATGGGCAGAGTGGCAGCCTTCCACACTACTGAAGTAACTACTGTCCCAATGTCACTCATTTTTCTTTATAACTATGTTCTGTCTTGATTTTAAGGAGAAAATTCTTCAAGCAACTTCCAATTAAAAATAGACATAAAAAAACCTGTCTGTGTTCTTACTGGGTTTCTCGTTTGCTTACTGAATTGTCAGTGAAAGCCAGACTGGCTGGCTGCTCTCTCCCTGATGATGAATGGATACACACTCTTCCCCATTACTGCTTTGCTTTACTGCACATTGCTGTACCTCTCACAATTAGTGAAACAGCCATTTCATTCGAAGGTTATCTCATCATTTTATATGCTGGTTTAAAAGGCTTTGTTCACTAACTTCAAATTGTTTTTAGTTACTTCTAAAACAACTGTTTCATATACCAAAACATTGTTTTGCTTCAGCATTTTAGATGAAGGTATACCCTGTGGAATTTTGGTTCCTATCCTGCCATTAGAAGAGCCAAATAATATTAACTCAATATATTCTTTCAAGTGTGTTAACTTAGTTATTTTTACTTAATTTATTTTTGTTTTGCTTACTTCAAAGAAACAACCAGCAACACCACACTACAGTGAAACAGATGTCATGTCTACTGGTTTTTTTCACAGAACTTTCTGGTTTCTTCTGGAAAGGGAGTACAAGGAAAACAAACTCTAGGAAATTTAGCGGACATGCAGTGGGGTCATTTGTTACGTGATACTTTTTTTAAAACTCTCGGGATATGTCTCTGCTGTATCCTGCAAGGTGCCAGCAGTAGTGAACCATCCACTCAGCCTGCACAGCTCTCCACATGCCCAGCAAGGCCTCTGAGACTTCAGTTAGATCACCCAGCTCTAGCCTGCATAGCTCTGAACTACAGTGCAGCAATAGCTGATCAGCTGGGAGGAAACCACTTGTCCCCACTTTTTTTTAATCTTGAGCAAAAACTTTGCTGTCCAGCTGCTAACATGCAGTTTCATGGCAGTCTGTTAGGAGCAGCTAGAAGTCTTCTGTTTGTTCCACACAAGAGAAAACAGAAGTTTCCCGTGCCAGAGCAGCCTCAGAGGAAGCTATTTCCTGTGGCACTCTGTTCTCCAACTGAAAGGAACCAAACCAGAAAGCATCTTCACTGAGATCTCTGGAACATCACTTTAACAATGTTTCACATGGTAAGGTTTTGGGGTTGTTTTCTTCTGGTTAGCTCCTTCCCTGATTGGCTCTTTTGATACTTTTTAATATAATCTATGGTCTATTCCGTTGTTATGAGAATAAAAAGTTACAATCACGCCATCCCATAGAGTGACAGTTTCCTGATGGCTTCACTTTAATGATTTTTTTGGTTACTGTTGATCAACAATATCCCTTTTGCTGGTGTAATGATCATGAGAAAGCAGCCTTGCATTGTCAAAGTCCCAGTGACAACTGAGGATAACGTGGGAACTTCTGTGTCCTCAGCTTACCTCATGACACAGAAAAACACTATTCTCTTGTCTTAGTTACACATCTTGTAATTGCAGGGGCTCGGGGCATTGGATTCAGAGACTCTCTTGAACTAATTGCTGCACTAACTCTTACAGCAACAGCAAGCCTGTTTTGTCAGACTATTCTCTCTAAACTATCTCACTGTAATTAATACAGCACCTGTTACTACAACAACAAATTTTTTATTAATTGAGCCTAAGTATCCTCTATTTTTCTCTCACTGTTGGTTTGCACGCTCTGCTTCTTCAATAGCTGTCCCCTGTCCACTGCATAGGGACAAGCTTTCTTGGATGTTCCTGGAGCATCCATCCAGCATAAGGGTCCCAGGACTAAATGCTACTTTCAGCACAAGTAGTACCAAGAGAGTGCATGTGTTTCACTGAAATGTGAACATGGCAACATTTCAGCCAGGATCACAGAGACATTGACACGCACAGCTTTGATACTTGCACCCATTCTACTACAATCTACACAAGATTAAAGGCTTATGAGTACATTTCAAACCTCTCTTATGATCAGTATTTTCAATTGCTAACATGAAACTGTACCTTGTTAATTCAGATGACTTCTTTAGTAGCGCAATTTCACTGCATTTACAGACCTATTTCCCCAGGGATTTTCTGATGGCTCCTCCAGAAAGGGTAAAGGCGGGGATCAAATCAATGTAAAGTAATTTTTTAAATCAAACTTTGATCATAAATTTGATACTGAGCCTTTGGTTCACTCTTCTGTTCACTGAAACTGGAGCATTATTGACTGAGTTCTTCTGAAATAAATTTACATAAACCCAAACTTTTGTTCACATGTTCTATTGCACTTTAGCTGCCATCTCAATTTAAGTGCTAAGCAAAAAGAGGAACAAAATTCTGCTAAGCAGATTGGTGACAGCATGGAGAGATATGCTTCTGCTCAACTCAGAGAACTTCCACTTTTATGCATGATTAGATGCTGATAATTACTTTATTACCAATATAACTGTAATAAACTTTTGACTTGAACAAAATCTACAGGAAGTATTAGGCAACGTAGAGCAATTTTAGTTGGATCTTAGTTTTATGTACTTCCATTGCCAAGAAGTGTTTCAGTCACGCTAATTGCTTTTCTTTAGGTCACCCCAGCCTAATGACCTGGTTAGCTTAACCTGAGACACAACTTCTTGAAAGAAACTGTCTCTACAGTAACTTTACATTCTAAAACCAACAGATCTGCAGAATGAACATTACCTTCTACAGTATTATGAGCCAGGGTGAGTTGTCATAAATGTGGGTTCAATTTAACCAGTTCACCCCATGAGATGTCTACAGAGAGCATTTATTTCATCAAAAGATGACAGATAGTAAGGGATTTTTAACTGGATCTTATAATGGGCTCACCTGAACTCACAACAAGCAGCTTGTATGACTGAAGTCACAACTTGTTTTGACAGTGGCCTTAGTGGACCCAGAATCACTGATGATACTTTATGCAAAGTCTATTTTACCTTACACAGCGATTTTACCAATTCAAAGAGCTGTTATCTAAACTAGCAACCTCTCTTCCCCCAACAAACCGTGCTGCCAACGTCTGAATTGCAAACGCTGAAGCTGTATAGATCCTTTGCATTTTGTTTTTGGCATACATTGATATACGCTATTTTACTTGGTTCTTAGATACTATTTGCATTAAGCCAACAAACTAAACAAAACAATAAAACTAACATCCCAAATTCCAGTCTGTTATCATTAGTTTGAAACTTTCTGAAAACTCCTTAAATCATATGCAAATTAAATAACCTTTTTAGTTTTACACAGGAAAAGATTAAACAAGACACTTGTTACTACTCCACATAAGGGGCAAAAAACTTGTCAGCTGGAATACCCGAGACTGTCATTGATACCACCAATACTACTTGGAGATCTTCTATGAAAGCACTTGCCACAGATGTGAGTTCTGCATGGCAAGGTCTTTATAAAGACAGCAAAAATGAAATGGTGGCAGCAGCATTGTCACTGCTGTTTGCAGAACAGCTTGTCACGTTCTGACAGCGCCAGACAGGCTAAAGTTGCAGGAAAGGCCACTGGTAATTGGGTTGCCTTTTGGTTTTCTGGCTGCAGACGCAGCCGGCGGAGAGCCGCGGGGTGCGGGCGGTGGAGGCGCGGCGGGCCGGGCGCGGGGCCCGCGGTGCCGGGCAGGGCAGGGCAGGCAGAGCAGAGCCCAGCACAGCACAGCAGAGCACAGCACAGCACAGCCCGCTGCCATCGCTGCCAGCCCCGCGGCCGCTCCCACAATGCACCCGCTCCCGCACACACACACACACACACACAGAGCCGAGACATGGCACGGGCACGCACACGGGCTCTCCGGGGCCAACACGCTCCCACACACGGCCCCGCTCCCGCACGCACGGCCCCCGCCCCCCCGGAACCAACTCACCCCCGAGTTACATCCCATTCACAAGCCCGGGCTTCCTCTGCCGCCCCTCCTCTGCGCGCCTGCCTCTGCTGCTGCAGAGAGGCCACATATGTCTGCAAACACTTCTAGGCAGAAAGCAGCCAGTGCAGAACAAAGACAGCCGGGGTTGCCTTCATCTCAGCACAAGGCAGCCAGTAGCTATTTTCAAGCTTGTTCGCTCTCCCTCTCTGAGGGCACCCTGCTCCGTTTCTCCCTCTCTCTCTCTCCTCTTTGCCTGTCCAGCTACTGCACAACACGCATCAATTATTCATTGCTTGTCTCCCGGTTTCCAGGCAAAACCAATCACAGATGGAGTCTTGCTAATGGGCTCATGCCGTACTTGCCAACAGGCTATTTGTGCTCAAGCTACAACCCTCTAGAGACAATAAAGAGAATCAGGTTAAGCTTTAAAACTTCACACGTACGCGGAGACCTAAAACGGCGATAGACATGTAAGCATCCCTATGACATTGCTTAGGAGTACGTCTTCGGCATACAGCATGGCAGAAGGCTGCTGTAAATCTTCCGAAAGGGTTTTAAGAAAATCAAACACTCAGAAAAATCTCACCTCAGCTGCATGTTACTGATATTGATGGTTCTCTTTTCTGTCTCTAGTGATCCATGTCTTGCTTTCCCATTACACAGAGAGGTATGTCCTTCTCTCATTCTCGTGCACGCACACGCACACACACACACACGCAGCCACAGCCACTTTGCCAGAAGGAAGAGAAAGAGAGGAGGGAAAAAAAAACCACCCAGGCAGCTCACATTTCAAACTTGCAAGGAGGGGTGGTGCTTAAAACGCTAGGACAAAGCCTCTGTCTCTGGCACCCAGCCAAAATACTAAAATAAATCCCCTCGATCAATTAATTGGAAGCAACACTTGTTCGAGCCCGCGTAACAAACCATTAAGGGCACCGGGGCTGCAAAGTCTTGAGATTTGGGAAATCTTGTACCCTTGCTTCCCCCCTACCCTGTTTGCTGAATGCTGTTGACTAAATCCATCAAACTAGTCATGCTAATTAGCGTCCAGGGCAGCCTGGGCGGCGGAGCAGCGCCCGGGGCGGGCGGCCCCCGCGGCCGGGAGTTTCCTTCCGGACCGGCCGCCGCCCCGCGCCGCCCAGGAGGTACCGGCGGGCCGGGCCGGTTCGGGCCGGGCCCGGGAGCCGCTGGAGCGGCGGCGCCGTGCGAGCCCCAGGGCGCCCCAGCGCTGCCGCTCGGCGCGGCCACGGGCGCCGTGCCTCCGCCGCCGGGGGAAACTGAGGCAGGCGGGCGGGGGCTGCGGGCTGCCACCGGAACCGCTGTCACCTGCGGGACAGCCTGGCCCGGGCACGCTCCTCGGGCTGCGCCTGCGAGTTCAGCTCTTCGCTTTGCCGGTCGCACGCTGCTCCCAAGACATCACCCGTTCCCACGCCACTGCCAGTTCAGCGCTGCCCGTGAAGAGTTTTAGACACGTCCAGCTGTGCCTGCGGTGGTCAGCGCTTGAACTGACAGCGCGGAAGGAAAAAAAAAACAACAAACGCAACAAACAATCGACCCCCAGGAAGCTAATGTGACAATTCTTTGCTGCCTCTCAAAGGGAAAACTGGCAGTTTAAGTTGTGGCCAGCCGAGCACCAGCCTTTTCCTGCCACCCTCCGCGGTGCAGAGCCACTTCCTTCCCCGTACAACCTGCACAAAGGCACCTCCACCTCTTAAAGGCGTACCCGGCCCTCTCGCACTGAAGCAGCCGGCAGGTTCCAGGGAGAAACAAACAAAATACAAACAATAAAAAAGGAGGACTTGAAAAAACACTGTCTCTCCAGCAAAATTCCTTTCAGTGAAAAAATGGCCCCAGGTTCCCCTGCTATGCTTACAGTCACTTAAATGTGCTTCCCAAACACCTTAGCAGAGAGTCGGCAACATGACAGATCGGAGCAGCAAACTATCACAGATATCAAAGAGCAGCTCTTCTCTGAAAAATGATTCCATAAAAAGGCATTGTCAGATTTCATGTTCTTTTTTTTTTTTTTCTTTTCCCCCTAGGGAATCCACTACAAACAGGTAAGAATTATGTGTGCTCTCACTTAACTTCCCGTCCTGGTGCAGGATCTCAAGGTCAGCCTGTCAGACAGGGTTACTGCTGTCTCTCCACAGCCATCAGACCAAGCAGAACTGCAAACCAAACCCTTCACAGTTTGTTCAATCTCAGAGCTGCACAAGTGTGGCTGAAGGAACACTTCACAATGACACGGCTGCTACAGGTGGTCCAGGACTCTGCTAGGTCCTCACAGAAGCAGGTGGACCCACCGGGCTGCTGTAACAAACTCTTACGCAGAATGTAGTTTCATTGCAGTTGGTCAAATTTCAGATTCAGTCACATGGAAAAAAAGTACAGAACCTTGCACCTTTTTTTCATTGCCTTTCAGAGTAGACAGATGCTTTAAGGAGATGTAAATTACAGCTAGACTGGCAGAATAGATATAGGAAGCCTAAGTTTTAGGGTACTGTCAAAGCAATGAGAAGTATGTCAATAATCCAAAACAAGTCCCAAATCGCCCTACTAATGTAAGTGCACTGAGTTCAGACTTGGTGGATGTGAATGAAATTGATAATTGCTCTAATGCTACATGAATTCTTGATAAAATGAATATTTCTGTGCTTGTTTCGGGTTTTACTGCATTTACAGAGTTTGCACACAATTCATAAGCTATCATGGTGTTTTTTCGTATTTTGAATAAACTCACAAAGCAGCAACAAGAATGTATCAGGTGGTGCAAGGTCCTAGGCACTGAGACTGGCTCCTTCCTCATACAAGCCTTGATTAAGTTAATTTCTGAAAGTGCAAAGTAGTTTCATTTTTTCTGTATAGAAAACACATTACCCAGTATCCTACTTTTTTTTCTCTACCTACCATCATAAGTAGTATCTCCTTGCAATTAAATTGCTCTTTCTAGTGTAACAGGGTAAGTTTCTCTTTTAAAGCTGCCTGTCTTTTCAGAGGAAGTGGTTTAGAGTAGACAAATCACTTATCTAAAAATTATGTACTTACTTCTCCTTTGACAAATCTTCAGCAGGTTTCTAATCCCACCCTGCCACTTGAAATATCACTTTCTGTGATGACATTTGAGTCACAGTTGTCAGAAGCATCAGGCTCTGTAGTCAAATGGATTAAATCACACTTCATAGCACGCAGTATTTTGAAGAAGGAGTGGTTTATCATTTGTAGAAATTAATCATAACAGTTTTTTCTCTAGGGCAAATTCCCAATCATTTTTAAAGATTACTATGTTTAAGCCCCTCTGACAGCAGTATGTCAAATTACATCACAAGGAAGGTTATCTCAGGCAATGATAACTATTAACACAACTCACTGAAGGCACATACTACTGGGAGAAGCAGGTCTGTACTGGGAAGCACCTTTTTTATGCAGGGGTGGGAGAGCAGGCTCTTTGGCTGTGCTTTGTTTGGCTCTGTTGAGGCCCCAGGGATCCCAGTGCCTGGGGTGTGCCTGCTGCTGGCTGCTGTCCCAGCTCAGCCCCACGGGGGAGGGGAGACAGAGGTCAGGACATCTTTGAGTTCTACACAGTTTGGGAAAGAGGAGACGCTTCCTTGGACCATCTCTAGCTCATTAAGGAGAAGAGTAACAAGATTTTCAGAGAAGTCCTATTTATCTCAAAGCAGGAGGCAATGTTTGTCTGTTTAGCATACGCTGCCAATGCAAAACAATATTACTGACAAACTTTCCACATCTCAGTCCTGTCACTCACTGCTTGGCACAGAAGCCAGCCATGTTCTTATGGTACTGCTCTCTGCTCTCCATGCCAAGACACCTCTCTGAAAGAGAACATTTTAAAGAAGTCAGAAGCCTGTCCTTAAGTTGCTATGATGCAACATACATGCCCATGGAACACCAACTACAAGATAATGATGTGAACACATCCATATGTTCACATACCTTTGATTGCTCAACACAAACAGCATGATGCTTATCTTCACCTACTTCAAGTAAGGTAGCTTTTGGGCGTAATTCTCGCTTCTATCCTTCCTTGCCCCTCTTTGGTGGTATTGCAAAAACTTAATTAAATATATCAACACCTGTAATAAAGATGCAGACCACCAACAGCAAAATAAGGAGAGGCTGCAGAGGGGTGGAGAACAAATAACCCATTTGAATACTCCAGTATCAAGTAGACTGTACTAGGAGGGACAGCATCATGTTCTACTGTAGTATCATTGTGAGAGGTATGGTGAGAAAAGAGCATAGAAAGAAAGCATAAATGGGTAAGGAAAATCTCTTCAAGTAGCTGTAATAGCGGTTATTGCCCACTGAGTCATAATATAATCCTTTAGCAATGCAAATTTTCTATGGCCAAAGATTTAAAGGTTTATCTCAGGGGCCAATCTTTATTCATCCGAGTTTTGCTGCACTGCTGAACACAGCAGGGTAGTTCCTTACAATATTTGTCTAGAGCAGGTTATTTGCCCAAGAATTAGTTCCCTGGATATGTATATATTTTACTATTGATTCAAAGGATTCAGAAAACTCTTTAGAAGGCTTACAATTACATAGCTGAAATACACAGAATACATGGATCAGTGGCCTTGTCGATTTTTCCTAATGTTTCACAGTAGGTTGAATCAGTTGAAGCTGTTATAAATCTAAGGGCTGCGTCTCAGTAAAAAACCAGTCATGTACTTGAAAAAGCAGAAATTAAAATCCTTTGACTCTGCATCAAGTGTCTTTCATGTGTAACCCATTTTTACATAATCAAATAAACTCCTTCCAAAAAGAGGTGTGGAAGGAAAACCCAGTATTTAAAAGCACAGTAAAAAAAGACCCTTTCAGATGCTTAAGTCCTATCCTGTTTAAGTAAGAGATTACTATATTGCAAATAATTCTGTGACTAAGCTACATACCTTTTGGTCACCTTCTGCATTAGGCTCTATAAAACAAAGGTAGGGAAATACAAAAGGTAGTAACACAGCATCTGCTTTTCTTCCTGCTGCCCATGATCACTGTTTGCTTGTAGCCCTTGGTAACTAAATGTTTTGATGAACCCTCTGATCTGAACCTGAAAACACCAAATGCTGTTTTGGATGCACACAGCAATTGGACCAAAACACTCAAAATCTTCTGAAAGACACTTATGCCCTATTTAACTTTCAGGACTGTGGAAATCTCATGTTTGTGTTATCCCATTACAAAACAATACTCCTTCAAGCCTCTGCAAAGACCCAGGATAGACCTTTAGGAACTCCAATGAACAATGAACAATTGACAATCACCTCTGTCAATCCCCAAAATATTTGCAGAAAGAGATCTACCTGAAGTCAATCTAATAATGTTGCAATTTTATAATCTCTATTTCCTTAATTCTTTCTTTTGACTTAATGTCTTTACCACGTGCAGAAAAACAAGATGATCCATAAAATTACAATGCAAAAAGCCACTCAAAAATACACAGTGAAGCCATTCATTATTGTCTCTTTGGTTCTTTTCACAGCTATACTTTTACGGAAAACTGTGAAGCAAAAGTAACCAAAGCATGCAGAAATAAAGAACAAACTAAGGAAAAATAACATCTGTAATGTAGTGTGGCAGTCAGAAGAGATGCTTTACAGACCCAAGATATCACTGTACTGATGGCATCAGCTCAGAGCTGTGCCCAGCACTATTTCACCTGCAGCTGCCCCCTCACAGCCCAGCTTGTTCATCAGGTAATTTTAAAGACACATACAACATACTCCACCTGTGATACTCTGCCCTTATTTTAATGTATCTATTTTGCTACAAATGCTAATGTATGTTTTAAAATCTGCTTTTCATGACACAGGAGCTTCACTGCTTTTCTAACTTTTGGATGCTTCTAGAGGTATTCCTTGGTAAACTGGAGCATGGCACAAATGGCTTTCAGTGCCTCTTTTGGCACCGGAGCTAGAGCTCATGACATCTCTAGCAAATCAGAAAATAATCATAATTAACTGAAGCCCCTTCCATTCAACATCAATTTTTTTCAGCATGATCAAGTGGATTTCTAAAACATCCATATTTTTCACAATGTTTTGATAAAATATTGCTATACCACATTTTGCAAACTGCTTGATTGTCCTGATGTAGCTTAGACATTTTTAGCCTTCAACCACTTTGGGGAATAGCTGATGAACCGTTCTTTAGATTTCTAACAAAACTTTCAGCATTCTTATGTTCTGCAAAGTACTAAAAACTTTGTTATAACAAAGCAAGACTTTCAAATGCAATTAGGACTACTACCTCTCCAAGAAAGTTTCAGTATGCCCTTCAAAAAACCTTTTTTTTTCTGCTGCTTTTCAGGATGTTTAAGAATATATTCTCCCTAAAAGTATTTGGTTTTATTGAGCATGTAGCAGAAGCCCCACCTTGGCAAGGTGTGGGTTAATTAGAGGTAAGCTTTCTCTTTCCCTGATTAATTGCTCAAGGGGATAAGGAGGCAGCTCTGAAGACAACAACTTAATCAGGTCTCACTGAAAGAAGATAGAAAACTATTAGAACAGCAGCTTGTGAGGCAATGTAGAACTAATGGCATGCAAAAGAGTAAATGAAACTGAAGCTTGGAAAGTAGAAGCCCTGCTGATGCTCTGAACACGTCTTGGCATTGTAAATCCAGTCTGAACTGTTTTGACTCTTCACAATTATTTTCCAGAAAGAGAAATTGTATTAATATTCCTTATTAAGATCTCAAAAGAATAAGCCCTCCATGAATAGTCAATCCCAGGGACTATTTTATTTTATATTTTCCTTCTAAGCCTTCATATCCAGTTGACACTTCATATCCCAGCCCCATCTGCAGTGTGAGGAGCTGCTGCTCTGGTTTTCTGGCTCAACTGGAGTTGTTCTTCCCCTCTGCATGTGGACCCCTCTTGGTCCCATTTCACTGAGCTGCCTCTACTCCAAAAATGGGTTTGAGAGGAAATCTAGGCTATTTGCTTATATCCTTTTCATAACTACTTTTTAAAACCAATCTACTAATATATGGAAGGTCTCAGTTGTGAGAAGGAATATGTGATACAAACATCCTGAGTGGGATATAAATGTAGTAAGAAAAGATGTAAAGAGAAGATATGTCCTTCATAACCCTATTTACATTCTACACATAGGAAAGTTCATGAGAGAATTTCTCTGTGCTATGAGTGAACTGTGAGAGCATTAAAATGAGAAAGTTAAGATGCAGTGTGGTTTGGGTTTTTTTTAATTAAAAAATCTCCATGAAAACAACACAGAATGTCACTTTCTTCAAATCAATTGTGGAGTGTAGAAAACCATCAAAAGTGCATTCAGATGTTTCATGATGCCATATCAAACACACAAGGGGTTATACAACAATCAAATAGATAAAAGTCCAAAGTTACAAATTAAAAGAAAAGTTACAAATTGGTGGCTATGCATCACTGTCTTGGAAAGCTTCCATTCTGGAATACAAAGACATTCATCATTTGGAGGCCAGCTCATGCTTCTAGCTTTGTATTTAAACAACCCCATGTACCATCATCATACACTTTTTATATCAATCTGCCAGAAAGCCATACAGAGTTATTTTTAGAGGACTGTGAGATGAAGTACAGTTTAGCTTGCTAAGTAGCCTAATAAGGCAAAATGCTCTTGGTGAAGACCAAATGCAGTCACTGTCACTCTTCCCCTCACACTCTAATCAATTTCTAAGAGCATCCCCTAATTTTTCCCACTTACTGAGGATTACTGTATTAGCAGCAGGACAGAACTGGAGTGAGAGAGGCATTCTTTATCGTTTTCTCCGTTTTGGTAATCAAACATAGAGTGATTGAAGAAAAAATGGAATGGTCTGAAAAGAAAGTGGCTTTGCTCAGAGTTAAAGAAACCTCTTAGTAGACAACCATTTTCAGAGAAACAGCAGCTTAACATCAGTTTTTGCTTTCAGAAACTGGCAAACTCGGCTCTCAGTTTCTCCAAATATTTCAAAGCCTCAAAGCTTTAAAGTGGATATAAAGGACTGTCAGAGAGTATTGGGATACTTAAAAACTAGCAAGAATCTTAAAACTAAAAAAGTTCCAAAATCTACTAGATTACTTATGATTTGAGAAAAATACTCACTTTGACATGTTAATGCTAGGAGGAGGGTGATGGTTACTGCTAGAGGGGGGTGATTCTGTAACAATTTATGAGAATAGGATTAAACCCAGCAATTAACACAGGTTTCTATCTTTAGTAATTATTCATATACCTGTTCAGCTGATTATAAGTCATAGCTCCAGGCTGTCTGCCTGCACTGCTAGGACACAGACAGCAACCTTTGCTAAATTGACTCCACTGGCTACGCTCATGCTGCAGGAGCTGTTTTCAAGGACAGATGTACAATGTTATATGGGTAAAGAGAGGAGCAAATTAAAGATGGGTGTTCTGACAGGAAAAGGACCAAAGAACTTGTGTCAGCATTTCTCTGCATTATTAGGACCTTATATTTTTAACCCTTCACTACCTGTTACTTAGATTTAAGAAGAACATTCCTTATTCTTATAGATGGTATAATTACATCTTCTCAAATAAAATAACGGAAATACAATAGTTAAGAACAAAACACAAGGGCACGTAAGATAAGTAACCCACATATAGATATAGAGGAATTCCATTAAGAGCATTCAATCCTTCTTAAACTGTGATTCATTTTAAAGCATCATAGCTTGTGGGTTAAATAAGATGAGTAGAGTAGAACATGAAGTTACCAAAACATATTATAACACACAAAAGTATCACTCACTTTGAGATCATCAATATATACCTGGCACATTCCTACCAAATAGCTACACTCACATTTTTCATTTTTCTTTTTACCATCTTCTGTATATTTCATTTTAAAGCAGTCTAGGTGTTTTTTTAAAGAAGGCTGAAAGTCTTCCAGGCTTGAGAAATATTTAGCAGTGCAACCATAGAAGGCAGCCCTGATGCCAGCTCCTACCAAGCACAGACACAGTTCATACTGGCAAGTGGCTATGCCTTATATTGCCCTTACTGAGCTCTCACTGAAATTAAATTTACAATTGAGGGTTTATGTGATACCACCGAAAGAGGGCTTCTGGCATGCATATAAACATATCCTACTTTACTAGAGGATTTCTAGGATAGATCTAGTCTACTTCGAGTGTAAGAGCAAATGTACACCTGAATGTTCACACTTCAAGATCTTCTAATAACCACATCCATCTGTTAAATAATTCACATTCTGAAAGAATATGAAGCAATAGTATAGCAACGAACATATACATCATCTGGAAAATATCCCACAGTATTCAACACTGTTTCTTACTTCTCTCCTGCAACATCACATGGAGAGTTTCACAGAAGTTGTGCTTTTATGATGTACAGGCACCAGCACAGAATCTTGTCCCAAGAGACACTTTGAAATAGTCTGATCAAGTCCAGGATCCTTCCCCTGTGAATGACAGGAACTCTCCTCTTTTTAATCAATATGCATCAGTTGAGTCTTTCTGTCCACTATTACCTTGGTGGGCTGTCCACAGACAACAGACTGAGTGTAAAGGACTAAATATTTCACTGCAGAAGCTTTAAAATGGGAAGTTTGATGGTGAGCTATTTTTAATGAAGCACTCAAAGTAAAATCAGGAAAATTTTGTATGTCTCCTTAGGCCATAAATGTGGTTTACTATTTTTTCCTAATTAAAACCACTGTTAAGTAAACATTACAGTTGAACATATTCTTTGGAAGCTTAACCAGACAACTGTATTTTAATCACTTAATTTCTTTTAATTACTTAAAGTACTTTGAGAACACACACTCAAGTATCTCCTCTAACTACAAAAACTGAAGTGAAAGTTCAGGTGCAGTGAGACCAGTTTAAATGAGAGAGTACAATCTGGAGAAGAGGAGAAAATGAAATTTTGGGTACTTCAGAAAGCATAATTAGGTCTGATTTTTCTAAAAGTGCTAAATCTCCTGCTGCTACAAGTTAAGCATCTTTAATAGATTTTCAGTTCAGCACATCCAAGAACTGAGAAACCACATGTCATTACCACAGCTTTTAACTTTTTGGCCAAACAGTCAATGTCAACTCTCCAAACTATTTACTGACTACTGTACCTTTATAATCAACATTTTGGCAGGTTATTTAAGTGAGGCTTAACACACTTTAGTGTTACTCTGCAGGCCACTTATCTGGGCCTGGAGGACCTGCTGTTGGAAAAATACTATGTGGGTTTTAAAATTTAAACTCATATTCAAATTTTTTCTTGAAGGAGATGTAATATACATTCATACCTAGAAAGAAAAGCTAGTAGAGTGAAAGCAAATTGTCTTCACCAAAGTTAAGATAAATAAAGTTATGAAAGTTACATTTCTCTTTAGTCAAGGCACTATTAGATGTATTTACAGCATTAATAGAGAAAAAGATTCTGCTTTTGCTTGAAGATGATTTCTGTGATGAGGTATTAGAAATGACAAACTTTCATGAGGCAGGGACTTTCCAGAAGGAAAGGCGAAACTTCTACAGTGCCTCACATCTCATCAAAACCATTTTCTCATGTAGAGGATGTCCTCTCCAAATTGCCTTTCTCTTGCTTTGAATCACCTTTACCTCTCTGAAGACATTCTTCTGGGTGAAGGCCTATGATTTTAATATTTGTAGCCCTGAAAAAATTAGGGTTTATATTCTAGTAGTAGCTGCACTCTCATCTGCTATATCTTTCTGGGATTTAATGGTAGCTCTTATCTCTACTGAAGGAGCCAAGTTTAGTGACCTGAGTCTCCCCACTTCAATCAGATCAGAATCATGGGGGTCTGCCTTAAACTCCTGTATCAAAGTCAGAGAGGGGGAAATGGAAGTCAGTTTTACAAAGAAAAGCAAAGAAGCTAATGAGTAACTTTCAATACCACTCCTCAACAGCTTCCTCATTTAGTAGAGAGAAATGACTATTTCAGCAAGATGAAAAGAATTATATGCCTTCTAACACTCTTGGAAATCTTGCCATGCTCCTGGGACTAGAGAGGAGAAAGAAGCAAAGATAAAATAATTTTCCTTTAATGTTCTTTTTTTTTTTTTTTTTTTACACTGGTGCAAAGGGGCAGATGGGAGAGATAACCCTCAATATGTCACTTCTGTGCTCCTACTCCCATTTCAGATACATGCCACTGACTGCAAACCATCTCCTGCTACACTATAAGCAAACTGTTTCACGTCTACAGCATAATTTTATTGTTCCACACAAGGAAGACAAACTTTTTCTATTAAAAAGTTCACTATGAAAACAACAAGGATTGTGTTAGCAATTCCTCTAGAAAGAAAAGACTTCAGGAAGTAGTGTACATGGGTGTAGGTGGTTACTCTTCCTTCATTTTTTTAATTGGCTTCCAGGGAATGTCACGTATGATAACACCTCTCACCCAGTGTATGCCTATTGGCCTGTACTCTCTCCGTTGGCCTCGGGATGAAAAAAAACCCCACACATACACACACTCTTGGTCTGTTTTTTTTTCAGTTGCAACTTCATTTACATTACTGAATGGTTTTTTTTTTTCCAAAATAAAGTAATAGAGCCATCAGGGAAAAAAACCCACCTATTTATCTTTAAATTTGGAGTATTTAAAAGCAAAATCAGCAGACCCATGCAAGTAGTTACTATACACTAGCTAAAACATGCAAATTCTGTCAATTTATGATGAGAAATAAAGAAAACCAAACCATGGATCAAATCAACATTTTGTTTTAAATATCACCAGTGACAGGAAGAGATGAATTAAACTGAAAATGTATGGGTCCAATATTAGTAATTTTCTTATGACTAATCACTGGAGTTACACTACTGCCCAGAGACACAAGAAAGATTAGAATATCATCATAACAGAAATGATCAGGAGTATTTGCTAACATTTAGCTTTAAAAGTACATTCTTTTAAATTCTTAAGAATGCTTAAAACTTTGACACTGCCTTATACAGCAGCAAGAAAAATTAATGGACATTTAAAAAAGTGCCTGAATCCCTACAGAATGCCACAGGAAAGCAAGTAACCACCTTAAACCTACTAAAATGTGTAACACAATTTACATGATTCTGATAAAATATTTATATTGCTTTCAGACAAAGTATTGACTGAGATATCTTATTTCATCAAAAACATGAAAACATTCTCTAAATAATTACATCAGATTAAAGAGCTGATATTTAAGCAACAATGCTCTTTCAGGGTACTCATCCTGCAGACAGAGAAATGCAAAGGTAAGAAAAAAAATCTGTGGGAAAACTACACCTCTGTAGCGTGCAAAACACTACTGAGGATGACTGTGTCAATCAGCTGCAATGCCAGTTAGCAAGTAAGCTCAAACACAGAGTGTAAACCTGAAGGAAAATCCATACTTTCTTTTAACTACCAGAGCAGCAAGTGGTGCCCTTGGGAGAAGCAGGCAAGACAAGGGGGAGCAGCCACCCGTGTTACTGCCTTCTGGGAGGCAGCAGCAAGGAGAAGGAACAGCTTTCAAGAGCAAGGTGTGCTCTGGGGATGCAGTCACACTGGGGATTCCTCCAAATTAGACCAAATTCTCCCAAGCAACCTGGCACACTTTCCTTTCTGCATTTATAAATGAAAAAATGACAGAGACATAGAAAAGAAGGCATTTTTGCCCAGCATCTTATAAAGTAAATCAGTATCCAACCCCAAGTACCACTAGTTTTAATTACAAAGACAGTAAACAGAGAGGTGAAAAAGGAAAGAAGTCACTGTGTCGCCACTTGAGCCCTGCTTGGGAGGAATTCAACACATTAATGTAATCGATTATACCAGTGCTTAACAGCAAATCCACTGCTTGCCTGCTATCCTCAGCTCAGGAATGGATGAGTGACAGACTGTTGGCATATCCCATAGGCAGAGGGTGAGGAGGTCACTGTGCTCTGGGGGGCTCTGAGCCAGGTACTGATACAGAGCACTCAGTCCCCTGCGTGGGTCCCTTCTGTCACTTCATTGCCCTGAACAGTCTCATAAAAACATGATCCCTAAACTGAGATGCTTGGTTAAATTGGGTTTCTGACTGCTCTCAGACAAGACCTCACAGAGGCAAATTGTAATTAGTCTAAAAGCTCTTGTAACAGAGTTAGCGCTGTCCATTTCCACAGGAGGTTCCTCACCTCTAAGAACACAATTTCAAATCCAGGAGGAAGCTTCACGACCATAATCTCCCTAAATTCTTTATCTTTTCTCTCAAAAAAGGCACCAGCAGAAAAACAGTGGTGTGACAAAAGCAATGGGGAGACTCAAGGCAGCAGCTCCCAGTTCTCTGACAGGGTTAACTCAGTTCCCATCTTTGCCTTCCTGTACTCTTTTTCTTGTCTATCTCAGTAAAAGTTATTCATAGGAAGGACCTTCAAAATGTGTGCAGAGTTTCTTAGCACAAACGGCACTGATCTCATATGGGACCTATGAGAGCACCAGTGAGTAACATCAACACTCCAACCAACCAGTGCTGCATCAGGGCACCAGAAAAACCACAGACTACATCCTTTGAAAATTCTGCACTTTCTTCTTTGGTGACTGCAGCAGATGATGTCACCTCCTCAGGACAGAGAGTACACTGACTACAGCCAGTACTCAGTGTAACAAATGTTTAGCTCACTAATAAACAGATTAAGGCAAGAACTAAATTTTTCAGTAACTTGTTTAAGAAGGTAACATTAAAGACATATCATGACAATCAAGGATGTGACTATAACAGCTGAGTTTCACACTCTGTTCACTTGGCTAAGTGTCCTTTTGCTAGTTTGGGTTGTGATAAGGCCTGGCTTATCTCCTTACCATCAGGAGCTGTTCAGCAGCACATGCACAATGAGCACACCGGCCACAGCTCAGCTCTCGTGTCTGCATGGCCAAATTCGGCATCTTGAACTCAGGGAATTTCATGCATAGGGATTTTTCTTGGTAAAATGTTAGATTTTTTGAAAATGTTTTACTTTATATTTGTCATTTAATGCATAGGCAGTAGGCTGTGTTCCTGAAACATTATCCCATTCATGGAATTCAGGCTGTTTCTCACCTACTGCCTTCCTCCACTGCCCCCCTCCCCTCTCCAAAAAAACATCCTTTAAAACATCTACTTCACAGCCACTGCCCCCCTCCCCTCTCCAAAAAAACATCCTTTAAAACATCTACTTCACAGCCACTGCCCCCCTCCCCTCTCCAAAAAAACATCCTTTAAAACATCTACTTCACAGCCATTGCCCCCCTCCCCTCTCCAAAAAAAAACATCCTTTAAAACATCCACTTCACAGCGCTGACACAGCAAAGCACATCATCCTTCCACCACCTGCCTGTATGTCTGCAGACTACGATGTAACAAAAGGAGCAACAACTAGAGAATGATACTATTTAACCACATAGTACCTCAGAAACATGCCCACACAAACTCTTGTAGGTATTTTAAGTTCATTTTCCATATAAGTTTCAATTTAGCTGTAACTTGGATTTCTATCCGCAAAGGATTTTTTTGCCACTGCTGCCTTTTTATTGGTTTCTCCCCCACGGCACAAACCCATTATTTTTCTCTGACATCTTCAGAAATTAATTTCTTTTAATCTTTTGTTACCTTTACGTAATGTCATCAATATTCAACATTCTACCTCTGAAAACTGATTTTTAAAAAATCGATTATTTTCTCCATTCCTCTCCCAGTTACAATACTGTTATTACCATTTATTCACAATCACTTTTTCTCTTGAATACATCTACCCTGCAGACAGTCCAGGAAAAGACTACTAGGCACTGATCAAAGAATGAGACTGGCTGTATTAATCCTCATTTGGTACAACAGACATAGTACACCAAGCAAGATAAGATACGATAAGATAAGATAAGATAAGATAAGATAAGATAAGAAGGTTTTTATAATATGAAAATATAACTTTTTTTTTAAATATTCTCTCTAATTAAATAGTGAAGTCACCATACCAGCTCACATGACTACTTTTGATCTAGAAAGACTCTAAGTGGTCAGCAAATAACCCTTAGTTGGTAGAGCAAGTGACAACCTTGAACAAGAGGTATCTAAAATACTTACATAGAAGATGTAGAGCATTTAAAAATGTGTACTTAAAACCAGCAGTGAGTCTCCCCCATGGAGTTCAATAAGCAGAGCAATTTCTACTGTCTGTGCATTAAAAGTCATCTTATCTATTAATACTAACAAAAACTGTTGGTGCATACACTGGTCTTTCAGACTTATGTGGTCTTATATTTTGTCGTTCTGGAGCAGATGTTTAATTGGGAGGAAGTGATTTTAAACATCTGTAGTCAGCATCTGAGAAGGTGGATGAAGACCACACAGAGCATTGAGGAAATCAAAAGTCTATGCAATTGTGTCATTTCCTAGTATCAGTATTTTGGAGATTTTAAAAAATAAACAATACCAGAAGTTTCAATAGAGAACCTTCAAAAAACTTCCTTTCCTCGCACTTGTCTTCCCATGCCTTAGAAAGTAACTGGTAACCAAGGAGATATCAAGTCCATTAAAGAAGGTTTGACCAACAAGAGATACTGCTTTCCTTCAAGGAAAAAAAACCAGGGAAAACTCCACCAATTTAGTGCCAAGCCTTTAAACCCTTAGGGAAACAAAGCAAAACAGAGTAAATATTTAAAATGTAAAACATTACTCAGTTCTAGTGGGTCTCAGGTGTACTGCAACAACTCAGGTTTAGCAACTACACTGCAGCACATACAACTGCAAAAGTCTTCCACCAACAAGAGCTAGGGGACAGACTCCCCAGAATCCAAGTATCCAACTTGCAATGGCATTGCTGGTGATGACCCCCAGACCTGAGCAAATGCCTGCCTCCTGATTTCTAGTTACATCCTTCAGAAGCCAGGTTCTTTGCTTCACAGAAGAGCTTTTCTCCTTGGTGAGATGATACACTGGTAAAAAATGAGGGAAGCAAAAAGATCAGCTCCCATCATTGTGAGTGGAGGTGGCCATGAAATTCAGTTTCAGCAAACACTCAGAAGGACTTCAATTTTTCAAACTGCTTTTCTCAAATGCAGCATCATCTACAAAACCAGACAGTTACTATATTTCTGAAATTCTAATTTAAAACCACAAACCTTAACAAAATTAACAACATGCTTAAATAAAAATACAAATTCAGTCTGGTTTTGCTACCCTTCCTTTCTAGAAGTCATTTACTATCGTACTGAACACAGGTTGGGATTTTTCACTATCAAATAGGTAAAAAATAAATGTTATTTTGCTAGGAAGATTACTGACTGAAAACTTAAAATTTAATTAGGACCAAGTCAACGAAATGGCAGTGGTTCAGCTCATGTACAGTTTATAAAACACGAACAAAATCACAAAGTTTCACAAAAATTATATGACCAGTAAGTAAATAAATTAACAAAATCAATCCCTAAAAATCTTCCTCACATGCATGCCAGACCTGAGAGCGGAGAACTGCTCCATAAAAATCACTCTAAGTAGCATTAGTAAACCAATGGTGTCTAGGAGTATGAAAAGACCTTGTCATCATTCTCAGCTCACAGAACTGCTGGAGTAGCTCCATGGCAGAAGTGAAAGACTTGGAAGAGGGCAGTATGGTGTTTTGTGCCATCACACATTCACTCCTATAGCTGACATGCTTTGGCTTGACAGTAAAAAAACCTCTCTTTGATTTAAACTACAGACTATGGCTTCATAAAAAAAAAAAAAAAAAAGCAGCTCAAAGGAGCAAGATGCCATTTCACAACATGCATTGTGGAGGACACAGCAGGGAATGCACACCTGATACTGACAGCTTTATGAGGGGTTTCTGGATCACAAGATTGTCTGGAAATGTCTGTCTACAAATCAACATACTTAAATCACCAAACTCACACACCCTGAGTACCAAAACCAAATACCATTTTGAAGTAGTGTAGCATCTTCATTCCAGTAGAACTAGAACATGGTTTTCCCCTCCATGGAACAAACCCTAATATAAGTAGCAAAATTTTCAAGAAAAAAAAAATTGTTAAAAGCTCCATGAAAAACTTCCATTTTTGTCCCACATGAAAATATGCTACCTCAGCTTTTGGTATGTAACTTTTTATTTTAAAAAAATTAAATTAATTAGTTGCTATTAATTAGCAGTCAAAGATAGAGAAACAAGCATGCTCTCTTGTCTCAGAGGAGTTATGATGGTACCCTCAAAGCTGACTCAGGAATTAATGTAGTTGTTTCAAGAAACAAAATAGCAAAAGATTCAGTCTTTGGCAGCTTTTAAACCATCTGTTCCACACTATTTTAATCACTTCTGCTCAGTACAGAGATTACGGGTTTCAGTTCATTTGTGATGGAAAAACAAAGAATGCTGCATTTTTTCAGCATGTGGGGGGAAATCCAGAATCCTCCCAAGTACCCTGAAACTGGGGTATACGAAGAGAGTAAAAAGCTTACTGCGTTGTATGCTTAAGCATGATAAAACCACCCTCCCCCTCCATGAGGGATTCCTCCTGTGCTTCGAAGCAAACACAAATTGGAATGTGCCACACTGACCTGAAAAAAGGGGGATGTGGGGAAGGAGCTCCTATTAGCCACTTTATTATGGCAAAACAATTAGTATCATTCTTCCAATGAAGAACCCAAAAGTTCCCATTGCTATTTATTGTGGGAAATTGCTTATTAACGAGAAGGATGTGTTTCCTCAGCTCAGAAGTTACAGACTTACAATGACCTCCTTGTAACACTACAAGTTCAGTAGGGTAGAAGCAGTAGGTGGGTTAGAAGGGATGAGCCTGTTTTCTCTGTAACACAGTGATTTCTTATCCCCTCTCCCCATCCCTGAAAGAAGAGCAAACAGTTCTCCAAGGTGACCAGCAAACACAGAAGTCTGGTCCCACAATTCATTCGAACAGATCTTCAGCTGAAAGTCTCCTCTGTGCAGGTGACTGGTGGATTAACACGAGCACTTATGTTTACTTGCCCAAACTATACAAATTACTATTCCCCTCTATATAAATTACTATTCCCCTTCACCATTTGCATCTTCCCCAAGGAACTGTAATGTTCCAGTTTCTGCTTCCACTTTGTTGTCCTAGTAGTTTGAAGGGGATCTGACACAGCTCTTTGTGCTGCAGTTGAAATGATGTGTCAGTTCCTTCTCAGGGCACTGAAGGGGTTCTCCCCAACATTCAAAGCTAATGTGGTCTTCTTGAAAACATCAAAGACTTATCCAGACCTCAAATGATTCAGTCTGTGATTTGATTAAGATGTAGGTAGCCAAACAGATTTATCAAGAGAAAACCTGAACTCTACCTAAACGTCAGCTTGCCCAAGCTCAATGTCCCACTGAAAAAGTTTCTTCTGTTGTAAAAATTAATTCTTAGTAAGTAACTTCCATATGTTACCATTTTATACTGATATTAAAAGAGCAACTCAACTACATGAAGGTCAGCATGAATTCAGCTAAACAGGATTGGTGCATTTGTTTTGTATGGCCTTGGATGACTGACAGTGTTGGCTGGAAAATAAATAAATGCATTATGCAATTTTTTATTTCCTTTATCAGTTTTCAACCAGTGCAGTGTAAACGCACATTTACTGCCTTTTATAGTCATCAGAACTAGCAAGAAACTGAATGTATTCATAAAAATGCTTGATTTCTGCATACAGACAAAACATGCTCCAAAATAAAAACAGAATCAACAGTTAACCTCGAGTATAAATGATAAAGCACTCATTATAGTGCAGAATACACCCTATGCTTGTAGTTAAGACTATAATGCAGCCACTTTCCATTGCTGAAGGATCCTCTAGGTGGATTAGTCATCTCTGATCTCAGATTAAGCTGTAGGTTTCCACAGGAAACATTTTCTATACTACAACAAACAAGAACACCGTGAGGCACCCCTTCCTCTTTTTTCACCTTGTTTTCCCAGTTTGAGACCTTTAGCATTTATTCCATCTGGATATCCAGCTACTAAAACCTGTAAAAATCGAGACCTGTGTGAATATCATATACCCACAGAGGGTGCCGGTCTGAACCAGAAAGGGATTGTAGTGTTCTATTTTTAGGACAGAAATGTCACAGTCAATAGTGAGGCACATATCCTGCTTCACTCTGCCCTGGAGGTAACAGCTTTAAAGGTCAGAAAGCAATGCTTTCCAGAGATACCCCACTCCAGCTTCTCCAATAAGAATGTGTGATTTGCCTTGTGAATCTCAAAGTTAATTTACCCATAGTGGTAAGATTTCAAACTGTTCAGACCCTGCACGCGTGCACTTTGGACAGTTGTTTCCCCTTATGACAGGAGTCTCTTAAGAGTCCATAGGATGCTTCCTGCTCTTGCTTTCTGCAATTCAAGCATGAAAGACAGATTGAACTGTGCCCTAAGTGCCGTCCCAGAAACAGAAAGACAGAAGGAAAAGAATGAAGCATGGCAAATGCTCCTCAAGGAACTCTTCTGTTTGGCTGGCAAATGAGTGCTTTCTCTCTTCAACTAATTGTTTCTAAACAATCTCCAATACTGATATTTGAGACACTTCCAAACAAAGACTTCAAATCCCTCATGTTTTAAGAGACTGCAGGGTGGCTGTAACAGCCTCCTGCTATAACCCTCTGAAGCACCTAGGGAAACTGAGAATGGAAATCCACATAGAGGGCTGTGTAGAAGAGAGAAAACAAGTCTTTAGTGAAGCCCCAGCTGTGATTCAAGACCTCCAGTAACATGACCTAATCATAATTAAATCTACCCACTTAGGTGATTTTATTACATGTGCTACTGTAACCTGTTATGCATTTATGTACCTTCTATGTATAAAATTACCATGTCCTCACTTTGATCCTTGTTATCATGATGAATAGACATAGTTTGACACTTCCATCATGCTAGTATGCAAAGTAAGGAGATACGGAGGAAAAAACCTAAGAAAATTGGTGTGAAGAAGTATACTGGTTTAAATTAATTATATCATCACCTTAGAGAGACACATTGGATGCAATCAAAAAACAATGTGCATTAAAAGATAGTCCAAAAAATCCACCATTCAGGTTTGAGCTTTCCTGCTACTTTGCTGGCTGAGATGATGCTCAGCAAGAAAGACAATTTATGCAGTGAGAAAGCTGCTTGCCTGATGGGCAGCTTCCTTCCTCTGACTCCATGCACACATGGTCAGCAGCTGCATAGCTGCTCTAGCTCTTTGCAGTTTGTGTACTCTTGGCATGTGGCAGGCATGCTGGGTGAGAGAAAAGCATAATGTGGTAGATCCAACAGAGGAAAGCTGATGTTTTGTCACTGACAATAGCCCAGCTCCCTCATTCACAGCTGCTTCCTCTCTCCTGACTTCACCTCACCTAGCAAGGGGAACCGAGTCAAACTGAAGCTTTGCCTTGACTTGAGACACCTGTGAGCTCACTGCTCCTGACTGTGAAATAGCTGCCAACTGGCATGAAGTGAATTACACCATACAGATAAATATTGACTACAAAGTCACCCATTCTCCATCAGAGCTGTCTGCACAGTTAACAGAACACTTTTCCAAATGCAATGGCTTTCAGTCACTACTGGCAAAATGAATGCAGGTGTCACAAGGAGGGAAGGTGATTTTTTAATTATTTGTTTTAAACCACAAAGATATGAATACATAAATTAATACATGTAATTTTCTGGTATCTAAATGAAGATGATCAAAATTAAGCTTTAGACTCATGCTCCAGGTAAAAGTGATTAATAGGTAATGTACACATGAACAAAATGTTGAATACCTTTTAAAACACAAGTCTAGATTTATTTAGCTGTCTTACCTGCTTTTCTCTTTCAAACTTATTCCTATTGATGACTCAATTAGCTTCCTTTGCAGACCCTAAGTCCCCAAAGCGTGAGTTTTACCAAGTATAAGAAATCTGATCTTTTGCAGTGCACCTCCTTGATTAATCCCTTGCTATTCCATCAGGGTAACTCTACTGTGTTACTTAGGCAGGGACCATAGTTAAAACCTCACAACCAGCCCCAGCTCATTTGCACAACGTGGCTGAAAATCCCATGTGTTCTTCTATGTAAGTATCATGTTGTCCTTCATATTCCTACAGGGGAAATTCTTATTAGGCCCTTAATGATCCAAGGCCACAAATAATAGCTTATTTATTTATGATATCATAAACTACAGTAATCCATGAAATCAACAGAACCAAAATTTCTCCTTTATGACAGGCACTCTTAACACTTCTACAGGTTTTCTTCATTTTTTTTGTTATGAAAATGAGTTAGTAATTTGCCTTTCAGAGACTGGACAAAGAGATTAACTTCATACAAGTGGCATCACAAAAAACAAAGCTGGAAAAATTACTGTGCTGGGCATAGTCCTGCCATACTGCAGAACACACTACATGGAGGAAAGATGCCTTAAAAATACCAGAGATCCAACTGTCGGGTTTGGGTATTGTTAGCAAACACTCTAAGAAACTTTTAGCATGTTGACACATTCCTTCACTACTAGGGATTCAAATTAAATGCTAGCAGGCAGACCTCAGAAGAACTGATGGAGGAAGGGGGGAGTTTAAACTACTTCCCACCCACAAAAATCATGCTTTGGACCAGCAACACTGTCCTGTTATTCATTGGCTCAAAAATACTGATTCAGCAAAGAGTTTAAGCATGTGCCTAAATTTAAGCAGTTTAATTAACTTTGACGTCAGTGAGCCTACTTCTGTGCTTATAATTAGATATGTGCTTGCTGAAGCAGAGCCCATCTGAATAGAATCTCGTTGATTTTAATTTGGCCCTTTGTCTTTGCCCCTCATTTATTCTTTGCAGTGACTGAAGGATTAGTGCTAAGGTTCTGGTTCAGGAATGCACTTGAACAACTCATCTTCACTCATAACATGCAAAAAGAAACTAAGCATGTCTCAAAAAATAAGCACAGATCTAAGTGCTTTCCAAAATAGTGATAGTTTCATGGTTGAAGGACACGTTATGGTCCACAGGTGGTTCTTTTTGTTAGTCCATTTTGTTTTCCATTTACATAAAGAGCTAAAAGCAGTGTTCCACACACTATAAATGAAAATTTACAAGTAAGCAGCTACTTCACAGAGAAATTAAACTTTATAGGAATCTTTTCACAGTGTTGTTAGTTCTTGCAGTATGGAAGACCCTGCCGTAAATGTCTTATTTGTTCATTTGAATGATGGCCATCGAAAAATCAGGGATATTTTAAGGTCACGTAAAAACAGTCACCAAACAGTAAAACATTAAATAAATTTTGAAAACCAAAGCAAACAAAAAAAAAACAAACACCAAAACTGCATGCAGAATGAAGAGAACATGAACGTCAGAGATCCAGTAATCAGAAATAATGGTTTAAGTCACTGAGGTAAAAAGACAATGAGGGACCTCCACAGCACACACTAGAGCAAAACAGCAAGATCAAAGCTTCAGCCCCTGCCAGGCATTTCTGCTAAACACCTCTAGAGGAGAATCTGATGTCTTTTAACATGCCCATGAATTGGATACAGCACACAGATAGCATCTTTAACAAGCCTTTTAACTTAGCTATTTCAGCCCTTTCTTCTGTGTTTATGGCCTTTTAAAACCTGGAATACACGACAGCCATTATTAACTGCAGAGATTCTACATGAAAGGTGGATTCAGAAGGATACAGCCATGCAGGGGGAAGAGGAAAACAGAATGAAAACCAAGAACTGAGTTCAGTATGAAAAACACTGCAGGAAGAGCTACTGAAACAAGGAACCCCAAAGAGCACTTGTGCTGAAGACACTGCTGCCCACCACAGTCCTGATCCACAAAGCTCTCTGCAGGGTTCCCTGCTCCTCTGTGCCGCAGCACAGCGTGGGGTGACTGGGCTGCACCACCAGCAGAACCACTGGCAGGTGCCTGAGCTGTGCCATTAAACTGCAAGGGCAAAGGATTTGTTATGCTGTTTGCATTAATTACACAGCTAAAACACCAACGGGTCTTTGAAAAGCATCTCTCTGAAATCCCATTGATTTCATAACTTTTCAGAAACCCTACCCACAATTATGTGCATGCAGCAAGATGGTTCATCCTTCATTTACTCAAAACCTGTTGTCACATATGTAAATTTCTGCTGTCAAAAGAGTACTGGAAGAAAGTTTAAAAAGGTCTAGCCTCAAATTAAAACTGAAGAGAAAGCTGACAATATAAAGAAATCAACTATGCATCTACTTCATGAATGTATTTGGAGACACAAGAATAGAAAATAATGTCCCAGTTGGATTATTAAAGCAATATGCTCTAAGTGACAACTATCACTTCTTTTAAAACCTACTATCAATTTCTTTAAAGCCATTTAGTTTGTTAAGATGGGGTGACATATTGGATTGAAGGAGAAGTAGAAAACCCCCATCTAGTAGTTTTAGTTTTGGGGGTATTATTTGCTTATTAACTTGCACATGCCATAAGGAGAACCTGCAGATATAAAACTTCATTATCCCATCCCCATTACTTTGGATTTTGAATTAGCACATGATTGGGTTTCCCTGGATACAACTACATTTTTTCATTCTATAATTTATATTTTTATCCTAAAGTTCAGCCTCCACCACAGTAACTCATTTGTCTAGAATTTGCCAACTTTACAGGCAGAACAGGCATTTGCAGTCCATTTCCTCTGCTCCCAAAGTGTGATTTCACCCTTCTTTGCTCTGTTTCTTTTTGCTGCATCAATAAAAGGAATAAAACTATTTCAGCTCTGTCATCTCCACTCTTCCACTGCTTTAAAAACATACAAACAGCTGCCAAAATAATGGGCACTACTTGTTGTGTGGGACAGACGATGTTAGATCTGGGCACACTGAAAACATGGAATCTAAAGTCTCACCATACTGTACCAGGCTTTTTCTTCAGGGAAGAGGCTTAGAGTTCATCACTAACAAATAATTTTTTAGGCATGGAACCTTAAAAAGTAACTCCAACATTGCTATGTAAGACAGCTATTTTTGCACACATGAGCTTTCTCAAGCATAGTTTTATTTTTTTCAATCTCTCTGCAACCCTTTCAGCTTTACTGACCTCATGATAAGTAGAGATTTTGGACAGAGAGATGAACATCAGGTAAAAACATCACCTATTGCAAATAAACACAGCAATGCAACAATGATCCAGTATAGACTTTTTTTTTCCACCTTTGTAGACTAAATGGCACCTGCAGAATAAAGTTTCCTTTCATGGGGCAATGTATTTAATTCATATCTGACTATTCCAAGTTTCCAGTATGTTTTCAAACCACAGTCCAAACATACTTCACAACAGATACACATATATGCTCAGATTCCTTCCATGTCCACAGTTAGTTTGTTTTCTTCTTTTCTCTACCAAACTCCTCTCCAGAATGATTTGTATCACACTGAGACTTGTCAGCCATGTATCAGTGTTAGCTTTTTGAAGACAACCCTTAGAGGTCACTATCTTTCTACAGAGTTTAGGATTATATGATTGACTAAATTTAAGATTTAATTAAATGTGGGGCAAACACATTTCCCTCCTCCCTAGATGTGAAAATATAACCCATCCCAGGGATGGAAATTCTGGCTCTTCCACTCAATCTGAGTGAAACCTTACATTTGCACGGAAACGTGGATCCTACCAGAACAAGAAAATATGAGGAACACAGAAGATACTTTCAACTGCAGAAGCCTGTAAGAGCACTACAGCAGTCTGTAGTGCTGAATGAACCAAAGGGACTGTGCCAAGCCAGACAAGGCAGTTAGGGTTTCCCCTCTGCTTTTCTAACATTACCTTCAGTGTTTGCTACTACACACATTGCAATCAAAGGAAAGGAAAAATTGCTGAAATGCCTCTGTACACATGGCTGTTCCAGAGGATGCTGAAAGCCACTCTGCTGTCCTTCAAAAGGACTGAGGTCTGTTTGAAGCATAGCTCCCAGCAAGGATTCCACAGGAAGACTGGCTCCTGAACTCTGCTCAGCTGACTGCTTTGCTCTGACACATGGCTGGAGCTCTCATATCAGCAGTAAAGTCACAAGCTTTGCATTTTGGTGTGTCAGAGATACCTTTGCAATATCACTGGTCATTAATCACCAAAAGATCCCACTGAGCAGTGATGTCATGATCCACCATTTTTGTGTCACTGGCCTGAGAACTTTGCTCTCAGACATCACTCTTGTTTCTAATCCCTTGTTTCTTTCTGCCCCTCTACAGGCACTGAATGATTCTGCATGGGGCTGACCCTACTTACACAAACAGGAACACAACACTTCCTTCCACCTTTCTATCAAGATTCTCTAGAAGGCAGATCAGTGCCCAGACCCCACACCAAGCAACAGCTTCACACAATGGTCTTGCTGTAACCCAGTGGCTCAGAGACAGCTTCTGCCTTCTTGATCACTGCAAGCTGGGAGCAATAATTGGCTGCAAAGGATCAAATGAACACAGAATTTCCTCCAATCCAAGACTCTGTCTTCACCTATTAATTTTTCCACACACTGAGAGAAGTAAATGTGTCTCTTTTGGAACATTTTTTTCCTTCCATTTTGACAGTTGCAGACCAAAATGTCAGTCTAGCTCTTCTTCAGCTCATCTTAGGTATTGAATGTGTAATTAGCTAAACTGCATAGAATTTAAAATCAGAATTTAAAATCAATTTGCTGTCCTGTAAGACATGCTAGGTTTTATAACAGAACATGCTAGATTTTTTAACAGAACAGAGAAAGGAGGCTTGCACAATTTTGGCTCTAACAAAGACCTACCCAAGTCTTTACTTTTGCTCTCAAGACAGCACAACATCGACACAATTTCTTTGATGCTGTTTTTGCTCTGGTCAAAACAGTTACTGTAGCTACTGCTTATTATTTCAAACACATTTGGTTGTAATACTAGAAAATCTCCAAAGCAAAATCCCCTTACAGCCTGCAGTGGTATGTAGCCTTTCAAGGACCACTAGGTCCACTACAACATTCCTACTGGGAGACAGCCACTGTTATAAATTTCTGGCAATTAACCTCTCACAATCTTATTTTAGACCAGCAGTGCTTCATTTTTCACACTGAAAACTTAGAGGTCTCTCTGGTTCTTTGCCTTAATTGAAATTGCTTCTGTAGTAAATACACTAAATAATTTCATTTTGTTTTTTCAGTGATGGAAAGACAGTATCTTCCAGAGTGAGCAAGATTAATGTCTTTTGGGTCTGAACAGGCAGTCATAAGGGAAACTATCACATGTGAAACAAATACCCTGCTTTGTACACAGATGTTCACTGTTCAATTTATTTCCTCAGGAGCAGCTCCTGTTCAGCCTTCTATTATTGAGTTCAGAGCCAAGTCAGTCATACTTGCCTTTAAAAATGTTTATGTTTCCCTTGAGAACTTGGTTTAGAAGATGCACATTTTAAACCATTCTGTGAACCTGAAACTAAGGATCGATGTCTGTGTCTGTGGGTTTGAATCTACAGAGCCCTAAGCAGGGCTTTGAGAAACAACAGCACAGGCAGGCAGGATTTAAAAATCTGTAACTTGTGCTATCCACTGAAATTAGTAGCCCCAGCACACCTTAAGTGCAGGCATTTCTCAAAGAAATAAGGAATGTATTGAAGAGGGTTGAATTAGTTTGATCACATATTTCACAGGAGCCAACGCTCTGCATGAAATGTTACTGCTTTAAGTTTTGCTGAGAGTGAATCTCAGAAGTTGAGTAAATACCCAGTTCATACAAAATGTGAAGAAACACTAGTTCTTTGTAACAGTGCACATAAGAAATACAGTAGCAAAGCAGAGATACAACTGAGATACCTAGTAGACAGACAGGTAAGAGTCAAAGCAATTTCCTTAGGACTGTACAATATCCAGGCATCTCAATGCTTGATCATTTTATCCTTCCAGCACACTAGGAAATCTTATGTATGAGCTTCAAAACAACTGCATCTGCAGGGAAGTCTTAGTAGAGACACACTCACCATCATGTTTGTTGGGCTTGACATCCAGACTTTCCTAAAAGCCTGGTTTAAGTCATAGAAATGAGATCCAAACCAACTTAATTTTCTAGTTAGAGTCACACCTTTTGGAGTTTATTATTGTTAAGCCACTAAACTTCATGAGGAAAATCTTATTTCTTCCATTTATTCCTCAAGTCAGACGTCATTGATATCTGCCACAAAGCATGATTTACCTTGCATGGAAATGTCAGGAATAAAGTCTGGATTTATTGGGGTACTTACAGAAGTGTCTCACAATGACAGGTATTGTTGCATTTTCATCAGAATACCAAAAAATAAAAAGGAAGTTATTTACCTTGGTTTCCAGAAAACCTGCAGAAGAAAGCAAATCTGATGGTTTTCTTTACACGTTTTACTGGAAGTAAAAGTAGGTATAGGCAAAAACAATCCATAAAAAGGAAACAATCCAAAAGCCTCATCAAACATGAACATTACTGAACTTCTCAGAAAAACAACAATATTGTAAGAAACAATATGCTTTTTTTGGGGAACATACTGCTTAAGAGTTCTCTTCCAAACAATTTTCCTTTATTCTGTGGTCTTTCTCCTTGAATTCCCTCACATGATGCTGCACAAAGACTAATACAAATCAGAGCTATCCATGATGACGAATCCTTATGATTTTTGTTTATTCTTCACTGGTATTTAAATGAATGTATTGTATCACATAGAACCTTTGCAAATACCATGCTATCAGCACACTTTCATAGGTGTGTTTAAATATGAGCATTAGAAAAGATGAAATAAAAACAGTTTTTCAAAACTTCCCAGTATGGGAATATCTCTTTAAAAAGATAAATACTACATATAGCATCTTATCTACTAATCATTGTGTTTCTCAGACTGTCATGTGTAGAGTACCCAGAACAAGAATTTTTTTTCACAGGCTGACTTCATGCTGCAGACAAGCCTGGAGGAATTAGGGATGGATCTGAAAATGTGAGCTGTGGAATCTCAATTGTATTTAGGAAATGAACTTGCTGTTCTTGGAGCTTGATGATCAGACCTGTTCACACAGTTCATGCTTTCGTGGTTCAGCCCTCCAGCAGCACAAAAGCTCCCAATCCCCATGGAAGTTGCTATGTTAGTGTTCTCATAGCTGTTCTCCTCCTGAACTTCTCTCAATGCCTCCAAGATACACAGGCTAATAAGAGAGCACTGGCAGTGAGGTACATTTGGATGCACTGCAGCTCCAAAGGGAACAAGTTCAGGACTGCTTGCTGTTAGCTGAGAAAAGGTAACTTGTAAAGGGCAAATGCCATTCTAAGAGTTTGCTTTCTTCTCTCCCATGAATATATGCAGGCCTTCACAGCTGCCTCCCCTCTTGCCATTTGTGACTTACCTCATCTTCAGAGGAAAGTTACTCAAAACAACATAAAATGAAAAATCAAAATTCACACCTAGAACAAGATCTAAGCTGTCTCTACCACCAAATCTTCAGCTGTTCTCAGCACATATGGAATCCCTGAAGCAGAAGACAGAAAGCACCGATACAGATCAACAGAAATTTTCTCTGGGGAATGCCAGTTCCAGTCCAAGTGAAAGTGTCTTGCACACATTAGGGAAAGATTCTTTCCAGGAACTGCATGATAAGTTAATGCACTACACATTCAAACCTGCTGCAAAGAGAGCATTCAGGTACGTACCAGCCTCAAGAAAATCCAAGGCACAGGCTAAGAAAACAGCAGAGCAAGCTTGTTGCTGTAGCTGAGTGTCCACAATTTCTTTTAAGTGCTATAGTAAAGGTATTAGAGCAAAAATGTTCCAACCTGGCAACAGTTTTACTGTGACATCTCTCAAAGTCAGAATTGGTACCATGGTAACAAAGACCAGTGAAATGTCAAAAAGAACAGGCCAGATACACCACCTGGTATTTTGGCTAGTCAGAATAAAGAAGCAGCAGCTCAGCCATGCAACCTTCTTTATAAACACAGGAGTTAAAGCAGAACAGTGAATGCCAAAAAGAAAGTGAATTTTCACCAAAATAATACCTATTGACATGCCTACATTGGTATGCCATGAGGTCCTCAAGATCCCAGTAAAAATGAAGAGGAGTTGCCTAGCTGAGGATAACGAAAATCTGACACAAGTATGATCATGTTTCCTACAAGCAGAAGGCAGATCAAATGCATGAGGAGCAGACCTCACAGAGAAAGGGAACAGGAACAGCCCGAACAAATAAGGCCCAGTGGGGAAAAGCTCCTCATTCTGCAGGTTCTTCTTAAGCTCAAGATGTTTGAGAGCTGACTACTGACATGTCTGCCATATGTCAAGCCAACCTGACAGAGGCTCAAGATACAGGATATAATTGCCAAAACTGCAGGTCTCATAGAGTTTTGTTCTGAGTGAACTCATGGGTGAGACAAATGGGTGAAGTCCACCGTACCTTTTCTGTAGCCAATGTAAACGTGGCTGTCAGAGAGTCCAGACATGAATTAATGCTGCTTGCCAATGAGCACCACTACTGACTGCTTCCTTCTGGTCACAGGAAGCTGCCAACTTCATTAAGATAAACTAATAAAACTAACCTCATAATCTTAATGAATTAAGAATTAATTACTCATTTATTTGTAGAATCCATACTATAAATCATTAGGAAAGAAAGACTTAGTTGCAACAAAAGTCTATCCTGCCAACAGGAGTACCAGAGCAGAATTATTTTATCTGTATGACAACAAAGTGTCCCAGCTGAAACCATGGTTCTCTACACTGCATAACTACCTACAGGGGAAGAGGTAGATTCTGTACTGCATGATACTGAATTTAATTAAATGAGATAAACAAAAGTGAGATGGAAGGCATATTATTATCCTTGCTTCAAAAATACAGAGCTACAAAACTGAGAGCAAAGCAGACAAGGGCACACGGTGAGAATCTGTATTAAGAACAGGGAAGTGAACTTAGAGATCACCCTAAATGTCCTCAGTTTTCAGCACCAAAAGCTGTTTCACAAGGTAACAGCTAAAATAAAACAATATCTTTATTTTAATGAGGATTGTCAAGTGAATGGTTTTAGGACACCAACTTTAACTACCAATGGATTAGATATGTGCATGGAAATGTAGTTGAAATTTAGGACAACACAGATAAAAGGTTCTTAACCAGCTTCCAGTTACATCATGAACCACATTACACAATTTCATACATTGAATTTCATATTTAAAAAGGCTCTTTCACTTTTCCATTTTCCTTTACTCTGCTCCATCCTTCTCCACTGTCATTCTGGCTTAAATGCAACTGCTCTAATAATTCTGAATTCCCCACTTATTTCAGTGTTTTATTCAATTTACAGCAATGTGGTTTTGTGTCAATACTGTACTGTAGCACCATAGCTCTTCTTGTTCTGAGTTGTTCATTTGTTAGTACTTACATACATTTCATAACTCTGCTCAGCTTTCATTTCACAAACAACCCAAGCTTTTACTCTGCTCTCATAAAGCTGCTTACTTATTCTTATCAGCCACTTTCCTAAGTGCAGATACAGCATTTGGATTTCTTCTCCAGTCACATAAGACCATTTTGACTTGACTTGCTGCAAATCTTTGGTGTGAGGCATGAGACTGACAATTTAAATGCTGTTTCTTTCCTAACACAGGCCTGTCAATCACTTGGTCCCTTCAAGCTGGAGGGATGCCATCAGCCTTGGCTGGAGTAATTTCTATTCTGTGCTTGTAATCCTTTTAGCCACCTCGCTTTGCCTTGTCTCCACAGATAATGTGAGCATTATTACTGGAAACTTAGTAAAAGTGTTAATCTAGCCCTATAGTTCCCCATAATCTAGAGGTTATTCTTACTTTTCACATTTATCCTTACAATTCACATTGTGGTATAATTTCCTCTTTCCTTTTATATAATTTCTGAAGTTTGATTTGATAATACACCAAAATTCTCTTTGCCCAATCTCTACTATTGCTTTGAAAATGTATCCTGATCAGGACATACCTTAGGTCTCAGTATCTTGTCCAGTAATGTTTTAACACCTCCATTTGCCAGCACTCTCACTGGAAATACCTTTGTTAACCCAGGGTCCAATTTATTTACAGCTTTGGCATCCTACTCACAAGAACAGCCCTGTTGTATCACAGTTTGAGCACAATGACTGAAGCTAAAGAAATAAAAAAACCTCACAATATGGAGTTCTCAAATACTCTGAAGTTTTAGTCCACAGTTCATATAAAATCAAGATTATTAAGTAATACTGGCCTTGAAAAGTAAAATCAGAAGCACACCAAGCACAGCCTAAGGGATTGAAAGCAAAGTGATATCAAATAAGGGCTGCCATTTCTGCTATCAAACAGTCAACACTTAGCTGCTCGTCCAAGCTATCATAGCACTTGTTTGCTGTAGCTACTCAGTGACTGCAAAAGTACCTTTTCTGCACAGTTCTGCCCTCAGGCTTCTTCCTTCCTCTCTCTCTTTACAGAGATACTGAACACTGTCCTTTTCTGACAAAGCTCCCTGTATGATCTCATCCTGTCGTCCCCTTGTCTGGCCTCAGCTTGGCCTCCTGACAAAAGCAAAACTAGAAAAGTAGCTACAAGAGCAGTGAAGTTCAGTAGCTCGATAAAGTATCTTATTTAAAAAAAAATTCAGAACAGAAAATTGATCCCTCTCTTTCTCTTCCCCCTCCTCCTTTTTTCTTTTTCTTTCAATAAACACTTTAATTAGAGAACTCTTCTTTATTTGAGTACCAAATGACTTAAAATCTTCTACAGGAAGGACAAAAGCATCAGATATGCTCAGAAAAAGTCCAAGCAAACACTATTCAGAGAGAAAGGCTCCAGGTTTAAGGAAGAAAAGCCAGAATGCATAAACACCTATGCACTCACATACTAAGAGCAACTCAGGCTACTGCAGTCTGGAAGCAAATGAGCAGGCAGCCAACCTGCTGGGTCATTCCCTATAGGTGTCACAACAAGGCAAAGGAATTTGCAGTGGAAGGTCTGGGGAGCAGCTGTCACCAAAAGAGACACATATATTTTTAAAGGCTTTGTCATTTGTCTTCAGGGTGGGAAATGCTGTGTTTGACCTCCTGCTGAGGCAGCTCCCCTGTTGCAGCAGCATGGGCTAGAAGAATAGAAGGCAGCAGCTATTATTTCAGGTACAAACACCAGAAAGCAGAGACAAAAGGCACAGTCATTAAATCGTCATTTCTATTTAAAAAAAACCCTAACACATGGCAACTTATTAATACTTTCCATGCTGCATGAACCTCCCCCCTAGGCAGTCTCCAAAATAATTTGTATTAGCTAATTGCTAACTATCTCAATGACCAAGTAAAACAACACCAAAAAGCACATCAAACACTGTCTGGGCAATACCAAACAATCCTGGATGGGAGAAGCCAAGGAACTGACAGCTCTTGGTCTGGTGCCCTGCCTTTCCCCAGCTGAGGCTGTGCCACCTGAAAAGCTGATCACCCTGCAGCAGCCTCCTGTCCCTCCCTGCTGCCCCCATGTTTGCCTGGACTCTGATCTGCCATCTGCACTCCTTCCCAGCTTAGCAGGGAGCCACCACTACCACAGCTCGAACCAGCTGGGATGAAACATTGTGAGGCCATTTCCAAGAACCAAGGGGTGGTTTTCCCACAGAGTGGAGCCAGTTTGGCAGCTGGCTGCTCTGCCCCCTAGCCTCAGGCTCCAGCTCACTTCCATCAGGGGTGAGACCCTCAGGCACTGCCATGGGGACCCCGATTCTGCTGAGGCTCGGCAGAGACACAGCTCAGGGAGCACTCAAACAGCAGAGAAGCCATACCAGCAAAAGCTCTTCTGCCAGAGAAATCCCTGAACAAATTTAGGGTGGGAATTGCAGGAGAACAGGAGCAGGACTATTGATCGCACTGGTTCAGCAGACCTGAGGGGCACTGGGCTGGAGGGATGCACCTGCTCCACACACAGCAGAGCTGCAAAGCCTGCCAGCCACCACTGCCAGGCCACTCCAGGCTCCCAGCCTGCAGCACATCAGTCAACAAGCCTTGTCCCAAGATGTAAGGAGGTTCTAACAGTGGATGGCCTTTGAAAGGATTTGGTGCAATTATTTTCCCCGATGTTCACCTACTCAAATATGTTTTAATTAGAAAGTCTTTATTTCTCCTAGCATTTAGAGAACGTCAGACACTAAACAACGTGGATTAAAAATGTTTCCAGAGTGATCCCACTGGCAGCATTAAATTCATACTTGGAGGAATGAATGCAAACCATTGTAAATTCCCCTTAAGCCTGGAGGAAGGGAAAAACAAATTCTTATTCATTAAAATTAATGCCATTTGATATCTACATCAGGGGATTTCTGCAGGAATGTGACTGGAAGCAGTGTTGAAGGTGTCTTTCATTAGATGCAAAAGAAAACAGGAGTTTCTCAAAACAACATGCAAGCATCCCTGACAACAACTTAAGCAAATCACAAAATGCAGCTTTCAATGATGCACACTCTCTACAAGAAAAGCAAAGGACAATATCAACATTTTTTACAAAAACTGAATGAAGGAGCAGAACCACTGCTGCATTAGAAATCACCAAATGTTAATGCACTCTGATGTGGAAAACAACTCTATTAAAAATGTCTCTATGTTCTGAAATGACCTCACATTTGTAATCCCAGCCTTTCAAGCTGCCTAGTCAATGATGTAGGTCTCGGAGCTCATATGTGATATGACATCCTTAGAGTAGGGGCTGTATGTGACATTTCACAAAATACGTTATGGTATGCCCCAAAATATGAGTATTTAACACAGACAGTAAGAGCACAAAAACAACAGTGTAGATGGGCATGATGAAACCCCAGGAAGACCTGGTGAAACAACTGTACACAAAGTAAAACTAAAGGAGTTGTGAAACCAAATATATTAGATCATTGAAAATAAATTACATATATATACAACTGGGAAATAAGAAGCAAAGCAAAGAACTGAGAAGGGTTTTGGAATATACTGAGAAAAGACCACATGATTTACCAGCTTTCCTAGTATTCTGTCAATTAAAAAGCAAAAGACTGAACTCTGTACTGAGTGCTAAGATTAAAAAATACCCTCACATATAGTCCTCAACAAAGCAATTACTGATAGAAATCAAACACTGGCATTGGGCTTCTCTAGACCATGATGACTGACCAGCAGTTTTCATGACTACTCTCTCAGTGAGCCCTAAAGGAAAAGGATTGTAACATCTGACTCTCAACCTCGCCTCTAGAAACACACTGATAGAGAGACACGTCAGGAAGAATTAGTGAGAGAAGGGGAATAGCTATAATTTTAAAGAAAATTTAATGCTGTCATAGCTGGAAAGCCTCCCTTGATAGGCTTAAAAAAAAAAAAAAACAACAAGCAACCAAGAAGAGATGTGATAACTAACTAATGGATAAACTTAATAGGAAGTCAGTAAAAAGAGACATTGTGCTTGGTCAACGGAACATTTTATCCTCCACACAGTTTTCCTGGATGAAAATCAGACAGTTTATTCAACATTTAGTAAGATTAATGGTCCCTTCCCATACAAAAAAATAAAACAGTAAGTCCAGTGAACATGCTTTGATGTAAAAGCCACTTTTTGCTTGAGGAACTGCTTAGAACACTTAGGACAAAAGGTAGCCATGAGTAAAGAAGTTTGGAGCTGATAAAAACTGAAAAGAAACATGAAAAGAAATATTAACATCCAATCTGTTGGCTAAAAGTCACTGTTTTGGAAGAAGGCAACCTTTTCTGATGTTCCAAAATGGGGACTGCATGCCAGTTTAGTACTAAGCAGGAAAGTTATCCACACTCAGTCTGGAGTGGAACAATTGTCTTCCTGTTTTCCAAGCCAGTGCACATTATGTTGACATTCATCAGCTAAGAAAAGGAGAATCAGAATTAAATGCTCCAGTTAAATTGAACATGTGAGAAGCAGGAAGACCCTTAAGTGCATTTTCTGCATCTCTAAAAGGAGCAATGGCAATACATCACGATCAAATATTGCTACTTGATCAGAGACCTGTAACAGATTATTGCTGTAAAATACTGGAAAAATGGCTACTTCATACTACATCTATAGAATTGCTACCTATTCTTGGCCAAAAATTCTAATGCTAAGGACTATATGTACATGAAACCATGGTACTTATCTGCACAGGCATATGAAGTCAAGGAGTACAAGTTTTGCAATAGATACACCAGAGAGTGCAGAATGGATGTGAAAGATTTAGAGGTTGACACATGACAGAAAATCAATGGTTTACCAAGACAGAGGGGTCTGAGCATGTTCATTCTCACCATGAAATTACTAAACATCTCTGCTTCAGGAAGCAGCATTTCATCCATGAGATCAAATAGGGCAACAAACAGCACTAGCTGGGGAAAATATAAATTTCCAAAGTCATGTACCCTCAGAAGAGCATGCTATTGAAATGCTAAAAGCAGCAGAACTATAAGCACTGAATGTGTGTTTGCTTTTGGTTTTGTTTTTTTACAGCAGGTAGTATTTTTTACAGAATATGATCATCTGAGAATCAACAATACATCAAATAAAGGCTTTTCCTACCAGCTGATTTTGGAGTGAATTTGTCCCTGTTGGCTGCACATACTGCCAGTAGCCTGTATCCAAGATCCAAGTCAAATCCTTGCTGAGCTGCCACTCGACTAACCACCTGCAGAGGGAAAGAGAGAAAGCTTCGTTAGGGGTTACTTGAGCTCTTGACAAAATGACATTAACCTGCTTATCAGCACTAATGTTAGACATCTGAATTTGCTGCAACAGCACGGTACAAACATGGTGCTCCCCATTAGTTTCCGACACAAGCACAGCAAAGTGAACACAGGAGCATTCTGGCGATCCAATTATTTGACCACCTGTCGGAACAAAGGACTAGTAGCTTCATGAAAATTGGAGAGACAAAAGCCAGAAGAAATAATGGAAGAGCAATGTATGTAAAGATTGTATAGAATACACCTTACTGTACTTGAGAGGTGAGGATGAGAAATCCTCAGTCTCTCTCTGCTGTACAGCTCCTGGCCCTGCTCCCAAGGGCAGTGCCTGGGTCCTCTAGGTTAAAATGCCTGCTTCACACTGCTGGGCAGGGCTGTCCTCCACTGTGCTCAGCGTCACAGCTGCTGAATTCCAACAATACTGTATTGGGAAGCACATTTGCTGCAGTTTTAGAATAAATAGGTCTGTACAAGAAGCATTTGCTTAATGTTAAATTAGGGAAAGACTGTTGTTGTTGTTGACTGATCTAGAAGAAGTAGCAAAACCAGGCAAATTGAAGACTGGAGTTGAGGACGACAAGCTGTTTCTCCTAGCCAGCAACTCAGCTATCAGCCAAGAACATATCCTCTTTAAAATCTGCATAGTACAAACACAATACCACAGTCATTCTGCCAAATGATGCTAAAGTTATACACAGCACAGCTTTTCTATTGCCTTCCAGTGGCACATGATGACTTCAGACTCAGAGGCACAGATAAAACAGATTATTCTTAACAGTGCCATTACTTCTTTGCATTAAAACAATGGTGAAGGAACTGCACAAGAAACAGAACACCATTTCCTGAGGCAAAAGAAAGTCCCTATCTTTAATAGCTCACAGTACAAGAAAATAACCTTTTCCCACCGTTTCTTCATCTGAAAGCTTCTTTTTAATAAATTACACTGCAATTATCTGTGTCCAGGACTGCAAAAAGCAACAGTACAGAACACAGTGAAGGACTAACATATGTGATAACTTACAAACATTATTCTATACTTTTTCCAATATATCCACTTTTCCTAATTAAGAACCAAATTTACTTCTTAAAAAAGAATTAACATGAATGAAGTTTCCAGGTAGATTTTTTGTTCTGTTGCTCCTACTAATTTAAAAATTAGACATTCATAAGGTTTAATCAATGGGAATGCTCCCTCCCAAAATTTAACCCTTCCAACCTCAAAACTGAGAAGAGAGCTTCAGGGAAAAGAAACAAAAATTGAGGAAAATCAGTACAGTAATACAGACCTACTGTTTTATCACATTTATGTAAAATTACAACTTTTAGATAGAAAATTTAAAAGAAACAAAGGACAAGAAATCATGCAATTATTTTTGATAAACAAAAATCCATTTCCAACTTGGCAGCCTCTAATCCTTTACACTTAGAAGTCCAGTTGTACCCTGGTTAAGACTCTGGGTCCAATCTTGCAAAAATAAGAAAAAAAATTAAACTACTAATAATAGTAATAATAATCAATAAAACCCCACCCATAAAACCATTCAAAACCAGCAAAACAAGAGGAGAATATGATATGACATGTTTCATGCTAAATTAGCAATAGGAGTGAAGACTGGTGGGCTGCCATGAGATCTGGAAAACACTTACACACTTGGAAATCTGCTTCCCTTTTCTACTTCCAGTATCACTGTACTTCAGCCACCCACAAGTAGATATTGGGGGGGATGAGAAGAAAACAGACAAAAAGCTCTTCTAAGAAACCCAGAACAACACCTTGCAAAAGGTTCCTGAGGACACTGTCTCATTAATGTACAAACATTATTTAAACTCCTTTAGCCATCATCTATTCCACCATCACAGAGGAATAGATTTCAGGGTGCCAATCCGGTCTGTAAAACAATGGAGAAAGGGCCCTCCCATTTTCTGTTCTGAAAAAACATACAATCATTAAAACATTTATTTTAAAACTGGACAGGAATGAAGGTAGATACACCTGCTCATCAGTGAGCACAGGTAACTCAGGAAATGCACTGGCTGCCTATATGCTCAATTCACTTTAAAACACAAAACTACAAATCCTCAGACTCTCCTAGCAAGACACCAAATCACTACTCTCAACTGACATCTTGCTAATTATGGAAAAAATCTACAAAGTAACTCAGGAAACAGAGAGAACTGTAAACCCCACAAAAGCCAAGTTGTGCTTGCACTGTCTTCACTGCAAAGCCTTGGTCAGTGCAGTCCTAACCACAGGCTGATCCCTAACTTTTTACACTGCCACATCACATCAGTTTCCTTCTCTTAATTTCCCCTGCCAGAGAAGCAGTGCCATGAAGCTCAGAGGGAAGGAAAGCAGAGCTTTCCAGGTGCCAGAGTGTGACCCAAGGCTGACCAGACCACACCACACCCCAATGGCACAGCATGGCCTGGCAGCACCCACCTCACAGGCAGCAGCTGAGACAGTGCCTCAGCAAACACCACACAAGGACTGAGCACGAGAAGGCAGAACCTGAACTTGACAGTGTGCACAAGTCAGCCAGGCAAACTGTTACTTCTTCAAGCAAAGTGTAGGGAAAACAAATTGGAAATTTGTTTTAGAAAAACCAAAAAAATCTAAATTGGAAAGAAAGTGCTTCCACTGACAAACTGCACAAAAAGTCCCTTCTTCCTCTCAAAAGACCAACAAAACCCACAGAAACTTAATAGAAAGCAGATATTCCTAATAAAGTTTCTGTTTTGCCAAGAGTAATTTTCCACCTACAGTTTTCTTGTATGCACTCCATTAAATGCAGAAAGAGGGTCTATCAAACAAACTGGTGGACCTGTGCTCAAGAGGGCTTTCTCTGGTCCCTTCTGCCTCAGCTTGGTCAGCATGAATAGGACAGTGCACATCTATTTCCTTTACAAGGAATGGTTATGTCAACTATGATAAGTGCTTACAGCATTGCAGAAAGAACTCACAGTTGAACACATGGTGCCAGCTGCATGTTGTCTGAAGTTTTGAACAAGGCTTACAAGTATTTGCATTGACTGTATTTCAAGTTTTCCTTTCACCTTTGACAGGTTAAAGACTTACTTTTATTTCAAAATTAAGGTCAGTGGAACAGATCATACATCCCCCTCCCAAGACCCTGTTTCAGGTTGTCTACAATTCATGTCAGACATTGCTCACTTGGTGCTTGTCAAACTTTCCTTGGTATGCAAGGGACCCCCTGGCTTTTTAAACAGACACTGAGAATACTCAGGAACAAGATGACAAATGCATCATAGGAGCATGATCCACAAACTGCAAAGAAATAGCTACAAGACATTTGGTAAGTTTAATATATTCAGGTCAGCAGACTCTGATGAAATTTACCTTTGAGTGTCTCAAAGGAACTTGCCTGGACAAACAGTGTAACTGCTAATATTATCTTCAAAAATTCATTCAAGACAGAAAGCTTGGAGATATACCAAATCTGGTTTTAAGACCCTAAAAGGTGACTCTCAGAAAGTACAGATATCTAGACAGACAGCAAAACAAAGTATTAAAGAAATATTAGATGAACAATACAGAATATCATCATGAATCCATCAGCACCATGCACTTTCCTTCTTTGACAAGTTACCATATCCTAACTTTAATACGTCTTTCGACACTGCCTTATGTAACACTGTTGTAACAATGGAATACAGCCCAGATGACAGAAGTACAAATTTTACTCAGATTATTAATTATTAGTCCTTTGTCAAATCAAAACTTGTGCCTGTTACAGGTAGTTTCTATGTATTTAGTCCTGACTTGGACAATGGCAGAGTTAGCTGCAAAACCTCTAGGTGGTTTTGCAGGCACAAGAGTCTACAAACACTTAACAGGAAAGGGTAAGAGTTTAAAATTATCATTATAACCCAGAAAAATTTGCAAAAAGATACACATGAAATACTACAGATCAGAAAGAAAAATTAAATGTCTAAATAAAAAATTAGGAACAGATGTTCATCTTTTCAGTATATATGTGACTCACTGGAAAAATGTTTGAGGTATTAAAAATCATCAGGCACTGACCTACCTATCATTCTCTGGATTTTGGAGGGTAAGGGGATTTATAGTGGACTATCTGTATCACATCCTGGCTTGGAGAAAAGGAGTAGACAGCATGGTCCCTTAGGTCTGTCCCAAGCCAAAGCTCAGTGATTCCAGACACCTGCTGCTGACTGGAGCCATCCAGCTCAGTCTGAACCCTGTCCCAGGAATTCTACCACATTTGAAACCTCCTGTGATTTCAGTCTTATTCAGGTACCAGCACAGATCAGATGGGATCAAGGCAACAATTTCAACAATCCATTAAATGTGATTATACCATTTGCATATATACTCAAACTACAAACTTAAATCCAGCATATGAGCAGAAATTCAGACAACGTATAGATGGCACCACTTGTTCAACCATGACTTCATTCTGCAATGCTGTAAGAACTTATCTTACTTGACCTAACCATACATAACGTAGCATTCCATTGAAAAGTATTGCAATTAAAACAAAAAAGCCAAACAGCCAGTCCACAATCATAAATTGAGATCATCATCCTTTATCATAGGTGAGAGAGGTGCTTGGCCAGCTCAAGGTTCAACACCTAATATTTCTCTATGTTAGTTTACAGTAACATTCTAGACAGCTAGACTTTATAAACGCTAGCTTACTTCCTACACACACTTGCAACATCTAGCTTTTATTTAAATTTAGATATGGCACTAACAGCTATTTTAAGCTGTCTTTAAAGGAACATATACCCTATCAGCAAACAAACATTATTATAACATCAACTGCCAGTAAGAAAATCTGATCACTCCAAACCTCTGAAATCTTTAATCTGAATAATTCAGATAAACAGCATTCAAAAAGGAGACATTGCATTCACTGTGTGTGACTCAGCTCTGCAGAGTTCCAGATGTCTGAACTCTCAGGGTCATTGACAGTGAGGAGAAAATGATGAGAGTGTGGCTTTAATTACATGAAAAGCAGACAAATATGGCTACCAGCATATTTTCTCTGCTGAATTTACCTGCAATACTTCCCCCCTGCCTCCTTTCTCCTTTTGCAAGGCTAAGGAGCTTCTCCACGGAGCTTCACTCCCTGCCCTGCTTGTCATCACCCCACGAAGTACTGGAACAATGCAGCTCTCAACCTAACAGCCCTGTTAATCAAGAGAGCTACATGACTGCTTATTTCTAAACTCCCTTCCCATTATGTTGCACTTTCAATGAAACTCTTAACTAGCAGCAGTCAAGAGCACTCCCCCCTGCTGGCATCAGAATGAATTTTACCAATTCAATTTGCTGGTTGCTCAAAACTAAAAATGCCAGCTGATTGCTAGTTCAGACGGCTCCGTGTTCAGCCACTTGTGCATACTTGAAATTATCTGAATGCAGTTTGAAGACGACAGCAGAAATTTTGTAATTAGAATTCTGCAATGTAGATGGTAATTTTTCCCCCTCAGTAACACACAAAGATCAGATAAACAGGAAGCAAATTGAGGAATTTTGCAACATGAATAGTGATCTGCCTCAAACAGGGGGAAAAAAAAAAAGGTAGGAAAAGAAGGAAGAAATCTGTGATCTGAAGTTCTGATCTGATGAGACTCTTACACTCCAGTTGCAGAAGGGCTGCCTCAACAACAGAGACAATCAAAGCAAGTCAGGGAAGTTAATATATCATTAAGTAGCTTCTTGCCTTTGACGTTTGAAAACAGACATTTAAGCAGGTTCTGCAAACGTAAGAGACTTTACAGAATCCTTGCATTCAAATTAGAGTTCTCTTAAAAATTATTTCCCACTCTATAAGGTGGATAAGGGCCATATTTTCAAAGTAAAACAAGCCAGTATGCCTGCATGCACTTCCTGACGCTTCCTGCAAAGGTGACGTAAATCATGCAGAAGAAGGGTGTCTCCTCCTTTACATCCTCTTCCTCTCTGCATGGCTCCAACAACCACAAACATCGAAGAGAAGGTCACTATACTCAACCCTCTCCACTGAAAATTGTCCCAAAGGAAAAGAGGCTGGGATTGTAATTAAAGCCGCTGATCACTGGGTCACTGCAACACTGTTGTCACCTGAGTCCTGGCACACTCCGAGCACGGATTTGCATCAAACATACACCGGTCACAGAATAAAGTGACAAGGGAATTCCAAAAGCACTTCACTTTGGAGAGCAGCAGATCTCGAAGAGTTTTACATAAGCCATGACAAGAGTGACAAAGTTTCGGTGGCAGGGGCTTTAGGAGACCAGAAGTGGAAGGACAAGCAGTGACACCGAGTGCTTTGGTAGCGCTCAGAGCTGCTCTGAAGCAGAGTGTTCTGTGCCTGCCGGCTGTACCCTGGCAGTACAGCACGTACACAGCCCCGAGTGCTGTGCTGCTCGGCAAACACAAAGCTGTGTGTTTAACAGATGCCTGGAGAGGATGATGGGAGCACAGTTTCATCCACGAGAACTTTTTGCTCTGGAAGTCTTGGATACAAGGAGTAAATGTAACATTTCTAGGCTCTCAGGCAGCTGCAACCTCCCATGTTCTGGCCATAGATATGCTGAACCAACTCTTCCATCTAATTAATCACATTCAAATCCTAATCTGATTAGAAGTCTGATTTTTGGAATGTCAGAGGTTGATTTTGATTATGTACTTTTCTGCATTAAGCAGAATTAAGAATGAATCCAGGCAAGCATGAAGTCAATGCAGCAGCAGCTGCATTGCAGTCTGAGGCATCCTGTCACGGAAACTTCACATTATTCAGATATGTCATTCTTGTATTATTTTCTTTTTTAACATGTATGTCTTTTTTTTAACCAATTATGCTCTTCATAACATATCAGGCAAGCTAAAATGTATTCTTGTATTATGAAACTGAGAGCAGTTACGGTTTTTTTCTCCTTAAAATGATCTAAAATCATCTCAACAGTCTCAATTCCAGGATTTTCTGAAGAGAAATGCAATTCAAGAGATTACTGTACTATTGTATCAGTATCATTAAATAGGAACTTTTAGCAGATACTTCCATCAGTTTATCACTGATGCTTGTTATTTCAGCAACTCTCAGTAGCAGTACAGAGATGTAGTAAGAAGTGCAAGAGAACAAAAAAACTAATAGCCTTTAGATGAAGTACAGCTAGGACTACGGCTTTCTGTTTTGTTTGTTTGCTTGTTTTAATTTAGGGAGCAATATTTCTTTCACAAACATGGGCAAATCTCCCACATCTGATGACTGAGGTGGACCCAGTATTTGGAGAGGAAAATCTAGAATGTTAGGATTTGGGGGAAGACATTTTAAATTACTACTTCAATGACTATTTCAGCATAGTTTTTTGTGGATGATCTGGGCAGGAAGTCTTTGCAATTTTTGGATGCAAAGAGAGACTCAGATCCCAACCACAGTGGTTAGAGACAACAGCTTTCACTACACAAGCTCTCTTACATTCAGTGATTTGACCGCAGTTCAGGTAAGCACAGCCCACTTACCTAATTTTTTCCCACTGTCCAAAACCATTGTAGTGATGGACTTTAATTTCTTAAATTAAAGGCCCTAGGTACAGCTACAGAGTAACTGCACACAGCTTTGCTTCTCTCACTTTTTTATTTCTTGATCAGACACACTGATGAGCCCTAAAGAATGATAAACTTGGTGTTTTGTAAAGCTGAAGCACAGCAAGAGAACAAGGCAGTGCCTTTATGGTCCTTTGCTGCAGACAAGTCTGTAAATCTGTCCATTTTGCTCTCAGCTGTCTCCTCATTTCCATTTTTGCTGCAGCACCAACACAAACGTTACCCAAAGCCTTCAATGAGATAATTTACATGTTAAACTGCTTGGCAAGAGCAGACCCATGGTGGGATGAGACTACACTGAACCTGAGAAAAGATAGACATGAATGAAACAACCTGGGCCAAAGGCTGACTGAAAGTAATTTCTACTTTGAAGCATTCTTTCCTGAACAGTTTTTGACCAATATTTTGCTTTTGTCTCCCATACACAGGGACGTATTTGAATTACTGTGTCACCTTTTGCTCAACATTACTGTTAAACATGACTTTTAGTATCCACATGGACTGAGAAATGTTTAGGAGAAAAGTTAACCTGTGAGTGATTCATGTACTTTGACTTCTTTGCTGGGACTGGTATCTGATTTGGCCAAACCAGGGTTACTTTTTTAAACTGCTGTGTAGTAACTGAAGTTATTTTTTTCAGAAGACTGTAAGGTAATGCCATATATGGCACATTTTTAGAGAATTATATTCTTAAATTCATCAAGACTATCAGCCTTGCCATAATATAATCTAGTGCTAGAGTAAGAAATTTTTCAATCCTAATAAAAACACAGCTATGTCTGGTTTGTGGAAAGTGGAGGCTGTTTTCATCAGCTCCCCATAACACTATAGAAGAAGTGGCATTATATACAAACGAAAACCATATCCATTGCCATTTCAATAATTTACAGAATCAATGATTTCAATTATAATTCAGTTCCTGGCCTACAGACTGTCTATTTGATTCAAACATAACTACTGTTGAAAAATAACACCTAGTTTTTCTTGTCAAGTTAGAAGAAATTTTATTGTCTCTGAGAGAGATTATAATTTGCTTGCACAAGTTCTGTAAAAGCTGTTTAAGGGAACCTTTCCACAGCCTGTAGCTTGCAAGAAATAAAACTGAATCAAAGCTCACCCCTTTACCCCTGACTTATTATTTATCTGTTGAAATGAGTATTCTTTATAAATTTTTATTACCCACTCACTTTAGTGATTTTCTGTAATGGGTAAGCACAAAAAGTTAAGCTCTAGAATCAGTGTCCGTCAGAACTGTTTGAACATAACATCATGACACACATGCATCACATTTTGGTCAGAAGAGGCACAGCTTTTGGGGCTCAGTTAATGAAAAAATATTTTCTATTTATAGCACAAACCATTGGTGTACCCATGTATCCTTTTCTCTTCAACTGTTTGCACTGCACAGAAATACCCCAATTTTATTCATAGGCCTTGACTGCATTAGTCTAATCTCTTTATCACAAAAGGAAATTATTTAAACTCTAAATGAGTAATCATTTAAAGTATCCTTACTGAACAAATGCAAAGTATTTGACTAGTGAAACAAAGTTTGCATACCTTATTGGGAACCTCCCTGACAAAAATTTAACGTTGTATCAAATCCTGAGCTTCCTGTTGCGATAAGAAAACCATCCTTACTACATTGTATACCATGTCAACTGAGCCCATGGTAGCAAATTTAACTCCAGGGTTACAAAGTACTGCTGATATGGAAAAATTGTCTACTGCAAATAGCCAGTATGTATACTGTGCACAGATTATTCTAAAAAAAAAAAAAAAAAGGTTCACCAAGGAAAGAGAAACACCAGACATGGGTGTTGTTCAACAACTGCTGTCTAGCAAACTCATGAAATTTTCAAGCCACCAAGATTTCTCTCAGTGCTGGTATTACAATTTAAGAAAACCCTTTTCAACAGCCTATTCTATATATTATGCTATATATATTTTCTATATATTATTATCAAAACCAGTAATTCCATAAGTGAAGCTGGAAGCTCTTCTGCTATTGCCAAGCAGAATATTTCTAAGATCATTCTTCTGCATCCATTCTAAGATGGGCAGCAGGAATAAAAACATTCAGGTGGTTATAAAGTTACAAGACATTACTGACAGTCCCAACACAAAGATGGTGTGTCAGGTAAACAGAACTACTTCTAAGAACCACTTTGTAAATTAAAGCCTTATTTCAAGACTGTGAGCCTATTTGTACTTTATTAATAGGATTAAATTTAATTGGTTAATTTTTGTAAAGAACTATACGTAAGACTTAAATGATGCAAAGAATATTATACCTATTCTACCTATGTTATGCCTATCTGTGATAATCTATTAATCTGGCTATTCATACCACAGAATGACATCTGTCATTACATCTGATGCATTTCAACTCTGCAGTGTCAATGAATGGTCTGCACATTCCTGGGAGAGCCTGCCCTTCTGCATTCATGACATCCTAATAAATTTCAGTTTGGATTAGTACATATTGTGTTACCACTCATAGGACACGATCATTTCATATCCCTTGATGGCTCCAGAAACGTTTAGCATACCACTTTTTCCCTGTCAGAGAGTTAACAGAACAGAACGACATAAAAATAAAAAAATCATTCTCAATACTACAGAGGGGAAGCTTTATGAGCAAGTGAGCGTTTTTAGTATTTGTAGAACTTCCAAATCAAATATCTTAAAGAACCACACAGCTCAAATGTTGTCATGATGGTAGAGATTATTTGCTTTAAAAAGAATATCCAAAAATATGGAGATTTTAAGGGAATTTGATTTTGAAGGTCATTTCAAAGGCTGGCAAAATAAAACACTAATCCTGCTTCAGTGGTTGAATAGACTTTCATACTTATTTTTCATTTTTTCTTTTACCATAATCCTCACAAAGAAGGACACTGGTAAACCTTGTCAGCATTAAGAAAAATAGGCTCCTGATAGTACAGAAAATGCAGCTATGCAAACTAATGTTAAATTTACTCATGATATTCCAGTATTTCAGCTATTTTTTTCACTTATTTGCAACATTTTGAATTATTTCTCTGAAAACAGACTGACTTTCTATCATGTTTGTTAAATAAAAGTAGATAAATCCCTTTTCCTGCAAGGAAATGTCGAGCCTCAAAATCCACATTTGCTAAATTATGAATCAGAACACATTAATTAGAAAGAAATTATGTATGAGCAAGCTCAAATAGAAAAATAATATAAGGAGAAAAATGATTTTTAGAAATTTTTAAAAAAGAGACCTTGCCCACTGTACTGCTAATGTATTAAGAAGATACAGGAAGTACAAACCTCTTGGGATACAAGCACGCTGTTCAGTCTGTTTAATGGGAAGCAGGAAGAGGAAGAGGGATGTTCACAATAAGAAATTAAAGAATATCTTTCTTAGAGGGATTTTAAAATTAAGAACAAGAAACATATTCATTGCAGTTTATAGGCATTCTGCAAATCCTGTGTATTTATCAAACATGGAACAAGCCACCTGGTTAAGTTCCTGTGCTATTTCCTAGTCAGGAATATAATGAGATTACAACATGTGATACAGATGCTGCTGCCAGTCAGTCCTACACTGCAGATATTCTCTCCCACAGGCAGTTTGGGAAGGGGGGACATGACACCCTGTTCAGATTTCAGGGAGAAGTATGAAGCAAAGTAATACATGTGGCCAAAATACTAACAGGTTTTTTTTCTTTCATTCTTGTCAGAAGAAAAACAATATTTTCATTTCAACACACTGAAAACCATGTATTGTGTTTTACCTCACCAGTTTTCATGGAACATTTCCTGCCCACTTTCTGTACACTTTGTGAGGAGAATGAATCACTGGCAGTCAGACCTTATTTTGACCCTCCACTTGGGCAGGGTTGAAGATCTGCTCATGTAGAAAGAAAAGATTTAAACTGCAAGGAAGTTGCAGGTCAGACTCACAATATTCTAGGAGGGGCTGCAGAGAAATTCTGTGCACAGACTAATTATTCTTGAGGTGAATGTTTCTTTTCCCAAAAGCTACCCTGAGAAATGCTAGCAGAGTTTTAAAAAAAGTATAAATAAAATAGAGCTTTGGCCACATTGGACATCATGTGCATTTTCTCATAATTGATGCTACCGATAAATTTTACTTCACACCGAATTGTTAAATAGTCTATCTTTGGACTTTGTCATTTTTAACTCCCTTTGTTTTATTTTTTCTCTGATTAGAAGAATTATATGCAACTCCTATTATAATTGGATTTATTCAATCTTTTTGACATACAAATCTGAGGGATGTTATACACTGGAGCACACTAAGATGGAGCCATTCCTTAACATTTGGATTTCTGGCAGCTAAATCTCAGTCTTAATGTCTGTTTTAGATATACCAGCTACACAGTGCAAGAAAATAATCCATGCACTTCTGCCACAAAACATATAAAATGACAGTCTCTTCATTAATAATTTCAGAATTTCTGTTTCTTTTTTCACTATTTATTTAGATCAACTTGCTTGGGAAATTGCAGTGAGGCTTTTAACCCTCCTGCTCAGTCAGAATTCATTTTATCAAAAGTCTTGACTCCACATAACAGCTCTGGACTGCTGCTGCTGGAAAATAAAATTTTCAAAACAAAAAATGCACAGACAAATATGTATTTTAATGCATTATAATGAAGTCACTTTAGGAACTACAGCAGTCTTAATGAAAAGTGAATGGAAAGAAAAGCACTGAAATCAATGGAATTGTTGGAACTGGTATGTCAGGATTAGACCTGCAGTCAATACATGTAACAAAGCAAGCTGAACAGGCATGTCAGAAACACTGCTGAGCTGGAAGCAAAGCATACTTAGAATAAAAGGCAGCCCTACCAAAAATGCCAAAGGAAAACAAATACCTGGAAGGTTCATTAGTCTGTAAGAACATGGCTTCCTTAGCAATTTAAAACCATGAAATAATACTGTATGTGTATAGCAAATAATCTAGCCTGTGCATTTTTAAGTAAACCTAATTTAGTTAATCTAACTAAAAATGTTTAGCCCTCTTATGCTCTAACTTCTTGTTTACTGCATTTTGCTTTCTGTTAAGCAATGGAGTCAAATGAACAGGTCCTAGGATCCGGCTTTATGTATTTAAGGTAAAATGACAAAAATTCCCTTAAAATGCAGATTCTGAAAATCAAGTTCCCCTTGCCACCAGAGAGTGAACACAGTATAAAACAGAACTGGAGCCACTGTCACAGCAGGATGGACATACCGTCAAACAACCCATCAGGCTCTGCTCAAATGGTCTCTGGAAGGCTCTGGGGTCTCCACACCAGTCCAGGAGCTCTGTTGCTGCATTATGGAAGTTTGCTGGGTTCTGTAAGTGCTGGAAATGGAAGGCAAAGCAACATGGTAAATAACATACACAAGGGCTGACACATTCCTTTTCACATCACATTATAGTGAAGTCTGGCAACCAGGAACAGCATGTAACTCAAAAGCAAGACATTAAATTGCACAGTGAATGCAGAAAATCCTACTTTGTTCTTATTAATACTTACACCATTTTCTGACATGACTTTATTAATTAGAGACAAGCTGTAGCTGAAATACCAGAGCCCCCCAAACTCTTTCCTCCACACCACCACCCCTCCCACCTGCAATTCATAATGGATTCTACTTGGAAATCAAAATTGTCTGAGCCCAAATTAAGGGAAATTTTAGTCTGAGGTTCAATGTCTTTCAAATGTGCTTATGCCCCACTGTTGGGACATGCCAGCACAGCACATTCCAATAGTCAAGGTGTCAATCTTTGCTGCTGGCCAATGAGGTAAATGTGACAGACTCAGAAAATGCCAGTGACAGGGAGGAGGACACTCACTATACCAATCCTTTCTAGGAGCCTTGGATTCTGTTGCTTGTGATATCATCAGGAGCAATTAGGGTGATCAGCTTCAGGGTCAAGAAAAATGGAGGGTTATTTCTTAGCTGAAAATGCACAGAAGGCATGCAGACATTTCAGAGTGGAACCCTACCTCTCCAGAAGAGGGTGGCAGGATTTTGAGAGAGAAAAAAAAATCTGGTTTTGTTTTGAAATTTGCACGGGTAATGGATTTTTTTGACTATCACATTAATTTCTGCCTTTTTACTGCAGAACCAGAAGTCCTGATTTTAGAGGCAGTTAGTAAACTTACCTAATACTATTGTTCACACTGTCATCCCTCACTGTCTACATTGCCAAAGTATTCCAACATTTTAGCTGGAGCAGAGGGACGGCAGAGGAAAGAAGGGATTCAATTTACATCAGTAATGCTGCTACTAAATTCTCCAGTTCTGGTGGTAGATGTTTCAGTGAAAACTCCAGAAACAACAAGAAAAGAGAGTATTTAGGAATTGTTGGGGTTTTTTTTAAGAAGCAGTTTTATAATTCTTGGAATTGCTGAGAAAAATATGAAAATGATATGAGTGTTTTATCCAGGAGGCACAAATCTCAGGGGCATAATTTTTAAAATATATCATTACTATTAAATCAGTTGCATAATTTGGGAAAATGTGACTGCTCATTTCTAAGCATCTGGATGAACTATAATGTTCACAACCTATTTTTTCTCCCTTCATCCCCTCATGCCTGAGTAGCTGCATATATTAACTTCATGACAAATGAAGGGGGAAAAAAAAAATTCCTTCCATGCCAGGTTTTCAGGAGTTGCCAGTCTGTGAGCTTTTGGATCACATTACATTAAATAATTCTTATTCAATGAATGCTCTTGGTCAAAGGCCTTGTTTTAACAAGAGATGACTGACATGCAGGGCACGGATTTTTAAAACAATAGCAGAATTTGAAAAAGCAGACAGGCATTGTGCAAAGTGGGTTTCTACTTCTGCTCTACCAACATGGGTACAGCTCCCACTACCAACCAGTGAGAGCTTTACCTAGGCTGAATGCATGTGTATCCAGATTAAAGGCGTGTATCCAGATTAAAGGCATGAATCCAATTAAGTACATGTAAGAAGCCACATTTTAAGACTGCATGTAAAAAAAAAAGTCCCATGAAGAGAACCAGCAGTTTGGGTCATGAATCTTCCAAGTAAAAGGGAAAAGGATGCCTTTTTGAACTCTTCACTTAAACCTCTTGAGAAGTGACTGCCTGACACAAAATCTCTCAGTGAATACTGCTCCTTCCACAGGCCACTTTGATCTGCAGGAGAAACAGAAGTTGCTTCAAACCCCTCTACAACAGCATGTGTAAGCTCTGCTAGTATCAAATACACTATTTCCAGAAGGCAAGAGAGGCACATGAGCTGGTGAACAAATTGCACCATACTGAATACCTACTGTACTGATAAGACTTAGGGCACAGATCTCTCAGAAAGGAAAAAAAGAACCCAAACCAAAAACCCCTTCCACACAGAAACAAAATAAGGAAAAATTCACTGAAAGCTATGCAATTCTGTATGTGAAACAGGTTTTAGTAACTCTTCCCTCCTTGTGGGAAGGGACATAAATTGAGATCCACTAGTCAAAAGCCCTAAGTAAGATCTACATAATATTTATTCTCACCAGTGCTGCTGCTTGCCAGCTACACACATCTTCTACCATAGCTTACAATGAAATTTCCCCAGTGAGAAACAGGCACTATACCTGAATGAGAACAATTTTTATAGATGTAGGCTAACAAATAAAAAAGCAAGGCACACCCTTATCCATATGCTTAATTTTAAGTTTAGCACTACATAAGGGCAATTTCTACTCACCATAACACTATTGAAAAGCAGTATTTTATTTTTCAACATGTATTAAACTTGCACTTTCCTGTGGGAGAAAAGGCTCCTTCTACTTGCCTGGGTCAAAGCAGGGGTGACCTCCATGACTTGGTTTTAACTGTTAGTTCTGTAACCCTCCAGCAAGTTACTTTACTGCATCAGGACTGACCCCTGAAGGACACACTTAAATACAGAGGGGATACTGAAATCCTGACTTCTTAAATGCAACTACCTGACTGAAACTTATTCAGAAACTTACTGGGCAAGATAAGCAATTCTATTAGTTGCATCATAGACTAAAAAAACCCCAACAAAACACAGGAAACAGTCAGAATACCAGTGGATCCTTCCTCAGTGGAGTGGATTTGAGCAGTTTATGGAATGAGATAAAACCTGGTCCCTTCTTGCAATATCACACACTGTTTTGTCTGGGACATATTTCTCACAGCTTTCTGACTTTCTAAATAATTTTAAATCCAGCTTCTCCTCCAGTTTTTCTTTTTTGCATTACAAAGGCCAAGGCTACTTTTGTGGAAAACAAACAGAAGATCCAGCATGAACCCAAGTATGAAGGCAGGTGTAACTCCTTCCCTCAGTTACATAAGAAAGCATTCCAAATGCGTACTGTGATTTTTATTTACTGACAACTTGAACACTCTACGTGAAGCAAAAAGTCCCAATGTCATTCACATCCTCACAACAAAAAGCATGCCTAAGAAGAATATTACATCTACTATATTAATGGAACAGGAAATTAAAGAGATATTCTCAGTTCTTGATCCAATAACAGAAGTACAAAACAAAGCTTATGCCAGATCCATCCATCAGCTTTGTTGTGAAGCATTTTCCATGCATGGCTCTACTCTCTTCAACTGAAATTACTGGTAGCATTTTGAAGAAGCAAGGCATGTGTCTAAAGAGTCTTGTCTGAAACTGTGTTTCTTGCAAACATTAGGAAAAAAATCCACCTCATTAGTAGCTGGTTTAGAAAAATGTGACAATGAACCAGATCTGGTTATGTCACACCTTGGTGTATCTTCAACACTGCTAGTGAAGGGCCACCTAACAGCATCATGCTTGTAAGCAATCATGTTGCCAGCAAGTGGAGAGGATTTGTATGAATAAAATCTGAAGCAAAAATGAACAAAGCCAATGAACTAAATGAAGCAGTTACTTACCAGATTGCTTTCATTAACATTTGTGTTTCAGAAGACTACTAGCAAAACATGACAATTTCAACAACTGAAAAAGTTTAGAAAATTTTCAATCTAATTATTTGTAACACCCCAAATCTAGTATTCTCTTAGCCTGAATGGAAGAGAAATCACAGAAACACCCAATGCATGTCAGCCTATCATTATTGCAGGGATCACCAGGTGACGCTCTAAAGAGAGAGTCTGAGTCTCAGAGTCATTTATATTTGATCTTGGAAGGAATCTCTTGCTCTTTGTAGCTACTCAACTAACAGGCTGGTGTAGGGGAATAGAGAGAACAGTAAAAGACTTTGCTCTCCATTTTACTATCTCCAAGAAGACTGAAATGTACCAGCAAAGCCCTTTTCTGAGGACTGCTGACATTTGGGCTGGAAACCAGGGAAGATGGGAACATCTACTGCTGCTTGTGACCACCTCTGGCTTAAACACTCTGTTTGCCTAAACAACAGACCATCTTTGTAAATTTGCATGGACATACAGGCAGAGGATGCAGGTATACCAGGACCCAAGTTCATCAGATTCCACAGCAACAACTGTGTGCCCTCTCCATGGTTTACTGCTCTGTCATTCCCTGGAGCAAGGGCAACAACATTGAGAGTTACACACAACAGCTAATACGTGGCACTTTTGGTCCCAACATTTCAAAATACAGCCACCACTTGAAATTGTTACTCCTTTCCAATCAAACAGTGATCAGAAAGTCTTGACATACAATAAAAACTCTGCAATGGGCACAAAAATATAAGCCTCATTCCACATATGAATTCAGGCCCCTATGAGTTAAATAGGCTTATATAATAAAGATCTTTCTATTTAGAAGGATGCTAAAAAGCACAACTGAGTTCTCTCAGTCATCTCACCAACACCAAAGAGGATGAAAACCACTTCCTGCAACCCAAGATTCAAGATGATTTTGGAGACTGAAACCAATTACCCTCATTGAAACATGGTAAGGACAATAGCTTTATCTCCTCTAAATATATTAAGTATGCAACACATTTGTACACTTGTGTGCCTTAGACACAAGGGTCTAGTAAGCAATGCAAGAATGTTGGTCAAAATTAAGAACAATTACAAAGGCTTAGTATTACCTCACACACATCAAGAAACGCTAACATGACAGGAATGGTATGGAAAGTGAATCATTTAAACATGGAATCCGTATGCTCCAGTTTGCCTCTATAGAAAGCAAATGTTGAATTTCAATTTACAAATTACATTTCTGGTGGAGGGTTTTTTTCCTCTTTTCTGTGAAATACATCAGACTGAAGGCAGATACCTCATTTGCCACAACTTAACCTATTCAAAATGAGATGTCATGCAAATAAGTTTTTGAGCAGCAAACTGCTTAACTATGCTAAACAAGTTATTGCATTTATTTACATGATGTCGCAGCAAATTATGAAGGCTGACTCAAGTTGTCTGTTTGTTTTGCCGAGTTACGTCTGCTCTGTGTCTCACTCCTTGATTTAATTGAACTGCTGAAGATAATGTAACTTATCACGCAGACATTATGCCATGCTGTAGATTCTAGGTTAATTAACAGTAGCCTACAGTCACTGAATTTCTCACATGGTTAGCCACTTGGACCCTGTCTACTGTCTAGCTTCACTAATCAACGAGTCTGGGAATTTTACATTAGCGACACAAAACACTGGCAACACAGGGAGCTTTTCAGTGCACAGAAAAAGAAAACACAGAGAGATGTAGGTAGCCTTTTCTTCGCTCTGAAGTTAACCCTTTCCTACACACCATGTGGGCAAGGCTGCATGCTTTGCAAATGTTCTGGTCCACCAGTTAGGGTTAGCTGTTCTCCTGCAGGACGGAAAGTCTGGGCTGCTGTTGCACAAGCACTGGGGGCTGCCAGCCCTAGAAGGCTCCTGCCTCCCTGTGCCTTCTCCTGCCTGTTCCCTGGCACAGCACAAGGACACATGCCTGCCTGCATGCTGAATTCTACACTATTAGAGCTGCACTGGCCCTCCAGGATGGCCGGCAGGGCAGGTCCTTGAACCTTAGCACTAGCAGGGGAGACAGCAACAGTGTGAGCCACTCCAGCTAGTCTGAAGCTGAAATCCTAAAATACATTTTGTTGGTAATGCTTAGTCTTACAGCAGGTTATCCCTGTGAGCTTCTGCCCAAACATGTACTTCCAGCACTTTCAGTGCCTCACACCACACTTGCTGTTCTGACTGTGATCTAACTCCCAAATGCTGACTTTCCTGTCCCCACTGCCTCACTGTCATCGCTCACAGTGAGATCTCTCATGTGACACACAACCATCAGACCTGACTCAAAGAAGGTGGCAGCAAACAAAAGGCAGGGCTGGGAAGGTACCAGGACTCTGCTCTCAGCAGCAGCTTGGATGAAACGCATCGCAAAACTTCTCCCAAAGGTGGAGCTGTATCATCAATTTAAGAGGATGACAAAGTTAAGTTCACAGCACAAATACTCCTCCTGCCTCACAACATCCTACCTTTTAAAAAAATATCTGTACCTTCCATTATTTCAAGTCAGATAAATATTTCTAATTAATATTCCTCATTATTCTACATAAAACATAATGCATACAAATAAAGGTGCCAAAAGAAAACAAAGATTTTTAGTGTTCTGATACTGCACACATTTACTCTTGAGGTAATCCTCAGACTTCTGCCAAGTTTAGACAACAGGTTCATCTGTATGCTCTCAAAACCTTCCAAGAGGTCCAGAACCTCAAGGTATATAAAACCCAGCACAAAGCCCTTCTCTTCCAAATGATGAGCCAGACACTGCATGACACAAATTTTGTGTACAGGTGGTGGCATCTGAAATGCCTGTGTACAACCCTGAGGTTCACATGACCTGCTTGCTATTTTCACTTGCAAACATGCAGGTTTTCAAGCCTTTCTTGACAACAATGGAAATTAAAATTCTCACATGGTTTTAAAAATCTATGAATTTAATAAGAAAAACCAAAAAGCAGATGTCAAAATTTATATATAAAATTAAGCATACTCAAAACTGTAAATGCAGAAACCATAATTCTTTTGGAGCTAAAACTGATTTATAATGGCTGCTGAAGGAGCTGACCCACTTCTCCATGCCTACAGGACTTTTCTAACTCTGGTGTGTATCTCACTCTGACTCCTGAGATGGGATTTGGTGGCCAAGTGCTTTGGAAGATTCTGCCAGGCAATTCAGACTATTTCTTGTCCCTCTTAATGCTCATCCAGACATTCCTGCAGTCATGTGTAACAAAAATGCACTACTGTGCTGAAGGGGGGCAAAGAGGGGAGTAGGGAAGATTGGGACCTGGACAGAGAAAGGGCAGAGAGAACTGACAGAGATTACAAGCCCTTCAACTTAAACAGTCTGGGAGCAGAGTTACTGTGCACATGGGGCAAAGGGTGGCCAGCTCCCTAATGAAAATTAATCACCTCTTAAAAATGCAAATAGGATTCCTGGTCAGACACTCTTGACTGAGCATAACCAAGGGCAAACAAAGCTGGTCTCTGTGTGTTAGTCAGGTACTCTGCTGCTAGACCTAAATTTGAGCTCACTCAGTGCCATAAGACCTGCAAACCAGCAAGAGCTATTTGCTTTGATACATTGATGGAACCTTTATTACTCTAAATCCTGAGCAAGGTCTGTGAGTGAGCCCAATCATGAGCCTGTCTCCCCTCCTGTGCAAAGGCCTCTACTTCAGATTCCCATCCACCACTGGCTGCCAGAAAACTCAGGTACAGAAATACTGACAATGCTAGGACAATGCTACCCAAGAATACTCTCTAAACATAGAAGATGACATAACCTGAAATAGGTGGTTTCTCCATTTTTTTTACAGTCAACTGTGATTATGCACGCCTTGCCCTATTCACAAGTAGCCATACTCAGTATATTAAAAACTCATCTGAAATCAATATTCAAAGCAAATTGCCTTTTTCATGAGGATAGAGGGGAGTATTGAGTTCTTTTTCTGTCTTTTGGGAGTGTGATTTTTGTTTATCTGGATATGGGTAGAGATAGTTCAATTCTCTACAGTCCCTTTCAATATCAAAGATTGTTTTATTTAGCAAAAAATTAAAAGGCTCAAGCTGTGCACTTTGTATTCACATAATCCCCCCTCCCAATTTAGTGTTTGTGAGATTGAGAGATCCCTAATTAATAGAATTATCTTGCACTTACATGGCTCATTCCATCAGAGGCTTTATAAATAATTTATTAGGTTCACATTTTGAGAGGCACTAGATATACTAAGAGAGAGATTAAGACCATGTTAGCCATTCCTACTTATGAAAAACAGCAAACGGAGTCACCTTTGCCCCCTTTGTCCATTGCAGCTTCTTTTGAAAAAGAAAACAAATAGTGAGCAATGACCAGCACCTCGTTATTGGGTGTTTTAACATCAAGATAATACTGGGCAAGATCACATGCTAAACACATGAGAAAATAGAACAGATAAAAAAAATTATGAGCGTCACTGGACTGAAAAAAACCCCAAGCTGTTCAGTTATGAACTGTAAGGGAACAAAATCTATATTAATGCAGATTTTCATAGGTGCTTCTCTCATACACTTTTAGTGTAAGTGTGTGTATAATGCAGTACTGATTTCTGAAAAAGTGAATGCCTGGTAATTGAGAAAGCTTGTTGTGCTGCCTGGATCTCCTACACCATGAGTTTTGTGAGGATGACTGCACACCTATATGCATGTGCTGGAGCAAAGGAAATATACTGCAATCTTGGCTTGTCCATTAGTTTTACAAAAATAGAAGAAACTGATTTAACATCTGATCCTCAAGAACTATACATAGAAGCCAGAAGAGCTAAAACAAGAATCATTCCTTAACTCTGTTGATCAGAACTGCAACATTGTATTCCTGCTCCATTCCTTTTGATCTACCTAACTCTGGTTATAACTGCAGAATATTTATCATATCTTTGATAAAACTGTATGTTAACTAAGGGAACATGCAGCAAATTAAACAACTTTAGTCATAACCTGCTGTTCCACCCCACCCTCCCCTGCCCCAGAGGAAACTGTGACTTGGGGGTCTAAAGGCTGTGATCAGATCTGACTGAAGATGGAAATGAGGCAGACTAATGGCAGGATGTCTTTATGTTCATCTCTTGATTGTTGGTGCAGTCTTTGTGCCTTCCCTAGCCCCCAGCACCTGCACTGCTATTATGTCAGCTGAAAGCAGTGGAAACAGTATGGTTTACAAAGATTCCACATAATCAGAAGGGTCAGAATTATTTTTCCTTAAGCCCTCACTGATTATATGGAATAAAAGTCAAAAGACAAAGGTACAACTGTTTGCTCTTTCTCCAAGGCCATGCTCAGTAATGCAAGGCTCCAGTCTTTCTTTAAATTTGCAATTACAGCTCAAAAGAATTATGAAATCAATTTGCCTCACTAGTTCACTTGCTCTTCTTGGCAAGTGAAACAACCCATTTCCATTAGTATCTCCCTATTATACCACAGTAGCGTGAGATGTCTCTCTGTGTGACCACACCAACAATACTGAGACTTCTTCAGCCTTACCATTCCAACAGGCATTGCAGTGATACAGCAGCTTTCTTCTCAAATGCCTTAGTGGTTTTCAGTCAATAATTTCAGTTCTAAATATCTCAACATATCAAGGAGTTCATTTTCTTAAAGCAGTGGCCATACTCTTTCTGTTAGAATACCACTGCACTATCAGAATAATGTTTCATTATTACAATAATATTTACATAAATTGATAATTTATTTTATTGATAAAAATAGACTTATTTGTTGTAGACTTACCTGCTGTCTTGACTTAAAAAAAAAAAATCTACTTTCATAATGTGTTTTAGTAGAAGATTAAGTGAAGTACTCAGGCTAAGTGAGGTGTCCACATAAACATTTCTGTGTTATGAGCTATTTAATAATTTGAGGTACGCATCACAGTATTATGAAAAGTTTGGGTCAGTGGTTTTCCTTCATGCAGCTCTTATCTTATCAAGGTGTTTTAAAGACATTAAAGAAGTATTACATTATCAACTTACTGGAAGATTATTGTCAACAGTGCATTCTTTAAAAAGAAGTAACACTACCTAAGAGTATAAAGTGAGTTGATAGTAAGGGGGAAAAAAAAGCACCAACTCTCCTGATATATGTACTGAATCAACTTTAAAAAATAATTAAAATAGATATATTTATTAATTTTCTAAATTTCAGGAGAACAACTCACTGATTTTGAAAAATAACCAATAGTCTTCAGAATATCCTGTTGAACAGCAGCACATTTGTTGGACGTATTTTGTTTTGCAGTTAATTTTTTGACTCATTTGAGTAACTTACTTATTGAGCTTTTTATAGCACTTTTAATCAACTGATTTAATCTTTATTATTTTAATCTCTTAATCTATGCAGAGATAAAATCTCAAGGTGACTACTTAAAATGATGACTACACAAACTGATACCACTGTGGAAGATGTAAAATTCACATGACCTATTCTCACAGCAAGGCATTACTGAGGTATTTGCAAATCAAAAGGAAAAATGCTTCCCCAGACAGTCTTCCAATTACAAAACTGCCCACAGCACCTGCTGTGTGACCTACCTATGTACAATGTGTTACTGCACAGCAGCAAGAAGGAGTGAACACCACCAGTGAAGAGACTCTTCCTTCAGGAGATGATGGCAGAGGTCTGCACAGCTGAAGGCTCTTGGTATTAACGGTACTTTTGCCACCACAACTGTTTTGAAAACACCTGCTTTTACATATGGTAAAAATGGTACATTCTCCTTAAGTGCAAACTGTAAGCCATACCTCCACGGATGTGCTGTTGCACACAATAGACACAATAGCAGCAACTCAAGTAGCAAGAGCGTATGTAAGAAGGAAGATCCAGAAATGGCAGAAGTCAGACATGTCACCAGCTGTGTCACATTTGCACTGTGGAGCTTGACCCAGCTGCTGACAAAAAGGACGTCCTATGCTCATCTGACACCAAGGTGACATCATAGACTCAACTTACAGATTTTTAGAATTTTCAAATATACATCCTTATTTACTGAAAGACAAGTTTAAACAACAGGCCAGATTTTGTTGCACAGAAAGGAATAAAATGATACTAAATCCTATAGGTACTGGAGGTTTTCCGTGTTAGTTTAAAATGTACATTTTCCATTTTGAAATGGGAATACTAAGGATACTAACATGACTGATATTAGGAGTAATAACACCCCAGCCCTTGAGGACAGGTGTTTCAGTAAAGCAGCAGAACTGGGAATGGGCAAAGTGAAGCTGCCATAACTTTACCCATCCACTTCACAACATGATGAGTTACATTCCACCCACTGGAATCTTGTCAGATAAACAAACCAACCAAATACTGCAAACAAGAAGGTGCTCTCTTCCCCCTCCCCACCAGAAGAGCTTCCAGCAAATTGCCTCTTTGCTCTTTCCCTTGCAGCTTCCCTACCAGGATGCAGGAACTAACAGAGCAGGAATGCTGACTGACAAGTCTCTAAATGGACTAGAGGAGCCAGGAAAGCTGGTCTGCTGTCAGTTTTTCCTAAACATACTTAAGTCTAGCAGAGGAATATTCCAAGAGACTTTGCACAAAAGCAGATAAAGAACTTATGGCTATAGGCCTCGGGAAAAAAAGATACAAAAAAAATGTAGCTACTAACACAACATTGATGGACTATTCAACCAATAAACTGCAACACTTGAGGTCCATCGAGTGTCTTTTTAAGGAAAAGGTCTTTTTCTCCTTTAGCCTTGTTATTTCATATTTAGCTGCTAAAACCCTTGTAACACTTACATAGAATACCAAGACAAGTATATTCTAAACAAATGCCCTCTTCATAAGAATACTTCTAATTTTCAAAGTTCTTCAAGATTGAAATTTTCATGAAACTACTCTGGGAAGTCTTGTGAGCACATGCAAATGAAAAAAATGTATGGGAAGCATTTTTCCTTTTATTAAAATCTTTTCAGCTCTAATTCCATACTAGTCCTTGGTAACCAGTCCAAAATATACTAAAAATGACATGTTTAGGACTGCTTAGCATTTAC